>NC_143395.1:9654544-9957574 GCF_052110815.1 Crocodylus siamensis | reverse complement strand
GCCTGTGGGCTGTATCTTTGAGATGCCTGTATTAGAGAGAGTACTTCCAATGTGTCATGCTTCACTCGCTTTACTCGTCCTTGGTGAGGCTGGAGTTGGAGTACAGCGTTCAAAGTTGGGCTCCACACTTCAGAAAGGACGTGGAGAAGCTTGAGAGAGTTCAGAGGAGAGCCACGCACATGATCAGAGGGCAAGAGAGCAAGCCTTATGAGGAGAGGCTGAGAGGCATGGGACTCTTCAGCCTGAAGAAGAGAAGGCTCAGGGGGGACTTGGTGGCAGCCTTATAAGTACATAAGGGGTGTGCATCAGGAATTGGGAGAACACCTGTTCACCAGGGCACCCCAAGAGAAGACAAGGCCTAATGCTCACAAACTGCTGGCAGAATGTTTTAGACTGGACATAAGGAAAAACTTCTTTACCATCTGAGTCTCCAAAGTCTGGAATAAACTCCCCCCAGAAGTGGTGCAAGCACCTACTCTGGATACCTTTAAGAAATGCTTGAATGCTTATTTTGCTGGGGCGATCAGACCCCAGCTGACTTCCTGCCCCTTGGGTGGGGGGCTGGACTCGATTTCATAGCTTTCATAGATTTCATAGACATCAGGGCTGGAAGGGACCTCGGGAGATCATCGAGTCCAGCCCCCTGCCCAAAGGGCAGGAAGTCAGCTGGGGTCATAGGATCCCAGCAAGATAAGCATCCCATTTACTCTTCAAGGTGTTCAATGTAGGTGCTTGAACCACCTCCGCTGGCAGACTGTTCCAGACCTTGGGGGCTCGGACAGTAAAGAAATTCTTCCTTATGTCCAGCCTGAAACCGTCTTGCAGGAGTTTGTGACCGTTCGACCTCATCATCCCTTGGGGCGCTCTGGTAAACAGACATTCCCCCAGATCCTGGTGCTCACCCCTGATAAACTTATAGGTGGCCATCAGATCACCCCTGAGCCTGCGCTTTTCCAGGCTAAAGAGTCCCATGGCTCTCAGCCTGTCATCGTAAGATCTGTTTTCCTGACCTCTGATCATGCGCGTGGCTCTCCTCTGGACTCTCTCAAGCTTCTCCACATCCTTTTTGAATTGTGGAGCCCAAAACTGGACGCAGTACTCCAGCTGCGGCCTCACCAAGGCCGAGTACAAGGGGAGAATGACGTCCCGGGATTTGCTCGAGAAGCATCTATGGATGCACGCCAGCATTTTGGTCACTTTACTAGCTGCAGCATCGCATTGGAGGCTCATGTTCATCTTGTGGTCAATGATGACCCCCAAGTCTTTTTCTTCTGTAGTGCTAACCAACGTAGCACTGCCGAGCCTATAAGGGTGCTGCAGGTTTTTCCTCCCAAGGTGGAGAACCTGGCATTTTTCGGTGTTAAACACCATGAGGTTCTCCTCTGCCCATTTGCTGAGCTTGTCCAGGTCAGCCTGGATCACCCACCTGTCTTCTGGCGTGGATGCTTTGCCCCGAAGTTTGGTGTCATCAGCAAACTTGGCCAGTCCACTCCTGACTCCAGTGTCCACATCGTTAATGAATATGTTGAACAGTATGGGTCCCAGGACAGAGCCTTGAGGGACCCCACTGGTCACAGGGCACCATGATGAATGACTGCCATCAATCACAACCCTCTGGGTCCGACCATGAAGCCAATTTCCCAGCCAGCGGATTGTGGTGGAGCCAGGGCCACAACTGGGCAGTTTGGCCAAGAGGTGATCATGGGATACCAGATCAAAAGCTTTTTTGAAGTCAAGATATATGACATCAATCTCTTCTCCCTTGTCCAGGTGATAGGTCACCTGGTCATAGAAGGAAATGAGATTGGTCAAACAAGACCTACCCGCAACAAACCCATGCTGGCTATCCCTTGGGATGTTAGCCTGGGCCAGTCCCTCAAGGATGGCCTCCTTAATAAACTTTTCTAAGATCTTCCCCAGGATCGATGCTCTCACGTGGTCCCTTCCAGCCCTAATGTCTATGAAATCTATGCAGAGGAAGGTAGTTTTTAAAGGTAAAGACAATGGGAGTCATTACAGCCAGGTGGTTTACAACAGGAAAAACATTTAATCAGCTAGAGTAGTGCTCTGCTAATATGGTGATAATCAGTTGTGTTATGAGAGATCGTGAAATTTGCGGTTGCTTGCATGTCTCAGCAGCAAAAGGGATAGTATAAATTGCAATAAAAGCTGCCTCTAATTATGACTCCACATGAAGTCTGCAAATATGAAGGAGTATAGCACACACACACACAAAAATGATCCAGGCTTTCACAAGATGAGTTATGATATATACCATATTGGAAACCTGTTGGTGGAACAACAGAAATGAGAATGAAATCCTCAGGGTTAGTATGCATAAGAAAATGGAAACCAGTAATATGCCACAGCATCTGCTATTTCTGAAGAGATGTATAAAGAAAAAAATGCTAACATCAGATCAAGAGAAATTGGTGTCATGCTAAAAGCCTGTCGTCAGAAGGCAATACAGGTTTTGGGATTGCTTTGAGTCAGCGTGACATAGAAGTGTACTTGCTTGCTGTGCAATTAATCATTACTGAAGTAAATAGCCCTTCCCTAATTGGCAGAAATTGGCTTAACGAAGTGCAGATGGATTGGAGTACAGGGCACAACATGTTAGATGTGGTGATAAACGAAAAATGCAAGGGAGTATCAGTACCGGTGAACTTGGCTACACAGATCTGCTCACAAATCTGCTTCTGATTCAGTGATGGGTTTCAAGAAATATGTGACAGCAGAAGTGCATACTATCAAAACCCATGCAAAACCTTGTCATTTAGTGTTACCCTATCATCCCCCTTAGCCTGTTTCCCACTTGCATGTTTTATAAATTTAGTTTGAGGGCTCTCGAGGACAGATTACGTCTAATGGTTCATACCTCTGCTAGTGCAGCGGCATGAGCCCTGATCTTTACTTAGCGCCCTGAGTACTACTGCCAAGTAAATATTAAACAGTATTTTGGAAACATTGTATCAACTTCCAGTGTTACCGTGAGCTGCATATATGTCTGTTATTGATGACTGCTAGCCTGACTGTGAAATCGTCACCTGGTTATTTGATTATGCATGTGTAATCAAATAGCAGAAGCATAAGTGCTATGTTTAGATGGCATCCAGATTACTTCTACTTGATCTAAAATATCCAAACACGCAATACCTGAAAATGCAATATCGGTGTTTATAATGAACAGACTTCCAGGTCAGAAATGTACATTGTTTACCTTCCAGCTATGCTTTGCTGGTATGAAGTCTGTTTATTGGCTGACTCTGTATTGCTCATTAGATTATGCCAGTTATACATTATACCTTGAGAGGCGCCTGATAATTTTAAAGATTTAGTGAGGTCAAATATGTTTGAATGACAATAGCCAATTACATAAAGGCAAGACTGGGAGGACACACTCAAGCAAAGCTAACACTGCAATCCATCTTTACCTCTGGTGACTTTATAGTGCACACTAGCACACTTAACCCAATTCACATTGATCCAGAGGGCTTTATCACGGCACAGCCATGCCAGAAACCCAATTAAGAAAAGGATTTAATATCAGATAGACTTGATGAATCAAAACCTATTTAAAATGATTCTATTTTAACTCAAAACTTCCTTCCTAGGGCAGGAATGTAATTTGGAAGGTTTTCCAGAAGCAGGAAATACATTTATACATGAATTTCTATCCATTGATAAAATGGCTTTTATACCTTGTCTACCATAAATTGCAGTGGCATGTACTGTTTGGAAGCCAGACTGAAAATAATAAATCATTGCCTTCTTAAATAAAACAGGAACAGATAGTAGATGCTTTTTAAATTAAAATACTTGATGCCGTTGTAATGGCCATCAGAGTAAGTGTGCTAATCAGGAGAAATTATGCCTACAGCCTTGTAATTTCCACTCATGCCAAAAATAAGGAAACAGTGTGTTATTTTTCGTGTAGCTGTTTCTGACATTTCGGCTCTCAATGTGCAAGAACAATGAGCTAGAATTATTTCTGGTGTAACAACACCTAGGACCTAGGTCAATGAAGGTGCATTCAGGGCAAAATTGTCCCAATATCTTTGCTATTAGCAGGTCATTTATAAGTAGAGAAGAACACCTAAATCAAACGGGGTGTGTGTGTATGTGTTTGCCTACCATCTTGTCATCCTAGTTCTTTGGGGATGTCAGATAAGCAGAAATAAAAGCTATTAAAATTGAGAGATAGCTACTAATTCTGGGGAGAAATTAATAGAATAGGTGGATAAGGAAGAGAGAGAACGAGAGACTGGGACACAGGGACACATACACTCACACAATTACTTTTGCTACCTGAAGCCCCGTGCAAATTGGTTACTTGCCACGGTCAGCATCATTGGTACAACTTGAGAAAGATTGAATGCGTGCTATAAAATGGACTGTTTAACAAAGTTAAAGCTATTAAGTAATTAGAAGATAATATGTGGACATGCTGAATATGCTTATTCTGATGTAAACATTATTATGTTGTTTGTGTTTAATACAAGGGAACTACTCAGCTGAGGTTGCTGTCCTTGCTGGTTCATGTAATGTTGGCTTTATGTGCGCCAATATGCCAAGGTCTAAAGACACCTGTATTTTTAGCCATGGTGTTCACAAAAGCTTCTGAGTGCCGACTGCATGAGTGACAAAGGAAACCGAAGCAAAAGAGCAACAAAATACAGAGTGACAAACACATGTTGCTTGAGTGGAATGGTGGAAGACCAGCATTTCTGCTCTCCTGCTCCAAGAGATATCAGTAGCTGGGCCATCAGTCTATGATGTTTATGGATGATCAGACTCTGGAAAGGATACTGTGACAGGTCAGGATGGAGGCATAATAATATGACTGGGCACCCAGAGTAGCTGCCACACACAGGGGCAGCAGTGACTTCTTGTTTATGCTTGCATGGTTGGCATGATCACATAGCAGGAGCAGCAGCAGCAGATTTTTCCACCCTCTATTTCCCAAGTAATCAACTGCTCCAGTCGCCCTATCCTGGTTACACCACTGGGGCAGGGACTTCTAGCTTCAGCAATTGGTGTATGTAATATGTGGGATCAAGTATTAGCCATTTGCATTGAGCACAGGAGGAACTCCCTTGCAGTGTGGTAGCTACCTGGCTTTTGCTGGTTGCCAGCAGGGAGCAGTACGAATTTCCCCCCTTCTGAATTAGTTTCAGGGTTTTCTTCTTTTGTCTCTTCTGAAGCACTGAGTATTGATCACAGCTAAGGTAGGGGCTTTTGCATGCACTGGTACTTTTACTGGTATTTAGCGAACTTGGAGGTTCCTGGCTAAAAGGTCTTCCTCTTCTGCTCGGGGTCACACTAACTGCTAAATATGGTGTGAAGAAGATTTTTTTTTCTATTGGGTTAAATTGAAAAGAACTGTGTTGGCTTTTGTCATCTATTGTGGTATGGGACATAATCCTCTTCCTAAGATCCTCTGAGCATATATTAACTAACTACTCTGGTATTGCAACGGAAGGACACTTCTCCCCCCAGCTTTTACCTATGGCATGCTGTAGAGTGTTTCTGATGTTTGTGGTTTTGTGCCATGTAGTTGTGTGAGTGTTTGAAATGATGATCTTTGGGTCATTGGTTACCTGCAGATGCCACCGGTGGTGTTGGTGGTGGGGGAGAGAGTGGCGATCGCCCGCAGGTGCCACCGGCAGCAGCAGTGGCCAATTGCAGGGGGTGCACTGCCAATCTCGGAGTGCATGTGAACCCGTGTGCACCCCCTGTGCATTGCCAATGATGGTATTTAACTCTCAGAGGGAAGAATAGCCAAGGTAAATAGGTATACTTGGAATGCAAAGGATTGTCTCATTTAAGTAGGATCCCAGCTTATGATCTAGAACTCAGGAGACCTGCGTTCTGCTCCTAGCTCTGCCACTAACCTGCTGGTGACCTTGAGCAAATGACTTCACCTCTTTGGGCCGCAGTTTCCTCATATATGACTGTGATAAGGATGCATGTTTTCTTGATACAGCAGTTTGAAATCATAGATTCATAGATATCAGGGGCTGGAAGGGACCTCACTAGATCATAAAGTCCAGCCCCACTGCGCTTGGGCAGGAAAGACCTCTGGAGTCAGATGACTCCAGCAAGATGGGCGTCAAGATGTTTTAAAAAGATCTCCCGGGTATGTGACTGTATCACTTCTGGCGGGTGTTCGTTTTAGACCCTAGGCACTCAAATCATAAAGTAGTTTTTCCTTAAATCCAATCTGAAGTGATCTTCAATCTGTTTGTGTCCATTGTTTCTTGTCTTCCCCTGAGGTACCTTGGTGAACGTGCTCCCCCAAGCCCTGATGTACGCTCCTGTAACAGGGAACCCTGACCCTGTTACCAGAAGACAGGTTGAGGGTTCAGAGAGGAAGGAAAGACCTCAGATGAACCCGTCACCAGAAGGCAACCTGTTACAACCTGGCAACCTGGAGTTGGACTAGCCCCTTTAAGGCCAGAACTTTTGGGGCACAGAGTGCCGGTAAGAAGGGGGTTAGATGCTGAGACTGACCTGCTAGTCAACTAACTGGAAGAGGCAAGCCAGGACTATAAAAACCCTAGGCAGAGTGGCAGTAGGGGCCAGCAGCCAAAGGGGAAAGAGTGCATCCCAGAGCTCCATGGAGAGGCTTGGTGAGCAGTGTAAAGGCTGGAGGAGGGGAACTACAGAAGCCCCCGGAGAGATGGCAGAACCCCCCAGAAGAAAGACCGTAGACGACAGTGGGGACCCGAAGCATGAACACTGCATAAAAGTAAACTGGCATGCTGTCTTCTTTAATTACCTTTTTTGGGTGATAGTTATTGCCCATGGACAAGACTGTTCATATTTCTGTTTGTTATAGAAAAACACTGGTGGTTTGGGTGAGGCTATTTGGGGAAGGAGGAGGCCTCATTGGGGCCCCATGACAGCGTGGGGACCCAGTGCTGGTGTGGGCACAGGATCTGGTGTGCAATGACCCCAGCACCAGAGAAGGCGCAGTGTTAGGGGTACATAGGCCCCGGTGCCAGTACGGGTGCAGGATTTTGGAGTACACTGACCCTGGCACCAGAGGGTGTGATCTTAAAAGGCTGGGGTGGTTTGGTGCACCTGGCGTGCAGATTTTGGGTTTTTTTGGACTGGGATGGTGTGGGTTCTTTAATTTTTCTGAGCCCCTGAAATGCATCATCTCTACCTGCACATGATTTAACAACATTTAGAGAGGCCACAAGCTCCCTCATACATAAGACCTTCTTTTTAATTCAGCCTAATTTTTACATTAGAGCTGGGAACTCACTTTTCCACATGACTTTCCTCAGGGCTCACTGGAGTAAAAACATGCATTTATCAGTACAAGAGAGGCGTGAGAGATATGCAGTGTGAAGCCCATTTCTGTGCAGAGGCCAGCAGAAGGCTTGTGTACAATTTTAGTCCTTCAAGCAAGCATAAATGGGATTTAAATGCTGCAGTAGGACTTGTGCTGCTTCTCTGAACAAGGATGAGTTCCACCTTTAGGAATAGACCGTTTGAGTCAAAGAAGTTTATTTTTCCTTTCAGTAGTTGGTATTCTGAGCATAACGATGCAGAATTTAAAATGTTGCTGATTAAACAGTGCTTGCCTCAGAAATGAAAACAGTTCATGAGGAATTGGGAAAGGAAATTGGAGATGCAAGGGAAAAGGAATTTATAAATTACTGTCACCAATTGCATTAAATATCCATAGACTTTCTGGTATTATATTACAGATTTATGGACAGGCATCATATTGCTCAATAGCTCCTGTATCCCATGCTATTGAATTCTGGATGCACAACACTATAAAGAGATGCCTTTCACATGCCTGAAACACCAAGAGATAAGAAGGGTATTTTCAAGGGGGTGGGGGAGTCACTAATAGCTTGAACACTTTAGCAGAGGTCTGTTATAGGCTCCATTGCTTGGGAGTTTTTAAATGGATGTTTTTCCCAATGAAATTCTGTAGTTCCAATAGGAATTAATTCAGGGTAGTCCCACAATCTGCGTTATGCCAGAAATCAGCCTAGATGACTCAATCAATCCCTTTTGGGTTTATAGGTTCAGTGTGAATGGTGGTTAAATGTTTGGGTTTGTTCTTATTACAGAATTTGTTTCATGTCAGAGTGACGTTCAGAAGTCATAGAGGCTGCTGGGTTCTATTTCTTGCTCCATCAGTGACACACTTCAAAACCTTGTGCCTTGGTCCACAGGATGGATGAAGAGCAGCAGAGTAAGGACCCTGGACATCAGAAAAGCAGAATTCGATTCACTCAGGGAACTGATGGACAGGATCCCCTGGGAAGCTGGACTGAGGGGGAGAGGAGTCCAGGACAGCTGGCTGTACTTGAAAGAAGCCTGACTGAGTGCAGGAACAAACTGTCCTGAAGTGCAGCAAGACTAGCAAGTATGGCAGAAGACCAGTATGGCTTAGCAGGAAACTTCAGTAAACTAAATCACAAAAAGGAAGCTTACCAGAAGTGAAAATGTGGACAAACAACTGGGGAAGAATATAAGAGCATTGCTCAGGTATGCAGGGATAAAGTCAGGAAAGCAAAAGCGCTATTGGAGATGAAGCTAGCCAGGGATGTGAAGGGCAACAAGGAGGGTTTCTACAAGTATGCAGAGGAAGATCAGGGAAAGTGTGGGTCCCTTACTGAACAGGGGAGGCAACCGTGTGTCAGGAAAGGCTGAAGTGCTCAATACAGAAAAGGCTGAAGTGCTCAATGCCTTTTTCACCTCAGTCTTCACAGGCAAGGTCAGCTCCCAGACTACAGTTCTGGGCAGCACAGTTTCATAGGAGGTGAGCAGCCAACAGTGCTGAAAGAACAGGTTAGGGACTACTTAGAAAAGTTAGACATATACAAGTCCATGGGGCCTGATACACCCTAGGGTGCTCAGAGAGTTGGCTGATGTGATTTCAGAGCTGCTGTTCATCATCTTTGAAAAGTCATGGTGATTGGGAGAGGTCCTGAATGATTGGAAAAGGGCAAGCATGGTGCCCATATTTGAGAACAGAGGATCCAGAGAACTACAGACTAATCAGCCTCACCTCAGTCCCTGGAAAAATTATGGAGCAGATCCTCAAGGAATCCATTTCTGAGCACTTGGAGGAGAAGAAGGTGATTAGGAGCAGTCAGCATAGATTCATCAGGGGCAAGACATGCCTGACCAACCTGATTTTCTTCTATGATGAAGTGGCTGGCTCTGTGGATGTGAGGAGACCAGTAGATGTGTTATACCTGGATTTTTAGCAAGGTTTTTGATACAGTTTCCCACAACATTCTTGCAGGCTAGCTAAGCAAGTATGGGCTGGATGAATAGACTGTAAGGTGGATAGAAAACTGGCTTGAGCATCAGGATCAGAGGGTAGAAATCAATGGCTCAATGTCTAGCTGGCAGCCAGTATCAAGTGGAGTGCCCCAGGGATCAGTCCTGGGGCTGGTTTTGTTCAATACCTTCATCAATGACCTGAAAGTTGGCACAGTGTGCATCCTCACCAAATTTGCAGATGATACCAAGCTGGGGGGAGTAGTAGATACACTGGAGGGTAGGGCTAGGATTCAGTGTGACCTAGTCAAATTGAAGGATTGGGCCAAAAAAAATCTCATGAGGTTCAATGAGGACAAGTGCAAAGTCCTGCACTTAGGTTGGAACAATCCCATGCACTAGTACAGTCTGGGGGCTGCAGATCTGCAGAAAAGGACCGGGGGGTCACAGTGGGCAATAAGCTGAATATGGCCCAGCAGTGTGGCCTTGATGCCAAGAAGACTAATGGCATACTGTGCTGCATTGGTAGGAATGTTACCAGCAGGTTAAGGGAAATGATTATTCCCCTCTATTCAGCACTGGTGAGGCCACATCTGGAGTACTGTGTTCAGTTTTGGGCCTCACACTACAGAAAGGAGTGTGCAGTGGAGGGCAACAAAAATGGTTCAGGGGCTGGGGGACATGACTTATGAGGAGAGGATGAGGCTTATTTAGTTTAGAGAAGAGAAGTCTGAGATTTAATAGCAGCCTTCAACTACCTGAAGGGGGGTTTGAAAGAGGATGGAAGCAAACTGTTCTCAGTGGCAGATGATAGGACATGGAGCAATGGTCTCAAGTTGCAGCAAGGGAAGTTTTAGGTTAGATATTAAGAATAGTTTTCTCACTAGGAGGGTAGTAAAACAATGTAACAGGTTACCCAGAGAGGTTGTGGACTCCATCTTTGGAGGTTTTTAAGACCCAGCTAAACAAAGCCTTGGCTGGGATGATCTAATTGGGGTCAGTCCTGCTTTGAGCAGGGAATTGGACTAGTTGACCTCCTGAAGTCCCGTCCAACCCTAATTTTCTAATTATATGATTCTATATGAAGCTGGTACATGAAGCAAGAGGAAGTGGGAAGGGCAGCTACATTACCGCAGGACTCTTCAGCAAAAAACTGCTGGTTGGGATCTGGAGAGGATCTCTAACAAAGGCTAAGCTATGGAGAATGGCTAGCTAGGAAGGACATTGGATTAGGTAACTGTGGAAGTTATTTTCAATCCTATGCTTTTGCTGGCTTCCCCAACCTGGGCAGCAGGAGAAAAGGATAGAGGAAGCTAGGGGTAGGATATAAATGGAACAGCTTGCCTGTTGGCTTCTTGCAGGTCATAGAAGCAGGGCGGGAGAGAACTGATGGTTTGGGGGATGAATGAAGTAACTGACTCTGAGTTCTCTCATTTGAAAAGCGCCCCCCAGATGGGGGTCGAGAGAGAGGCACCAGTCGGTATACCCAATGGCCAGCCCAGAGAAGAGAAGATGCTTCTTCCAAATGGACATCCTTGGAAATCTCTGCTGGGTAAGTCGTGGAAAGGCTCAATTGCAAAGGTGGTGCAGCTTGCTGACAAATGGGGACTGACAAAGAAGTCTGGGAACAGAAGATGATAAGATCTGGGGATCTTTGTGTTAATATATTGTGCTAGCACTCTGAAAGACTACATGCAGGTTGGGCCAAATGGATTTTGATGTGATATCAAGGATTATTTTTCAGTGTTGGAGTAAATAGATTACCAGAGGTGGGGGGGAATTCAAAAACAATAAAACTGTGTGGTAAAGTCCTGACTGGGTCAATGACAGAGAAATGGAGGTGATATCCCTATTGGTAACTTACCTGTGAGAATGTGTTTTGGGTTGAGTTTTTGCTATTTACAGCTGATTTATTCAATAAGAGGCAATTTCTGCTTTGCTGGTATTGGCTCCAGGAGCATTCGAACTACTGATTGTTGTTTAGAAGGCGGGAGGTCAGAAAATATGGGTTCACTGAAAATCTAATTTGTGTTGACTTTTCATTATTCAAATTCCTAACACAAACCTTTAAGGTAGGGGTAGGGGGAGGAGGGAAATGAGCAGGACAAAACATAACAGTACTTTAGGCACTGAAGTGTAATTATGTTGTCTACCACTTTATTTTTGTCCTCCAGTATGAAAAAGGGGGGAGGAAGGGATAGAAGAAGCCTGACAATTTTAAATAACTTTTTGTTACCATTTTTAGACAAAAATGAATTTTGTTTTGATTGTGACCTATTATTTAGAAAACAAAATGGAGACATTTTGTTTCAATTTTGGAGTCTCCTATCAGGACCCAAAGCTTCGCACAGCCCTAATTTGATTTGGAAGAAATTTGGCCCAATTCAGTGGCTGAATCTCCAAATCTGAACTGAATCAAGAGACTGATTAAAAGGTCCAAATTGATTCGAAGCTCCCTGAATTGATTTGGAAAAGATTCGGAGAGCTTTGGAGATTCAGGCAGTCCCTGCTTGCTGCCACAGGGAGCTAGATCCAGACTCTGTGCTGGTAAGTAGGGGGGCAGGGGAGGGAGAGGTGGAGAAGGGGGAAGGGAACCACGGGGACCCCTGCAAGGACCCATCTCCTGCCTGCTCCCCCAGGCCCCATGAACATCCCCGACCCCTGCCCGGTCTCCAGGTCCCCACCATGGCTTCCCCGCCTGCCCTAGCTCCTGGCTCTTTAAAAAAAAGCCCCCATTCACCAGCTGCTGCCAGGTGGGGGGGGTGATGCCCACTGTCCCATGCTGTGTGGGGGGCTCTGCCACAAGTCCCCCAACCCCTACACACTTCCCATTACCCGCCATGGCTGTCCTGCCTGACCTCAGCTCCTGGCCCTTTAAGAAAAAAAAAAAGCCCTGAACTCACCGACTCACCAACTGCTGCAGCAGCTTCAGGGCTTGTGGGCAGTGGGGGCTTGTGGGCCTCAGGACTGTGGGGGTTTGTGGCAGAGCTCCCCATGTAGCGTGGGGCAGTGGGGGCAGCGGGGATCACTCCCCCCCCACACCTAGGAGCAGCTGGTGAGTAGGGGCTTTTTTTTAAAGAGCTGGGGGCTGGGAGAATGGATGGGGCACCCATAGAGAGCAGGTGGGGGATGGGCCAATTTGGAGATTCGGCTGAGTCTGTGGTGGCCAAATCTCCAAATCGGATTTGGCCAAATCAGTTCGGGACAGTGAATCGAATGACTGTCCCCTGAATTGGAAGCGAATACTAGCCACTTTGCAGAGCCTATCTCCTATGAGAGAAACTAGATTTTCTCTTTTGTGTAATAGGCACGCCTAACCCCTATTACTTTAGTAACTGTGGTGCTGAGAGGCAGCAGGATGCCAGGCTGCTGATTAGAAAATGAATAACATCTGTGCCCTGTTGTGAGGGAGGAAGGGTCAGGTGACTGGAAAGGGGTGGAGTCAGAGGTCTATATAAGCCTGGGTCCTGACTGATGAGCTATTCTGGCCCAGAT
Organism: Crocodylus siamensis; assembly: GCF_052110815.1. NCBI lineage: Eukaryota > Metazoa > Chordata > Crocodylia > Crocodylidae > Crocodylus > Crocodylus siamensis. The sequence continues at coordinate 9,944,821 of NC_143395.1, read as the reverse complement.
CCTGAAGGGAAAAGGTGCTCTGCAGGAAGAGTCTCCTAGAGATTTAAGCTGCTTATGTGAGGGGCTTGAAGGAGAAGGAAGACCACCACAGGCAACTAGTCAAAAGGGTGTGACTGCCCGTTGGGGCACTAGAGAGAGGGACTGATCCACAGATGCTGTGGGAGCAGGTGGGCTGGAGCCAATTAAAGGGCAGAATGTGGAGCATTAATGGAAGGGGGAAAATAAGTCTGCTCACCGTTGGGCACCTGCAGACCTATTCTGGTGACTGAGGGCAGCTTCCCAACTTAACATCAGGTTAACATTGAGGGGTAGCAGGTGGGAACAGCGTGGTTCCCTGATCAGCCAGAGTGAAAGAATGGGCTTAGCTTGGCTGCTAGGGGGGCTACAGATGTTTGGTGGGATCCATTATGCCTGTTTCAAGGGGGGTGAGTAAAGCTGTTTCCCCCTCCAGTTAGTATTCAGTAGCGCCTAGACGTGTCCATCAATTAGAGCCCAACTGTGATGCATGTTGTGCAGTTGCAGTTGTTGCAGTGACTGAAGTGTAGTGGAGGCACACTGGTGTTAGCTTTGAATGAGCTAACTCGGGTAGTCTAGATGCAATAGCATGGAGCTGAGTGCTAGCTCGTACACCCTGCTTCCTGGACAGGTTGTGCAGCATGTGCTGATCTTTCAGGGGGCTTGTTCATGTTACACCTCTCCTGTTACCACGTTACACTTTTCCTGTGTCCATGTGCCAAAAATCACCAAATCACATCTGTGTATCCACATTATCACCTGATTTTGTTTGTTTTTAGTTTTGGCTTTTTTTTTTGTAGTAATTTAAAACCCCTTCAACGTTTTTATTTTTAGCTCTTAAATTTCTTCCGTGAGGGTTATTTTTATTGTTTTAAATTTATAACGTGGATCTGACTTATGCTTGAAAGTGTGATATTTCCCCCCACCCCTGCTTTGCCCACCAAATGCCATTGGGTTCACTTGTAAATTCACAGGAGTTCATCTAATTTCTCCTGCATGGATTCGTTTGACCCCAGTACTCTTTCCTGCCATGGCAGGGGGTCGGACTTGATGATCTGCTCAGGTCCCTTCCGACCCTACTAACTATGAAACTAGGATACCAGGTGCTACTCTTGCAAATTTTTACTGGATTTGCCAGCCCCAGCCTCATTCTACCTGGACCACCAACTTTTTTTCTCCTGCTTGCTGCTGCCCACAGTTGAGGGCACCCCCACCTCCATGTTCCCCTCAACAGTGGATCCCATCCCTGCTGTGATGCTGCTTATCACAGTGAGCTGGCCTGCTGGCCAGCCTCAACTGCATTCCACCCAGACTCCAAATTTTTTCCCCCGTGTTTGCTCCTGGTCGGACTTGGGGGCACCCGTACCCCATGTTTCCCCCCAACAGTGCCACTATATCCCACCCCCACTGTGCTACCTGCTGCTTATCACAATGAGCCAGCTGGCCAAGCCAGCCTCAGCCTCAGCCTCATTCCACGCAGGCCCCAAACTAAACTCCCCCCCCAACTCCTGCTGGCCTGCCAGCCTCCCCCCCACTACTTTCCTGCTTCTCTTCCACCCCTCTTTGCATTTTTCTCAGTTTCGATAAGCACATAGAAGGCTGTATTGTATTAAAAAGATTTTAATAACCTACGTTAAATATGAACAAATAAGTACTTTAATTTAATCACATAATTTAACTTTTAGAAAGAAGGAAAGATGAATTCCCTTCTTCCTCCTTCATCATGCTCCTCTGCCAGGTTTAACTCCTGCCAAACCTTTTTTTGGAAATTTGTATTGTACAATGTGTAGTGTCTCTGGTTGCTAAATATGAGAATCCAAGTACTTGGACCTTCTTATCACAGGACTTAACTGTATTTAACAATTCATACCTAAGTCATGAATCTGTATCCCTATTGATACCAGACCTCTTCTGTCTGTGTTGCTGCACCTCTGCTGTCAGGCCTTTGAAGAACTGTCAAGGGATATGCTATTGAGCAGTTATTCCATTCCAAGAATTCAACTCCAAATCACTGTCTTCTTGCAAGCTACCCCACCATCCGCCAACTTACCACTGCCCTGGAATTTCCTCTGTCCCCAAAGCACGGGTGTCCGCAGCAATGGTTCTGTGCTGGGAAGATGGTCGTGCCGCAGCATGTACACAGTAGTGTGCACTATATTTTAAGGGGAGGAGGGATTATCCATATTACCCATGGAGTGGATAGGGAAGTAGCCCAAGTGGCTGCCCATGCCTGATGAGAAGGCTGGCACACTGGGCAGTGCAAAAGCATCTTGCAGCTGTCTGCCTTCCCGCTGTGCCCCATATCTAATTTATGCTATGTTATGTAAGGTGTTTCCCTTAATGCCTTTGTAAAGGCCTAATGGCTGGTGATCTACTTGATAAGTGCTCTCAGCCACAAGATACTAGCCTTGGTCCTACTGGCCCCAAGCTGCCTGTCACCAGCTTTAGGATTCATATTATTGGGTGCCTCCCTGTATCACCTAGCATGACAAAAGATTTTCACCCAGCCTCTGGTATGGAAAATAAAAACACAAGTCATTTTTTTTCCAAAGTCCTTTTGCAATACTTTATTTCTATCAGAGATATAAAAAAATTCCTAAAGTAGGTAGAGAGAAAAGAGAGACATAGATAGTGAACCTAACCTGGTTTACACAGCCCCCGATATATCGACGTGCAATCTGCTTTGCGAATACTGGGTTGGCAGTACATGAGGGACGGAGAAGCACACCAATCTGCAGGGATCATAGAAAACTCTAGTCACGAGAACTTGCTCCCCCACAAGATGCCCTGCTCCTGCACGCTCTCCAGGTAACATCAGCATCCGCCTCCTCCTCCTCCTTATAATCCCTGAAGCACCTTGGGGCTCTCCTCTTGGAGCTACAGGAGACATGGCTCTCCTTTGCAAGAGACTGCAGAGTTTTTTTGGGTGGGCTACTCTCAATGCTGCTTCCAGTACATTGGCATTCATGAAACTCTGCTACAAAATCCTATCTGAACCTTTGATTCCCCCCTCAAAATGAAACTTCTGATTGAATTCCTTAAAACATTGTACCATGTCATTACTAGTGCATTTTATCACCTCCAAATTGGCTTGCTCACTATGCTTTAACACATTGAACACATTGAACACATCTTTCAATTCGGATGTCATTTCTGCACTGGACGTAGCCATGCTTTCAGACGCGTCTGTCAGCAGATGAAGAATACTTTCTTTAGCTTCTCGTTGATTTTTCAATGATTACATTGACGTTGAGCATTAGCAGCTGCTTTTGAAGATGAAGATGAAGCAGTGCCTGTCCACAGACAAAAAGAAAGCTCTCATCAGTTCTTGAACATTTGTAAAGAACAGCGAGTCATCCTTATATTATTTTAACAGGATTGCCACTTCAAGAATTACCACTGACAACCTACTATCACTCAACCATCTTCTTAAGGCTGTACCCGAAAAATATTTGTCCCAGCACCGCAGCATGCATCCCGCTTCCCAGGGTGCACATTGAAGCAAGATCCGTGCCCCGCCCCCCCAGCTGTGCATCTGCCCCACACCAAAAATCGGCTACTTCTGCAGGTGGCTGCAGCAGCCAGCCCCTGCTGCAGTGGCCCCACTGGGGGTGAAAGCCTGGAGCTCTGCTCCCCCTGGAAGTGGCTACAGCCCTGCAAGCATGTGTGGAGTGCCTGGGTTCAGTGCCCGCCACAGGGAGTGGCACTGTGTTCTCCCTCTGCCTCCCCCAGCCTAAATTTGTGAGTGTAAATCTGTAAAACCAAAAATCCAGAACGCTACTAATACCAGTACTGTTACTTACTAGTCACCCTTCGCGAGGATAGTGGAGTCTCCATCTCAGGACTCTGCTGTTGCCTCCCTGACATGGTACTCCCTTTGGAACCTGGTGAGTCCTGCGACACAAGGACGGTTGAGTTGGAGTCCTCTTCCTCATCATGAACAGGAGAGTTATTTCTTTCAAGCATCTGTTGAGCCTCCTGGGTGCCTGGTACCAAAATGCATGGGTTCAGTAGAGTAGAGGGGGAGCTTATTTCCGTCTGCATGCTGAAGAGGTCCCTTGAGCAGTCCCAGGTGAGGTCTTTGGTCTGTGGCTGATTCTGTTCTTGAGAAGGAGGCTGATTGCGTGGAACTTGCAAAGTAGCTGTGGCTTGACAAGTACTTTGGAGCCGGGGAGTTTCTGGTTCCTTGTGATGCATACCTCTGTCCCAAACTCAGTCACATAAGCCTCTGAAGCATCTCTTTTAAGGATGATAGACAGCTTGTTATAAAATGGAATCATTCTACGTGAAGCACCGGACTGAGAATGATGGTCCTTTATGCGATGGAAAGCATACTTTAAGGCCTTCGTCTTACTGTGACACTGTTCCCAGTTGCGTTTGATGCCAAGTTGCTCTAATTATTCAGAAATAGAGATGTAAACAGGTTTATTTCTGTGGCTTCCCAGTTGTGTCATGATGCTTTTTTCACTCCAGGTGTCAATTGGTGCCTCAACTTCTGCATAAATACAGTATGGTCTCTGTCCTTGCAAAGAAACCATCATGTCTTCCAAAATTTGACTTTTTTTGCTCCCCTCCATGTCCAACAAAATGTAAAGCAAAGCAGATGATACACACTACAGCCCGCACCTGCTGCTGGGACCTGTTCTGGGACATGTGAACCTTTTAGCAAGAGAGGCGTAAAAGAAGTGTAATTTGTCCAATCTCCAGACATTTGAGGCATTTCTTTATTTTTGATAGTCTAGCCCATGGCATTCAGAAGCGTACTCACACTACTATTGTGCTGGACATTCTTGAAAATGTTGGGTGATCACTTCAGGCCAGACACCTTGAAACTTCAAATGGCTTAATGACATGAATTTCCAATTTTTATTCTTAAACCAAATACTTGAAGTTAAATATTCAACATTAGAAAGTGCTCTTCCAACTAATAGTCCTAAATGTATTTCTTATTTATTCAGTTAAATGCTGTAACAATGCTATCCTTTTTAACCGAACTACCTGAGAATTTTGGATCTAAAACGTTTGCAGCAAGCGTTTTGTTAGCAACAGAATTCTTCCCATCCACAAGTATGGTCCATTACTTTTTCTACCTTCTTGGTTTTTTTTTTTCACTTACAAGTACAGATTTGCTTTGATTCTCAAACAGATGACTTTACCTTGACCCTAAATTGAGGAAATAGCAAGCAAGAACTCTTCTACCAGTGTCTCAATGAAAAATGGTGCATTCCAATGAACAAACATGGGAGAATGTCAGCGATGTGTGGGGTGCCTTCAAAGCAAGTGTCATCAATGTCTGTGAAGAGACACTTGGATTCTCTACCAGGAACCATCAAAACTGGGAGATCCAAGAGTTGGTCAATCACAAGCTCAAGGCCTTTTTGGCAGTCCCACCATTTTTTGCTGAGGAGGAAAGAGGTAGAAAAATGAACGGGTCAACACACACATCTACGTAGGTGTACAATCACCCTAAACACACCCAAAAAGCTGTAATTTACAGCCAGGCCCTACAATACCACTGAATTTGCTCTAAGAATACCCATGATTGTAACCTCATAAATCTCAAGAGGGCTTTCACTCAACAAGGATGCTTCTCCAGATATGGACTCTTGAAAGAGCCATCTGGATACCATGTGAAGAACTGCTGCAGTACAATAAGAAAATCCCCATGAATTTCACACTATTATCTATGATATAACATCCTTCCCTGGAACCCATATGGCAAATCCTCAAACAATTGCAACCCATACTAGAAGAAGACCCAATTTTTAAAGAGATCTTTCCAGAACCACCCATCCTAGCCATTAAACAAGCACCAAACCTCACCAACCTCATCACCAGAAGCAAACTTCCTATGACCCAGCAAATGGTTCTAGACCATTCCAGGAAAAGACATGTATAACCTACCAACACATCTCCATCACTCTCATAAAAACTACATCCCACAACAGAACCATCACCATTCCTGGATTTTGCACCTGTAGAAATGTAATATATCTCATCCAATGCACTAAATGCCCTGACGGAAAATATGTAGGAGAAACCAAACAACAACTGTGCTCCAGAATGAATGCACACCAAAAATCTATCAAAGACAAAAATATCCAATTACCTCTGGGTGCACACTTCTAACAAGACAATCACTTCCTCTTGCATCTCTCAGTTCTAATCCTCAAAAGGCATTTACAAAACACCTTTCATAGATGAGCCTATTAACTTCACTTCATAAATCTACTGGATGCAAAAAATCATGGACTTTCATTTATGACATTACAACCTGCCCGACATCTAACACCAGGTAACCTGCCTCAAGCTGACCACTGGCATTCCTTTCACAATTTTTCTTCCCTTCCCATCCCTACCCTTTGTCTCCTAAACTTCCTCTCATATGCATCTTCACAGGCTTCTTGTTTAGTTTAGCTTCTTTTCTACCTTGGCAAATTCATAACAGCAATGCCTAAAGAAGGGTGTTTGTGCCCAAAAGCTTGCGAACAGTGTTTTTGCCAACAATTTAGTTGGTCTAATAAAAGATATCACATCTACTCAAAGAACTTCCCTTCTCCATTCTCTTACACATTCTCTTGTCATGTGGAAGCTGTGGTTTTGAGTCCTCTCAGAATGGAGAGGGCCTAGCATCCAGGTCTTACTTCTTGGGCAGCTGCTTTAACAATTAATCTAGTTCATAGTGTGTAGCAGGTTCACTATTACTCCTTTTTAAAAGAAAAGTATGAGACAATCACCTGTAAATGAAAGGATGACTTGGGCACCGCATTGTAGGTCTGAGGGTTTGGGGTTGTGAATCCCAGGCTGTGTGGTTGAGTTGCATGCTTAAGTCAGGGACACATGCCTCTCTCAAAGTGTTTCCAATTGGCTGGCATAACCCTCTCCCTTCTCTTTATTTAAAGGATAAGGAACTTAGGCTATGTTCATATGACAAACTTAGAATCCCTAGTGGTGTGCTTGAGGGCACTACTGCACTGCTGTGGGTAGCCCATCTCCTATACTGTGTGAGTGGGCTAAATAGCACCTTGCACAGGCCATGTAGAGATAGTCTGCCCAGAGCAGAATGCTTGAGGGTGCCACTCCCAGAGAAGGTCAGTTTATCGTATAGATGTAGCTGTAGGTCCATAATAGCTGTAGGTTTCTGAATTCCACTTCTGGACCCTGGTACCTATATCTTAGGCATGGAGATGCTGACCATGCTTAAGCCCCCTAGTAGCTGAGCTCCTCCCTCCACATCTCTTCTATCCTTATACTCTCTAGGTAGAGTTACTCTAATTCTCTAACATGTGGTAAGTAGTCATAACGCTTACAAATTTAAAAACTGCTGTGGTGAGAACATTTCAGAGAAACGTGTAAAAACTGGCAGGGAATGAGCCAGTTCAAAAAAAAAATTGCTGCTGTTCGCCAAATAAAAGATGACATTCCCATTTGCTTCTGTAGGGCAAATTCTCTGGCACCTCACACTGCCAAGAGGCAGATTAAATAAAGCCTTAGCTACTGCAGCATTAAGAAAATGTCTGTCTGCCCTCATTCTCAGGAAAAAATTCTACCCTTCCCCCCCAAAAAAGGCACAGAAAAGCCCTGTTGAGATTTTTTTTAAATGTTTTAAACAATGTACAAAATCATAACCTTCCAGGAGTGACTAAGGGTCTCCTCTGTGGAGCAGTGGTGTAATATTATTTTTTAATTTAGAAATCCACGAAGACTGAACATGCAGATTGCAGCTTTCTTGTTCCAAGGCTTGATCAAGCTGAAAATAACCGGAGCAGCTGTTGCCCTGCACAAAATCTACAGGCCTCCCATGCTCTGCACCAGTGGATGTTCACTGCTGAAATCTACTTTTCCCCCTCATCTGGATAGCGTTATTGTATAGACTCCTTTCCATAATCCAAAGCTGAGTTGTCTTTAGCATAAATCTTGTATAAGCAATTACAGACCTGGGGAAGGGTGGTCAAAATGTTAGTGCTTTGTACTCCCTGTGCATAGATGTGTGCAAGACTAGGTATGGAAAATTTGATCTCCCAATTCTGCTCTGGTCCAAATGGAAAGATATGGCAACAAAATTGTTGTGGGGAAAGGTCAGTTGTGCTGCTCACAGAATACTTCTCCCATAGCATGCCACAGGATGTTGTCGGGGAACAGGGCCCCAAGGTCACGGTGGGCCAAGCGGTTTGGCTCAAACAGGCGGGATTAGCGGCGAGGAGTATGAGCGGTACGCGGACTCCTGCGGTTTCAAAGGATGGATTTTTATTTACTTATGCTTCTGGAGCGTAGGCAGAGAAGCTTGCTTCGGTTACAGTTAGATAACAAATGACAAAGGGGTCTGTTGGCCCACGGGGTTCTCGAGCTGAGCCCTTGCTTTCTAGCTGGAGCTAGGTGTAGCTGCCCAACTCGATAGTGCTAGGGCTGGTCACAGCTCATTAATCGGGAGACAAACAACGAACTGTAACGTGAAGAACGGTGTGATGCCAGTCCAAAGTGGATGAAACGGGTGGTTGTTAAGGTGCCGAAGTCGATGTGGAGGTTGGAGTTGTGATGTCATAGCCAGTGGTCGAGATGCAGGATTGTGGTCGAAATCGAAGCCGGAAATTGATTTGTTCAATAGGGAATAATCAGATCAAGATGAATCGAATAAATCGCAAAATCGTAGCTGTGAGGAGACCAGTGGGCCCAAAGCCCTCCTGAGTGGCAGTCCCTGCAGCCGCAGCCTCTGCTTTCAGGTTTGGGCCGATCTCTCCCTGTGAGACAGTCTCTGCTAAGGCAGTATCTGTTGAACAGGTCGAGCGTGGTCTCCCCGCTGAGGAGCAGTCCCTGCATTAGCAGCGTCTGCTCTCAGGGTTCGGACAGGAGACCAGTGGGCTTAAAGCCCTCCTGAGGAGCAGTCCCTGTCAGGCCAGCCTCTGCTCTCAGGATGAATCTTCCCGGTCAGCACCGCTGTCAGAACCAAAAACTCTCTCTCACTCTCTCTTTCGCTAAAACCAAAAAACCCCCCTTGGGAGGGGCCCCCAAGTCTTTTATGACAACCGGGTAGCCAATCAGGTTGTCTTCTCTAAAGAAATTTCTAGTCCGATTACGTCATGCAGTCTGTAGACTGAGCATGTGTCTGGTCAGATTACTTCATCTGCTGAGCAGAACTGAGCATGTGTGCTGCCACAAAACTAGGTCAGTTGTGACTGACAAGCCAAGGGTCGCACAGGGGGCACATGCTGGGCACTCTGTGGCATTTTCCATAGACCTTGTCTGCTTGTCTGCGCATGATCAAACTTAACTCTTGTGTTACCAGCATACATCCAAAATTTGGTCCGGACAGATGTCATGGGGCATGCTAATCAGTGGGCGAGGCAAGGATTTCTTTGGGTGATCTCTTTTATTATATCAACTTTGTAGGTAAAATAGAGTTAGACAAGCTTTTGAATGCAAGACAATTCTTCAGGTGACCTGGTTTCCAGGAATGAACCCAGTAAATTCTCTACTGTGAAAGAGACAGGAGGAACGACTGATTTTTTTTTTTTTTTTTTTTACCAAGCTGCACTTTATACCTATCATGTCCTGTGATGTGTAAGAGTCTTAGCCAGCCTCCATAGCCTTCAGGTGACCTGAAGAAGAATGTCTTGCATTCAAAGGTTGTCTGACTATCCAAGCTATGCAGTTGGTCCAATAAAAGAGATCACCCCAACAATCCTTGCCTCACTGTAACACTACCAATCAATGAGCTGACTCTGTGCAGGGTAAAGCTCACCTCTGTTGTCCACACTGCATCTTAAATGGCATGAAAGTTGCAGAGTGCTCCATGTATTTTTCATGACCTTTTGATCTGCCCTTGGTGAACTGCCCTGTCAGCTAGTATGGAGACTCACTGGAACTGTCTAATGCCTTGCATTACATGCTAGGTCTAAAGTGCAGCTTGGTAAAAATCAGTTCTTCCTCCTGGTACTTTCACAGTAGAGCAGTTACTGGTTTTAGCCCCTGCAGATCAGAGGCCATTGTGAGAGAAATTGGCTGGTTAGCAGAAAAGACTAAGAAATGCTACCACCACCACCAGTCCAGTATCTGCCACTTAGTACATCTGTGCTGCAGAGACAGGGGTTTTGAGCTACTGGGGGGAGGTACCTGGAATGACCTCACCACTGCATTACTTTGTGGCATGGGTGGGAACAGGTGGACTGGACATGCTCAGGGATGCTCTCCCTGGGCATGCCAGGACTGTGGTGCAGACAAGTCCTACAAGCCTAAAGTATGGATTTGTCCTTTTCCTCTTGTTTACAGGTTAGTGGTTAGTAGAAAAAAGGGGTCCCTGCTACCACCTCTCCTTTTTGGTCCCAAAGCCCTGTGGTTGAATAAACCATGCCTGACATCCTGTCTGCAGCTGGATGTGCTCTGTCACTCAGTTCATCATTTCCTCCCACTGCACCTGCAATAACTGGTCTGCTCTTTGTCCTTCAGGTTGTCAATTATTGGCAAAACACAGTTTCCTTACTAATTACTGCTACAGCTCTCGCTCCATTTACAACTCTGTGGAGCCCATTTACCCTTTCTTATCCACATGCAGGGAGATACTCGCCTCTATCACAGACTTGATTTCTGCTTCCTATGGGCCTAAATCATCTTTACCAGTTTCAGGCTCTCTGAATCCTACTTCTGAAACCTCCTTAGGTTTTAGTGCTTTCTGGGCCTTGGGTAAATCAAGGTGGGAAGCTATCTGACCTCCCAATACAGCAGTTATTTATAGCCATTAGCCTTTCATCTTCTAGTTTTTCTTTCTCTTTACTTTCTGCTATTTCAACATACAAATTATATACTTCGTTTCTGGTTGATGGGCTATTTCACATTTGCTTGGCAGCACAACTTAAGCAACATTGTACTATCATAAACACTAGGCATACTCCAATAAAAACAACAAACAATATCAACAAACTATGAATGATGGTAGAGTCTAAGGAACTGAAAATAGAGCTAAACTAAGAACTCAAATTCCAACTATCTGACTCATGCAATTTAGTTGCTTCCTTTCAAATATGTTTACTTAAATCCTGGATTTTTTCTGAATTATCAGGACTATAACTACAACATTCTTTACCTATTAAAGCACAGACACCTCCTTTGCTGACTAGTACATAATCTAACTCAAGTCGGGTTTGCAATGTCATTTGCCTTATTTCCTTCATTTCTGTATTTATTTTATCAAAATTAGCAGCAGTAGTATTAGCAATCTTTTCCAGAGATGCTGCAACTTTCTTTATCTTGGACATAGCTAAGCCTGTGCCATAGCTGGGGAACATTATACACCAAAACCCTTGATTTTCTGTAATTTTGTGAACATTGTGAATTCTTCCTTTAGGTAAGATCTAATAGTAAAGGTGAGATCTAATAGTAAAGACAGGATACGCTGCGGAGACATAGCACGTTCCTCTCCAACCAGAGGGAAGATTTTTATAGACCTTATCTCCACACACAAAATAGTCACCAGCTAATGCAATATATCCACCTGTATTACAGCGTGGGGACATCAACCGTTGTGAATAATAGGCTGAAAATTGACCTGCAGGGGAGTAGTTAGATATCCAGGAACCATTAAAAAACCAAGCACCATTTATCTTAAATTTTACCTCGCACTTACTGACTCCTACTGCAACACAAGATCCATTACAGGTCCAACAGAACTTTCCAGGGGTGGCATATGCTAATCATACATAGTCAGACTGGTTGCAACTTACTTTCTGCCAAGTTTCATTTCCATGAAAATCTGAATAGTAAGGGGATAACATCTGAGTTGCATTCAAGGGTACCAGTATCATGGGTATTCCTCCGGTAGAATAGATAGGGACATGACTACATATCCAACAATGAGAGACATTTAAATCTATCCCAATTTGATTAACTAAAGACAAGAACATACTTTCATGAAATGATCTTCTTTGTCAGTGTGGAAGTGTAGTTTATTTTACAGAGTTTCTTATAACTGATAAGTCAAGTTCATATAAGATGGCCCAAAAGGAAATACTGAGAACTACCCAAATCGTGACTAACCAACTCCACCTCAGGAACTAGGTAGAGGCCTTTTTCCTGTCCCAAAGGGCATAGTGGTGTCGTTGGGGCACATCCTCTTTGCTCTGTAGTGGCAAATCCTCTTCGCCAGTAGGCGCTTGGCTCACTACTGGTCTTGAGCTCTGCTGCTGGCAGGTGCTAGGCTCACTACCAGTCTGTCGAGGCCGATTACAAGATTGATATGAAGGAGACTCTCTAATGGGGCTGATGTTTTCTTACTGTGTGAAGCATGAATCCATGTCTGGAGTCCTTGACACTTTATTGCAGTGTTGGTGGTCAGGAGTACCTGGAATGGGCCTTCCAGAGGTTCCAGCAATGACTTTCGTTGATGGACTTTTATATGGACCCAATCTCCAGGCAGGATAGAATTGCATGGCTCATCTGGTTCTTTGAGGACAGCTGCCTGTATCTGTGAATGAAAAGCCTTAACACACTTCATTAGTGCCTTACAATAGTCCAGAATGGTATCATCAAGTGAATGTATATCGCAAAAGTGGGAGGCAACAGATGGTGAGGTGGGGAGCCTCATGGGTCTTTACATTAGATTTTCATGTGGACTAAGCCCAGTCTTTCAGCTGGCAGTCGATCTTATACTCATAAGGGCTATGGGAAGTGCATCTGGCCATTTGAGGTGAGTCTCAGCACAAATTTTGGCGTTCCACTTGGCCCGAGGCCTGTGGATGGCATGGGCAATGAAAGTTCTGTTGGATCTGCAGGACTTTGCAGACTTTTTAAATTATCTGTCCAGTAAAATGAGTCCCTCTATCAGAGTTTAGGGATAAAGGAATACCAAACCTTGGAATAAAGTCTCTGAGCAACTTTTTGCTTACAATGATGGTGTCAGCTTTTGCACATGGGTAGGCTTCTACCCATCCAGAAAACATACATACAATAGCAAGAACATATTCATAAGAACAACATTTTTGCATTTGAATAAAATCTAAATGTAAATTTACAAATGTTCCCCAAGGTGGGGGATGTGCTGCCTTCTTTGTTTTTACAGGCTTTAAGGGAGGTAGATACCAAGAGTAAATTATCAACATATTGCACAAGCACAGAATTTTCTTTAAATTTTATGTCATCTAGATCTTTTTTTCAGAATTTGAGAAAAAAGAGAAGGGGATTCAGTATAGCCCTGGGGCAATCGCATCCAGGTATACTGAAGTCCTCGATAAGTAAATGCAATGAGAAACTGGCTATCAGGGTGTATAGGAATAGAGAAAAATGCAGAACACAAGTCAACAACAGTAAAATAACAAGCATTAGGAGGAATACAGGACAAGATAGTAGCTGGATTTGGTACAACAGGAAAAGTAGGTAAAACTGCAGAATTTACCACATGGAAGTCTTGTACAAAGCGGTAGGTATTCTTTACAGGTTTTTAATAGGAAGAACAGGAGTATTACAAGGGCTCTTAGTCAGGACTATGATACCTTGCTTTAAAGGGGCAGTTATAACAGGGCGTATCCCTTCTTCGGCTTCTGGACGTAAAAGGTATTGAGCAACTTTGGGTAAAGACTTAGCTGAGTTTAATCTAATTTTTACAGGCTGGGCAGTATGGATTTGTCCTACTTCATTAGCATGCTGGGACCAGAGAAATGGAGGGACAGCTTGTATGATTTCTTCTTGCAACACAAAAAGATCTGGGAACTCAGGCTCAGGAGGTGAGCTAGCTGAAGTGGCAAGTACAGCTATTTTGTTATCACAGGGGACATTTAAATAAACACCATTAGGAGAGCAATAGATAGCACAGCTGAGTTTACCAAGCAAATATCTGCCTAATAAATTAACAGGAGAACAAGGACTAAGGAGAAAGGCATGTTGATCAGAAACAGGACCAAGAGAAACTTGTAATGGTTGGGAAACAGGATGAGGAACTATTTGATTTGAAATTCCTACAGCATTTACAACAGCAGAGGAGAGGGGACCTGTGGAAAATTCTTCAGCTCAAAGAGTAGAGCGGCTTGCACAGGTGTCTACTAAACATTTTGTAGAGATGCCATTTATCACACAGGAAACAAAGGGATAATCTTGATTAAGTGGGAGAAGCGGGGCTGTGATGATGTTACTATTCCTCGGGCTGGCCTAACAGGAGGCTCCCTGATTCAGGACAGAGAATTGAGTGAGAGGAGGTGGTGGCGGGTTAAATGTCATCCCCGGCTGGCCAGGTCAGTGAGGACATTGCGCCTTCCAGTGTCCTGGTTGACCACAATAATGACAACTGTCATTATTTTGGGACTGAAATCCTCCTCGTCCCATCCCACGACCACATCTCCTGCCTCTGAACTGTCCTTGATGGAAACCTCAGCTTCTTCCCCTGCCTAAAATCTGTAATTGTAATGACATTAGTTTAGTTTCCATGCATTCCTTTTTCTTTTCTTGGCAGGTGTACAATGATTTGCAATGGTGACTAGTTCTGCAAGTGGCTTAGTCTGCTAAACTACAGCAACTGTGCACAACTGTTCCTGGACATTAGAAAGAAGTCCGTGGACAAAAGCAGAGCAACTGCTTCTGGGGCAGTTTCAGCTGCATTTTCAATACCAGAATGTCTTTCAAATACTAGTTTCAAGCGGTCCATGTAGTCTACTGGGGTTTCTCCTTTATTTTGTTTACAGTTATGTATTTTGGCCCAGTCAGTTTTCCTGGGGCAAGTTTTAAGCATAGCCTCAAGGATGCGTCTTTGGACATCTGGTAAGTGATCTCCTATTCCAGGGTCTTGAGTAGGCCAAGTAGCCTGTGCGATGAGGCAGTTGCAGACCTCAGAGGGCAGAACACGTCTCATTAATTGGTTCAAATCTGCCCAGGTTGGATTATAACAATGGTTTACAGTTTCCAAATCATCTCTAAATTTCTGGGGTTCCTCCTTGATGTTGGGAAATTGTTTAACAAGGTTTAGGAGATCTTCTGGGGTCCAGGGGACGGGGACTGTGATTGTAGTTTCCCCATTTGGACCTTGCCCTGGAAGTTGACGTAAAGACATAAGCTGAGCCTTTTTGGATTTTAAAGAAGGGTCCAGGTACTGGGTACCAGATCTTAAACAAGAGGAGGTGGTTGAGATTTCAGGAGGCAGACTCCATGCCTCTGTTGGACATGGGCATGCCCCAGGGGCAGGTGACGGTTGTTGAGTGATAGTTTCCTGGTGAGGTGGGCTAATCCTGCCAGAAGAGTGTATTTGGTTACTTTGGACTTCTTCAGGTTCAGATTGTGCTTGGGACTGATATGGAGATGGCACATTAAGAAAATCTATTATATTTTCTGAAGATTCATTCTCAGTTATTTGTGGATAAAGTTTTTTTGATGCTGATGGTACTGTTGGTGGGGGGGGGCCCTTTTGGTGCACCTTTCTGTTTTAATTCTTTTATCTGAGATTTAAGTTTCTCTTGGGAGTCCTTAAGACTCCAAACTTGAGACTTATTTATTTATTTATTTATATTTTTATTTATTGTTTGATGTCTTTTGAAAGCTTCTTCATACCAATCAAAAAATGTGTCCCACTGAGTCTGTGGTATATTACTACCTCTTAACTCAAGGTCTCTGCAGAGGTGAACAATTTTACTTGAATTAAATGTTCCCTCCAGGGGAAACTGCCGGCTAAAATCATCTCTGGTATACCAATTCCATTTGTCTAGAAACTTACAACTTTTATGGCCTTAGTGTGTGTACATGTGCAATGCTGGTGTCCCTTTTGGCAGAGCCAGTATGTCTTTAGACTCTCTGCTCCCCATATCTTTAAACTCAATTCACACAGGTCTTTCATACAGGAATGGCTTATACGGTTAGGTTGTGAGATTTGCTAGCGGCACAGAGATGCTATGGCTAATGTCCAAAGACAAAACTCCAAGGCAATAACGGCACACAGTGCAGTTACTCACAGTTAGACACAGCTCATTTATGAGGGTGGGGAAAGGGTAAACCTGTCCACTGGGTCATGAGGTTCCAGCTGGGCCCCCTTGCATTCAAAACTGCCCTTCCGGACGGCCTTGGGGAGGCTGAACCCAACCTTAGTCTCAGACCTCATATTTCTCAGTGGCTCATATTTCTCAATTTATACTCTCAATTCACACAGGGGAATTTCCGCGTTGAGGCACGAGGTTCAAGAGCATTTCTCTAGTCTCAGCCTTGGTCAACACTTATTGTGGAAAACAGTCATACTCTAAGAGTTTCCACCTTGCACCCTTGCTTTTGAAGAGCACACAGAACAAATCTGTTGTCTTCGGGGAGGCTGCACAAGGTTTCCATTCCTGGCCTCAGAGAGACCTCATAGTTCATTACAGAACTTAACTCAGTTCACACGGGGAAATACTTTCATTGACAACAGCAACACAGCGTCTTTAACCTTAACTCTTTCTACTCACAGTTACTACTTACACAGTGGGTCTGACAGTTTTGGCAGAAAAAAGTTCGGGTAGGGTGAGCCTCAAGCAGTGAATCAGGAAGATACATAGACAGCCTCTCACTGAAAAGCCCCAGTATAGATTTGGAGAAACAAAACAATGGTAAATCACACAGACATGCAGGCAGTTTACTTAAAGAAAACATCTGTGTACGGGGTAATATAGCAAGACTGAACAAGGCATGCAGGAATCCTTATCTCAGAACATGTAACTCAAATAAGCAGTATCAGCACTTCTGGTTTCTGTCTGTTTTTCTAGTCAAGTAGGCCAGAAGCCCAACTAAATTTACTACCACACCAAGGATTTTATCACTTATAACTAAATATTATTTTTGGACCATTATTGCAAACAAGCGGAGGCCAATTTTTCAATGTTGCCTACCATCAATAAATAAGTTGCTCATTGTCTTTGATATATTGATGGTCTTCAACTTGGTTTAGTGCAATTTCAAATACCCAAGGTCAGGCCGGTGATAGTAGCTTGTCAAAATCTTTATGTGGTAGTGATGGGGCTGTTTTTAAAGGTTATTCAACAATAACGACACATGTACATTTGATGTACTGGTACCCTCCCTCATAATGGCACTTGCTATTTCTAGAAGCTCTTTAAATCACTCCTTCTTTCTAGCTGTGCTAGGCCATATACTGCAACAGTGGCTTGAAAATCCACGTAAGATGAATTATGGTCTTCTCAGTCTGCACCCATGCTGAACCCTAGAAAAACATGTCCAGGTTGGGGCTAGAGACACTGGCACATGCGGCAGTTGTGTTGGTCCCTTCTGGCTTTGGCATCCACAGATCCCGGGTCCTTTCTACATTTCCTCCTGCCCACCTCCTACATCTCCTTTCCTTTCTGTGGTCCTGAACACGCTTACAATATTGCAGTTCCAACTATAAGGTTACATAAATGAATTTCCAGATGCACAGCTTTATCTGGTTACCTATAGGGATAAGTAAGGATCAAGCACCTTTCTTCTCTATATAAGGGTCTAATCTGCCCTAGGGGTCTTCTGAAGGAACACAGGTTCTTGATTACTGGAGACAGGACCTCGCAGGCAAAATGTAGATGACAGGATCTCAGTGGTAGTAAAGGCAGAAGAAGGCTGCAGCAAGATAAAAGTCTCCTGTTGTCTAGGATTCTCCCTTGCCACTAGGCCCAGATCTCTACCTGGTCAAGATCATGTGGTTTCTGTTTCCATGCACCAACTTCCTCACATTAAATAGTCACACACAGGCTTCTACCACAGAAAACAACTTGCTTTACTGCACTAACTTCCAATAAGCCCTGCTGTGATGGACCAGTGGTGATGGAGACAGGACAAGTTAATCTGGCAGTTTCCAGCCATGAATCTGCACACAGGCAGCAGTAGTCTGATGGTCATTTTCCATCTGGGATGAGACTGGTACAGTTAAGCAGCTGCTAGTATGACTGAGCAGTCCTATTCAGGATCTCTGCTCACCCCACATGGGGAAGGGGCTAGAAAAGGTGCTTCAAGCTGGATAGCTGCATCCAGTGGGATCACTCTCTTTGTGGCTGAAACATCATAAAAAGACAATGATTTTCTCAACATGGAACATTTGCACCTTGCTGGATAACCAAGACATTGAATGAGCAGAAAGAAGAACTGCCATCACTTCCAGGGAACCAGTGTGATACACCATCAACACTGCAGCTCTGGGTGATACAAGACAAGAAGATGAGGGTCAGCTGAGAGAAGAGGATGGAGGCTACACCTTCCGGAAAGGGGAACTGGCCTAAGACAGATGCATTCACAGCATCAGCATTGCCATTTAAGAATCAGCATCAGCCAACTTATAGACCTCCTTGTGGGCACTAACGAACGTCTTGTAACCTTCCATCTTAAGCTCAATAACCAGTATCCTGCCATCAGTGCATACACCCCAACACTTGATGCTGCTGATGTCAAAGAACAATTCTACCCAAGCCTTGACCACACTAATACTTGCAAGGAGCACAAGAGCTTCCTCCTCAGTGACTTCAACACGAGTCAAATATGATCTGGAATACTCAAATGGCACAACTGGGAAGGAAGGAGTAGGAAAAGCCCACTCCCATGGCATCTTCCTCCTGAGCAAATGTGCGCAGCATGGTCTTGTTCTCACAAACACCATCTTCAGACATAGTAACAAATAGGTATCAAATAGGTCAATAGACATAGTAACAAATAGTAACAAACAGGTATCTCAAGACCCCCTTGAGATACCTTCACCTGAAACACTGGCATCTTCTCAACTGTGTTATTGTTAGAGTCCATGGATGTTTCTTTACTTATCCATGTACCTGTTAACATAGCAAGATGACTGTTCCAGGATTGTATACATTAAACTTTAGGTGATGCTCCAAAGGGGTTGTCTAACAGAGTGTAAAATAGAGTGGATATTTAATTCAGACGTTCATAGGGTCTTTGTCCTGGCCGGCCCCTGTGTGAAGCTGTGCTTATATTAGGAGTGTGGGGGCTGTGTTTCACACCATGGCCTTGATCGTTTTTTAATTTTTATTATTTTAATTTTTAAAATTTTAATAGGCTAAAGCTACCAGTGTTGGAAGGTGTATGCATACCCTGCAGTAAGAACATGGGTACACAAACCCAGATCCGAGTTAATCCTCATCCAGTGGATCCTTATGCCAAACCTGGTTCCTGAGCTAGCATGGGCACTGCTGTGTAGATGAAACTTGAAATAATGGAGGTCAAATGATAGTGACTCATCTACTTACTGCTGAAGCAACAAGGCTGAACACTGGCTCCAAGTGGCTATTCAAGTAGAGTATGCGATGGGACTTGGACTCAGAGATGGTGTTTGTATAACACCCATGTGGTGTCTAGTCAGTATAAAGAGGTTTGTGAACGTCCTACACATTCCACTTAGTGGAACTTTTCCTGAGGGCTCTTAAGTTTTGGAGTTCTTCAACTCTAAAACTAACTCTATTGCTGGCCAAGGTGGGGCTGATCACACATGTATGGCTTGTACAACTTCTGTTTAAGTAAATTGCCAAACAAACCACCCTATTTTTCTCTTCATACTTGCAAAATGAGAGTAGATTTGAGTTGCTTTGGTTCAGGGAGTATTCTGGGTAATCGGTTTTCAAACCTGCAGGATTCCACCGCACCTGTGCTGCTGGGAAGTGCCCAAATATTTCCTAAGCAGGAGCTAGAGACGCAGCTTGGATTCTTTCAGCACCTCTGAGCAAACAGCTGTTTTCAGGTCTGTATGATTCGTGAAGCATGACCACACCATTTGTGCGCAGTGACAGTTTTAGTGAGGAAACCACTTTGATGGGTCAGCAGGGGGAAGGCTGAATTTGAATCAAGTCATAAAAGACTATCTGAGACAGAGGCACTGTAAGAAACTCTGGAATGGTTTCAACCAGAGAAATGAAAAGATTTTGAATTGGGAATTTGTCTCCTGTTGATAGTTTGCAAATTGGCTGCACAGCCAGTAATCAAGGAACCATTCTGAGTGAAATTTGGCATGTAGGAAGAGATACTGCAATACTTAATTTATATCACCAATATCATACTTTTTATGTGAAGTGAGTCACCGAAGTGGCATCATGCAGGATGGAATCTACTACAGATCAGAGATGGCATACTAACCCTTCAGTCATGCCTGTGAGTACTACCATAATCTATGCAAAGAAAAGTAGTGTATTCTCTGCCTTTGGAGGCTTTCAAAGAACTTTATAAATACAAAGGGATAATTTTGCTTGCCATGAGTGTGGGGGTCTTCCCCTGCTTCTTCAGTCCATGTCAGGCTTGCGGGGAAAATGGTAGTAACTCTGCACTGTTCCCCAATGAACATGGCTTTAAACAATCTATTTTGAGTTCAGTAAATGCAGCTGGAGCCGATGAAATTGATATTCTACCAAGCTCAGAGATGTCCATGATCTAAACTTGCAGTTCTGAACTGCAGTCTTATAATTAGGAATCCACATCTCATTTACTATCTCTGGGATTGATTAATGTTGACAGTTTACAATAGAAAAGGTGTTGAAGGCCAGTGCAGTAATTCTTTCTGCCTTCCTGATATTAAACTGTTCGTAAGTGAGGGCTATAAAACTGACATGGTTTTGCCAATCAAGAATCCAGCTGGGATAAACACCCTGCAGTTGAATTCCCTCCCCCGGTACCTCCCCCCAGCCCTGTTTCAGAGCAGGATGCGACTGTCTTCCCAGAGGTGACAAGGATTATCTGTGTAATACATTGAAAGGGGAATGGTGGACGCTTGTTCTAACATTACTAATGCTGGTGTCTTTAAACATGTTTGGTCAACTGCAGGAGGCGGGTGTGGGTCGCTGGGGGAGGCAGGGGGTGTGCATGAGTGTTTGTGCACAGAACCAAAGGAACAGTTTTCTTCTTCCTGGCAAAATTAGTGGTACTGTAAGAGTGTAGTAAATACTACGGCTGTGTGAAGCTTTGGTCCCTGATTCGATTCAGTGGCTGAATCTCCGAATCGAATCAGAGGGCCCTTTAATCTCTCCAGATTGAATCAGAACCTTGTCTAGCCCATGCCATGCGTGCTTTTGTGCATGGCAAATTATGCTGGGGGTGGTAGGGGAGGTTAAGCCAGCATTGTCCTGGCCCCAGCAGCCTTACCTGAGGTCCTGGGGGCCTCCCAGGGCTGCAGCAGCGGTGATCCTGCAATCTGGCTGGCAGCCACAGTGTGGCTCTGGGCAGCTCTGCTCTGCTTTTCAGTGGTGCATGTTGCCTATGTTTGTGCTGCTCCATTTTTTTTCCATGATGTATGTGTTTGTTGTTTTTTTTTTTTTTTGTGACCCCTAGATATCCAGGGGTCAAAAAAACCCATGAGAAAAAAAACCCAGAGCAGCGCGCACATGGGCAGCATGGAGAACAGCTGACTGCACTATATGGCACTGTACATGTATTTGTGGTGCACATACTGCACAGCCATGCTCATTTGGATGCACCCAATAAATTTATCTTCTAATATCTTTAATTACAAGCTTTATAGTTGTGGGTCGATTCTTTTAGGAATCTTTGTAGTTGCTGACACAACACTTTGCAAGATTGGGAGAACTATGAGGGTCCGCATCAGAAATGAAAACTGAGTCAAGAAAAGTGCAGTGTAGATAGTTCAGTGACTGATAGCACAGAAAAAGTAAAGAAGAGCTGCTAATTATATAAATGTAAGATCATATACCACAGTGAATGTTCAGATACAAGGACAATGACCAGCAAAAACCTGAAAGGGTGGAGCTTTGTATAACTATTTTTACTTGTTGTCTTTGTTAAATACTATTGCATCTGAAGATCAAAAACAAAAGGAGGTAGTATTTGGCTTTAAGGATCGCTTTGTTATCAAGAAACACCAGATGCTTGTGATGTTTCAGTGGAGGAAATGTGTACATGATGACAAGAACATCGCTAGCAATGACCATAAAAAAACAGAAGCAGGATATAAAAATGCAAATAGAAACCTACTTTTTGCATAGCAAACTGTGAATTACAAACGCTTTGATTCTGTATTGGTAAGTCAGCTGATAGAAAGTGTGTCATACAATAAAAGCCCCCAGAGCTAGATTAATGATAACATTATTAGAAATGTATTACAGAAACATTATCCTGGCAATAAGCATTAATGTTGAAATCAGTTTTGGTAGAGACTGTAAATTCCATAGGAGATGCAGGGGGTGGGGGAAGAGTTTTCAGCTGCATACAACAAACTGGTGGTTTTATTTTTAAGGAGTGTTTTTATTGTACTGCATCCTCATCACTACCGTGTAGATTGCTCCTACCATTTTTCATGGGGGGGTGGGAAGGGGAGAACTTTGAAGGTGTTCTCAAAGCAAAATGACAACTACACTTTGAAAGCAGCTTCTACTGATCTGTCAATAAAGGAGGCCCCAGAGTGTGTGTTAGTGCAGAAGTGGGGAAAGGGGTACTCGCCAGCCCTCTTCTGTGGTGGATAGGGCAGGGTCCAGTACTAAGCACATGTGCCAGCCATGTAATCTTGCGAGATTCTCTCTGAGAGTCTGAAAGATTTAAAACTTCTAAAGGGCCCCAAGTGGAGAAAGGACTTCAGTTGGGACTGGCTCCCTGGCATAGACACACAGGTGGGGTGAAAGCCTGTTATGCCCCCAAGAGCAGGAGACCCCTGGTGGACCCTGACCCCCCAGTGCAGAGCCAGGATGTAAGTGGGGGACTGCAGTGGGTAGGCAGGAGCAGTCATAGGAGGCAGCTGAATGGCGCCAAGGAGGGTCATGCCCCCACCCTGACTCCTACTTAGCCCAGTCCCACAGGGAGCCCCATGACAGCAGCACGTAAATAGGCTTGCTCTGGGCCCCAGTGCATGAGTTCACTCTGGAAGGCAAGCAGGAGGGGCACAAGGCTCTAGGTGGTAAGCCTGAAGAGAAGGGTTGGCACAGCAGTAGCTCAGACTACTACCAATGCAATGATGGTGAAGCACTGCACCCTGTAGATCCCCCCTGCAGCTAGAGCCACCCCCCACCCCCTGTCCCCGGTATCGCTGAGGCCTCCACCCAGACGGAGCCCCTGTTTTTGGGCTGTGGGGGCTGCCTAGCTCATATGCAGGCACCTTGGGAATAGGAGCAAATAAACCTACCCTTGTGGGGTGTGCATCACAATACAGTCTCTGGGGTAACAGATAGGGGAGCTCCAGGGTATGGTGCAAAGGCTGTGTACCATTAGGGATGGTGAAAAGGAGATTGACGTCTACTGCTAGGCTCTTCACCAGAAGAATGAAGAGGGAAGAGCAAGGATGGCTGGCAGGATGAGGGTGAACAAGAGGAGCTACTGCGAAATCCAGTTGGGTTGCTTGGATGAAGGTTGTGTCTGGCCCCAAGGCATGGAGCAGCAGGGTCACCACCCCCCCTGTAACTTCACAACATATACAAACTCATCGCAGCATCAGAAGAGCCAGCTGAGCCAACAGAGCTGCTGGCTCCAGCACTTGGGGAAGGAGGGCAACCAGCAACCTCCCTCTTAAAGGGGACAGAGGGAGTGATCAGCCACCCTGACCTCTTAGCCTATGAGGTCTGCTGCCTCCCAGGGGCCCATATCCAGGATATAGCTGAGAGGATCCCTAAACTTATCTGTCCCCCCGGCCACTACCTCATGGCTCCTCATCCATGTAGGCACAAATGACACAGCTCAGAGCAATCCCAGCCAGGTCATGAGTGACTACAGGGCTCTAGGGGCTGGGCTCAGAGGGTTGGGGGTGCAAGCTGTTTTCTCCTCTATCCTCTCAGTTACGGGTCGTGGGCACAGGAGGGTGAGGTGTATCGAAGAAGTGAACAGAAGACTGCACCACTGGTGCCATCGCAAAGGCTTCAGCTTCTTCAATCACAGTCTGCACTTCAGAGAGAGAGGCAGTGGTTTGTTGGGAAGGGACGACCTCCATCTCACTCCAGTGGGAAAGAAGATTTTCTCATCCAGAATGGCTGACTTGCTTGACAGGGCTTTACATTAAGATCACTGGGGGACAAGTGGACAGTCACCAGTGCAAGCCCAGGAAGAGACAACCACAGGTCAGGTAACACAAGGGAACTTGCTCTGACTCCAGCCCAAGGACAGAACTCTTCTAACAGCACAAGGAAGCCCAGGGCTCCTGATGGCTGGCTTAGCTGCCTGTACACAAATACCAGGAGCTTGGGGAACAAACAGAAGAACTGGCTCTTCTGCCAAGCAAAAATGAATATGATCTCATAGGGAAAATGGAGATCTGGTGGAACTCCATTTGTGACTGGATCACACGTATAGATGACTATACCTTGTACAGGAGGGATCACTTTGCAAGGAAGGGCAGGGGTTTAGCTCTCTATGTGAAGGAGTAGTACACTTCCCTGCAAGCAGAGATTGGCACCCAAGGAGGATGACTTGAGACCCTCTGGGTTAGAATATGAGGAGAACATGGTCAAGAGGATATAACTGTAGGAGTCTATTACAGACCTCCTAACTAGGAAGAAGAGCTTGACCCCGAATTCTTGAGGGAACTGGAAGAGGCTGCATGCTCTCAGTGCATGGTCATCACGGGTGACTTCAACTACCCTGACATCTCATGGGAAAAGCATTCAGCCAAATCTGATTGGTCACAAAGCTTCCTCACTCGCATGGAAAAGCTCTATCTGACTCAAAAAGTTGATCACTTTCTCTGTCCATCGCAAAGCTGGCAAATCAGTCAGCAATGCAGAAATCCTCAACTTTAGGAAAGGTGACTTTCACAGGCTCAGGAGGTTGGTTGTTGAGGCCCTGAGAGACCATGATCTAACAGTGGAGTCCATCATGAGTGATCACTCCTTAAGGATGCAATCCTAAAATTACAAGGGACGTCCATTCCGGCACATAGGAAAAGGGGTGGGAGATCCCCTGGGCTCAATAGGAAGCTCATGAACCTCCTGAATTTGAAAAGAGAAGCTTATAAGGGATGGAAGTCAGGAAATACTGCTAAAGAGGATTATACAGCACTGGTCCACACCAAAAGCACCTGTAGGGATCGGACCATTAAAGCCAAGACCGCAACCGAACTCAAACTGACTGTGGGAATCAAGGACAACAAAAAGTCCTCTTCAGTTTTATGTAGGAAGTAAAAAACAAATCAAAACAGGGGCAATATTGGACTCTTGCTAAACCAAAAGGGGCAACTGACAACCAACACCCAGGAAAAAGCTAATCTCCTTAATGATTACTTTGTGCTGGTTTTCCATCACCCCAAGAGGTTCACCCTGCCTGACAGGATGCAGAATTACCAGAGTAAGGGTAAATATATGCCTGTAATTAATGAAGATCTAGTGAGAGAACAGCTGGAAAAGCTGGACATCCACAAATCAGCTGGCTCAGACAGAATGCACCCAAGCGTGCTAAAAGAGTTGGCTGACATCATAGTACGACCAATGGTGAGGATATACGAGAACTCATGGTGTTTGGGAGAGGTTCCAGGAGATTGGAAGAGGCCCAATGTAGTGCCTATCTTTAAGAAAGGAAGGAAGGAAGGAAGATCCAGGGAACTACAGGCTGATCAGTTTGACCTCAATCCCTGGAAAGAGCTTGGAAAAAATAATCAGCAACAGGCTAAGAGAAGGTGACATTCTGAGAGAGACACAACATAGATTTGTTGTGGATAGGTCTTGCCTGACCAATCTCACTTCCTGCTATGACCAGGTGACCATCACCTGGACAAAAGAGAAGAGGTGGATGTCTTATATTTGGCTTTCAAAAAGCCTTTGACTTGGTCTCCCATGGTGTCCTCATGGTAGAATTGGGGAACTCCAGCCTCCACAGCCTTACGGTCTGATGGCTGGGAAACTGGCTCCATGGTCAGACCCAGAGAGTGATGGTTGATGGAACAGAGTCCACATGGCTCATGGTGACTGGTGGTGTTCCCCAGGGTTCAGTACTCGGACCAGTATTCCTTAATATATTCATAAATTGTCTGGATTTTGGTGTCAAAAGCAGACTGGGCTAAATTCACAGACAACACCAAATTATGGAGAAGTGTGGTCATGCTAGAGGATAGGCTGGTGATTCAGGCTCACAAGGTGAGCAGATCAAAACCTGATGACATTCAACACAGAGAAATGAGGTATTCCACCTCAGGAGAAAAAACCCACATCATACTTATAAGCCTTGGCAGTGTTACACTCACTAACACCACAACTGAAAGAGACTTGGGGGTCATGATTGATCACAAGATGAACATGAGCCACCAACACGATGCCGCAACTGGCAAAGTGAATAAAACTCTGGCTTGCATCTACTGATACATCTCAAGCAAGACCCAAGAAGACATCCTACTGCTTTACTCAGCCTTGGTGAGGCCGCAGCTGGAGTACTGCATCCAATTCTGGTCTCCACACATTAGAAAAGACGTGGAGCAGCTTGAGAGAGTCCAGAGAAGAGCCATGCACATGATTAGAGGTCAAGAGAGCAGACCTTATAAGGAGAAGCTGAGAGGCATGGGACTCTTCAGCCCGGAGAAGTGAAGGCTCAGGGGGGACTTGGTGGCAGCCTGTAAGTATATAAAGGGGATGCATCAGGAGCTGGGAGAAACTCACCAGGGCACCCCAAGGGATAATGAAGCCTAATGGTCACAAACTACTGGAAAACTGTTTTAGACTGGACATAAGGAAAAACTTCTTTACCATGTGTGTTTCCAGAGTCTGGAATAGACTCCCCCACCCAGAAGTGGTGCAAGCACCTACTCTGGATACCTTTAAGAAAGGCTTGGATGCTTATCTTGATGGGGTGATCAGACCCCTGCTGACTGCCTGCCCCTTGGGCGGGGGGCTGGACCCGATGATCTTGCAAGGTCCCTTCCAGCCCTAGCATCTATGAAATGCAGCTATTCCTTACTAGGGCAGCTTGTCAAGACCACAGGAGGGGCCGGATCCCTGCTGCTGCGTGCACTCCCAGGAGCAAGGGGGACCCAAGCACCCCAGATCTGCCACAGGGCAGCAGCATGGGGTTGTGCCTCTCGCTGCTGCTGCTCAGGCAGGGGATGCCTTGCCAGGGCAGTGTGGAGCTTCCCCCCATAGCCCCACTGTGCCTTGCAGCACTGGGTTGCACCCACTGAGCTGCAGAGATCCTCAGGGAGGGCAGCTGGGCGAGGAGCCTGAGCCCACAGCAGGCAGTCTACACCTTAGTGACTTTTCATTTTAATCAAGGATTCTGGGTTTTTTATCAGAGAATTTGCTTTTTTCCTTTTTTTTTTTAATCAGGGAAAACCAGGATCCCTGACTATGCCATGCTTCAATTTTATTAAAAATATTTTTTCCTAATGTTTTTGTTTTTCGACTAGTGTATATAGAGGCGATAGCAGAATAGCTCAAAATAGTCTTACACTCGTGTCTTTTTTGTATGTTGGATATAGAGAGTGGATTGCGGTGTGTGGGGGTGGGTTGCAATGAGGCGGGTGGTGTGTGTGCATGCAGAGGGCTGCCCACACACTAAGTCCCAGGAGCTGGCCCAGGAGAAGGAGGGGGCAAGAGGCACATGCACCTGCACTGCCCAGGTAAGCTCTGTTGCATTTCTCTCCCTCCCCTTCCCAGCTAGAAGCAGGGGGAGCAGACCAGCACCCAGGCAGGTGCAGCCACACCAGGAGCATCCCTGCTGGGAAGCTGTGTATGGTGGCTGGGGCTATCAACAACCATGGGCAGCAGTGCGGGACAGATAGGATCATGGCACGGGCTGCCCTGGGCGGGAGCATGTGGGGCTCAGCCCCATGTGGAGTGCTGTGGTGGCAGCTGCATATCGGATCCAGTTAGTTGGCAGGTCCCCACCTGTGAGCCAGATCCAATCAGCTGGCAGCATGGATTTGGCCCATGGGCCATATTTTGCCCACCTCTGCCTTACTAGCTTTCTTGGAACAAATGCACTGTGTTATAGCTCTGCTGTAGCTGAAATATTGATCCTCCTCTTCCTAAGATACAGACTTTGCACCTAGACAATAATGTATTCAAATGTGTGTCACTTCAAGCAGGTGGGCTATTGAACTAGTGACTTCTTTTAAAATGATGCACAAGCATAAGTGTGTGACTGGATGGTGATCCTACAGCACTGGAACAGCTGACACTTTCTCCAGGGATCTTTCACTTGTCTGACCTTTGAGTCACTTTATCATTTTTTTCCTGTACTTTGGCTTCCCTATCTGTGAAGTGGGGATAATAGTGCTTTCTTCACTAAGATCTTACAAGCCTTAATAAATTCCTGTAAAATCTACTGCAGCCTCCTTAATAGATGGCCCAGGATCAGTAGAGAGCATCTCCCTTGTGACAACACCTTTGGGGATACTTGAAATCTATGGAAAGGAAGGAAAACATGAGCAGAGGGGAGAAATGACATCAAGGATAACACTTCACTATTAGGAGGTTGCTGACCTGTTTCCATCTGGCCTGTGTTATGGTTTCTACAGCTGTAGTAATGGAGGCAATCTTTCAAATGGAGCAATTTCCAGGAAATTGGGGACCCATTGTTCAGTGCTGGATGGCTGATTTTTCTCGATGTGCTCAGCCCTGACACTTTCGCTCTTCTAATTCATGGCAACTTGGGGTGCCTGATGATTCTCTTTGCCAGTCGTCGTACTAATGGAGAGTGACTCCAGGCACTCCAGTGCACAGCGTTTCACTCTTTAATTGATTGCTAAGTACTTCTGAGGATAAGCAACCTGGAATTGGACGAGCCTGCAGTATTTCTGCTATGTAGTAGGAATAGCAACACCCCCAAGAACCTAGTTGCTGTTTAAACACTTCTGGAGACGTCTTGAGGGGAGTGGTGGGCAGGAAACTGGCCTCGGATATGAGGATTGAATTCTCTTAAATACCTCCAGTATTATAACTAACAAAACAATGATAGCAGGCAGTCTTGTGCATTAGGTAGACTCTTTGCTAGCTCCTTAGCTTCTCTGATTCAGTAGAGCTCCATGTGTGTAATGGCGCTTAAGTACTTTTAGTGAAATGACTCTTCTAGCAATGCCAGAACCCATTGTAGAGAAACGTGGGTGGCTTTGAGTCAGCATCTGAAAGGAGGGAATAGGGGTGACTTTGGCATAGTTACTGAGGGAAATGAATGCCATCTCCCTTGAAAGGGTGTAGTAATAGGTTCATTTCTGTACATTGCAACCCTAGGAAATATTGGTCTTCTGCTGAGGCAGGTTGGCTTAGTGCTTTCAGTTTGGAGCAGTGCCTATGAGGACGGGGAGCGCCATGAATGAAAGGAGGGAAGGGGTTGACAGCACAGTGCTACTTCACTTCAGTAATGAGGCAAGAAGAGCAAATGTCTTATGGATGGTATTCTCTTGCAGCTTGCTGCACATGGATTCACAGCTTCTCTCTAGGGGCACTGCTATAGTGCACTTCTAGCTATGCATCACATCACACAAGGCATCTGTTTGTCCCATGTTGTCCCATGTGACTCCCAAGGGGAGAACGGGGCCTGCTGAACCGCAAGAGGAAGCATAGGCCTAACTGGGTTCTCTGTGAAATCAAATGGAGAGGAGCTGTAAAGCACCACTGCACTGGTGGTGCAGTGGTATACCACTGTATACCACTGCATGGGACACAGGTTGTCTAGTTTTGTGGATTCCACTTTAATAAAAAGTGGTGTATATGCTGCTGTCCATTAGAGAAGGTGGCTTGTCCTAATCTGTCTTGCAGCTGAAGTGGGGTTTCTGATGAGACTTTGGTCCCTGCATTATTAGTTCACTATGTTACTTTAAACTGGTCCCCAAGAGCTTTTTCATTCGTGTAGGTAAAAAGGAGTTGTCTACTACTTGTGGAGTTGTTGACTGTGGTTTTCATCCTACAGTTTATAAGTAGTCTATTTGGATGTTGGCTAGGTCAAGGTCAAGGCCATTGAGCACCTTAGAGATTCTTGAAGACTGGTCAAAGGTATAATCAGAAGTCTTTTTTTGCAAGAAAAGCTCTCCAAATTTCCCAGCACCACAAGGTGGAGGGGGTATGCTGCTTTGCGTCCCCTTTTTGGAACTGCTGAGAGATGACACTGCAGCAGCATGAACGTTTCAGTTCTTTTCTGCTTGATTTCACATGGGGAAGCCAACAAAGCTCATGCTTCCCTTTGCAGTTCTGCAGATACAACAATGTCAATTTGCCTGTTCAGTGAGTTATAAAAGGCTCCTCTATTTGGAGTGCGCTTTGGCAGAACAGACCATAGCCATACCCTTTTTTTTGTGTAGTGACCCAGGCTCTAGGATATTTTAAGGGATCCACTGCAAAAGCAGCTTTGTAAAGTAAAGAAGGAAAAAGCGGCGTGTCACTTTAAAAACAGAGATCCAGAATTCCTTTACCTGTGACAGCTAATTAACCTACTCCTCCCTCCGGGTTCACCTCTCATTCACTTGTTTGCATATATCCCTTGGTGGCTGCTTTTATTTTAGGACTGTGTTGGAAAATGCTTGAGGGTTCAGACTGTCTGGGTTTTAAATCTGTGTGCAATGATGGCTCTGTTTTGGAGTACTGCTGTTCTATAAAGTAATAAATTTAGAAATCTCAGGCAGTTTTGAAGTCTCCTATCTATGGTTCCTACATCCATAGTATTGGAACAATTCAGCCTCAAGTGGTAACTCACAACCTACCTGAAGGGTTGGGAAGTGCTGGTATTCCCACTTTGGCATCTAGCATTTATACACATTTGTATATAAACTTTTGTCTGCTCCGATGCACTGGAGATCCAGTGTGTCAGAACAGATTCGCTTAATCAAGTCTGCCCCACATGCCAGCTGCCGTGCCTGGCGCTGTGTCGCAGGTATTTGAAGAAATGGCGAAATGCACATCAGCACTGGGAAAATGGTTGTGGTGGTGCGCTTTTGAGCTAAAACACCTTCAATGTGGTACAAGCATGTGTACAAATGCCCAGGGTACTAAGGCACAAGGTGACTGAATTGCCTAAGGCCGGATGAGCAGTTTTTGGCAGAGCTGGGGACTGAACATAGAATTTGGGGTTTAGAAAAATAATCATTAGATGATCTTTCCTCCACTGAAAGCAAATATGCTTCATGCCCTTAACACCCTTAGGTACTTCGAACAGGTCACACAACTACCAGAGAGCCTTCAGTTACTTTGAAACTCTCTTTCTAATAAAACAATCATGCTTATTTGCACATGTTACCTGGTTATGAACTGACTGTTGGGCTGCACCCAGAGAGTGGTGGTGGACACTGTAAGGTCAGGAGAAGTGCTAGACAACTGGAAAAGGGCAAATATAATGCCCATATTTAAGAAAGGGAAGAAAGTGGATGTATGACACTACAAATTGGTCATCTTCACCTCAGTCCCTGCAAAAATCATGGAGCAGGTCCTCAAGGAATCCATTTCTAAGCACTTGGAGAAGAAAGTGGTTAGAAACAGTCAGCGTGGACTCACCAAGGGCAAGTCATGCCTCATCAGATCACTGGTTCCATATGATAAATGATGGTGGTTGGAAAACCTCAAGTCTGCAGGGGTGGAAGAGCGATTTGCGAGGGGGTGAACGGGGGCATCTATCGTTGTGACTCAGTCTCCCTTTGGCAGCCTAGTTCACAGCCTTAGGATGCTCCTAGATCCTGCTGCAGCACTTTCCTGGATCTGCAGGTGTCAGTAGTGACTAAGAGTGCTCTCTTCTTTTTACCAAATCCAGTGAGAAAGCTGGACTCTTCCTTTCAGATTTGGATCTGACAACCATCATCCATGTCTATGTAACCTTAAGACTAGTTGAATGTGCCTGTGATTGTCTAGAAGTTGCAACTCATGCAGAACATGGCATCCTGCCTGCCAATGGGGGGTGGGTCACCAGGGATGCATTGCTCCAGTCCAGCCTAGCTTCCAGTACCTTTTTAAGTACACTTCAAAATACTGGTTTTCTCCTAAATGATTTGGTCCCTCTGTGCATAGGGTACTTACTTCTCCCTTGTGTAGAATTAATTTTTCTCCAAAATCAGCCCCCCCCCTTTTTTGCCCCAAACTCTGTGCCTAAGATTTTTTTTTTGTAAACATATTTACCTTTTAGTAAAATTAAAATGTAGTCATTTCAGGAATCTGACCCTCAATTAAAAATGAGAGAACTTCAGAGCTTAAAACCCCCTTTCTCCTCCATTTTTGTGAGACTCAAGTAGAAGCAACAACAACCCCTTGGCTTCATAAGTAACTTAAAGCTTTGCTGATTTTAAAAATGCTGTCTCTTCTGTACCATTTTTATCGCAGTCCTAAGCCTGTAGAGCATGTGAAATAATCAATTAAATCTTGAAACTGATTACACCAAGTACTCTTTCTGGTTGCCCAATTGCATGGGAAGGGAATAATCAGAACACCGGTATAAAACTAGTGGGGAGGTAGCATTTGTTTTTTGGATCTCATAAATAACAAAACCACAATTGCCCTTATGGGTGAAGAAACTATAAAATAATTTTTTATTGTCTCTTCCTATAAACCTAAATCCCTGATGTTCAAAGCTTTGGAGTAAAAGCCTGTTTAAACATCCACTGAGATCCATCAAACACAACTGTGCTATTTCCATTATTGCCAAGAGGTATCTTGGGGACATTTATTTGTTGCGGGGGGGTTTCTGTTTTGTTTTGTTAATGGTACCAGGTGTGTGTGTCGGTGTGTCTACAGCCACACACCCAGACACACACACTCCCCCCCAGACATGGTAAATATATTCTGATATATATTAAAAATTGCCTTTTAAAGAAATGTACATAGGAAAGCATGAAGCAACACATTTCTGTGCCATTTGGGACTCTTGAACAAGTCGTACACGTGTGTGCCTACTGACTCTCTCTAAAAACACCCCAAAAATGGTGTTACTATCTAGAGGGTCTCTGGAGGCTTGGGTTGAGTCAATGAGCAGCAAGACAGCATACTAGCACTCTCCCAGCTGCTTTTGCATTTAGCTTTCATTTAAGAATAAGTTGATAGTTGTTATAAGACCACTCTGGCACGGTGTAAAGACTGCCAGGAAGTCAGTGGTTTGCAGGAAGCTTGGAAGAAAAACGAAGAGGGTAAGCTGCCCTATTAATTTTAGTAAAGTGTTACCAGAGGTTCTGCTGATGACTTAAGCGTCAAAGCTTCTTAGTATTTCACTGGATATCAAAGTATAGAGGAAAAGAAGAAGAAATAGGGTAAAAATATCTTTCTGTTAGAACAACCACAAAAATTACTGTTTGCATCTGGGTATTTGGAAACATATCCCTTGCCTGTGTTTTTCCTAAGTTTCTATGGGTTTCCAACCTATTAATTT
This sequence comes from Crocodylus siamensis, assembly GCF_052110815.1. NCBI lineage: Eukaryota > Metazoa > Chordata > Crocodylia > Crocodylidae > Crocodylus > Crocodylus siamensis. The sequence continues at coordinate 9,911,641 of NC_143395.1, read as the reverse complement.
TCAGCCTATTAATGCATTTAATTGTTTTCAGCAGCTGTTGACTCAAGGGAGGTATTTAGTTTTGATTCAGACATGCATTCCTTTGCTTTAGTATGCACATATCCACCTGATTTGGGGAACTATATTTGCCCCTTTTAAATAAAAGAGTTTACACTTGGTCATCAAAGGCCAGAAGCTGAGAGCGTGCTCTGTCTAGCCAAGTAATCGAGTTAAAAAGCTTACCAAAAATAAATGACGTTCCACGTGTTAGCGTTCTAAAGTTAGTACGTGAACTGTGTCATAAATAAATATGAATGGTGATACATGCTCCTTCCTTTTTATGTGAGCTGCAATGGGAATTACAGAATTCAGAATTGAAAGATATGAGGCAAACTGAAGGCCAATAAATCAACCCATATCACAGATGAGTGGAATAATGCTGAGTCTCTATCTTGATTATTATGCTGAGCCATTCTGACATCACCTCCCACTGGAAAAGCCCGGGGACACTGTTCAAGGACAGAATGTGGCATCCAAAGAAAAGTCCACGCTTTGGACCATAGGGTAAAATGAACTCTGAGCCAGTGGTCAGACTGAAGGCAACGAGAAGTTTTGCTCTTCTGGCACTTTGCTGGCAAACTTTCCGAATAATTTTAGCAGGAATGTTCTATTCATTCCTCTTAACCTTAAATTTGTAGGATTTGTCTTTAGGCTTAATGCTTCATGGGATTGGGATGTCTCCCTCTTCTTAAAGCCAACTGTTCCCGTGCTAAAGCAGCTTCCTTCCACAGAGGATGCAAGGAATGAAGGAAAATGAAGCCGCCTTGCGAACAGATGGCTTGGTGAAGAGCTACTGGGATTCTTGTTCGTTGTCTGTCTTAGATAAATCTGTGGAGAGGAAAATATCCTGGGTACTGACCCCTACATCATATTACGTAGTTTTTCCCTGACACAGCTGGCATGGTATCGTTATGGTGGTTCTCTCTGATCTTTAGACCGGCCCTTCCAGATGGAGTGGCTTGCTCTACTACCTGGCAGTCCAGTCTGAGCTCAGCAAATAAGCCCAAACACTGAGAGAGTTTTCGCTAGTATGTCTAGCATACTCTTATAAAGAGAATGGGTTGGGCTGATGCTACAGCTGGACATCTCTGTTTATGCTGGTCTGTGCATTTTAGCCAGTCAATCGCACAATTCAGAGGAACGTAGCGAGTGGTATTCCTTTCCTAAATTCTTGTGTTGATCAATGATCAATATTGCGATCCTAAGACATACTTTCTCCTCTAACTTGTGGGTTTGTGCCCCATGGAATTTATGAGCTTGAAAATGAGGCAAATACAAGTGTCCAAGACTAGCTGGATGTTTGTAAAGCACCTGGGAAAACGGCATCCTCTGGTTGCAGTCTACAAAAGCCACAGCAGGATAAATGCTGACTGATAGTAAAGCAGTGGTAAATCACCAGGAACACTCCCTCTCCATATCCAAAAATACCTCCCCTGGTGAGTGTCTAGCCCTTATGCCCTTTGATTACGTTTCCTACCAACATACATGTTAGCAGCTGGTCCTTTTAAATTTTGCAGAACGAAACACCTTCATTTCTGAGGTTGCTATGTTGCAGTTGACTGATGCATGAATCTGGCTACTTGCTCCTTTGCTTCTGTTATTCCTCAGCAGACAGATGCATTTCCAACCTATTAATGCATCTAACTGTTTCTAGCAGCTGTTGACTCGGAAGGTGGGGGGGGGAGTGGTTATGACTTGTGAAACTGTTAAGAGTTGATCCAGGTATAATGAAAATAAAAACTGCTTGATCCTCTGTCTGCAGTGAGCTTTGGTCTTATTCCTAATCACCAAGCCTCTTCTACCACTTCAGTGAATAAAGTAAACCTGAGAGGTGCGTGTGGTCCTGCATCCATTAGCGATGCCCTTTGTTCTGGTGCCAGGAGTCACTGATACAAGTTTTCTTTGGCTCTGAGTGCCTTGTTCAGCTATGCTAAACCTGGGGGAGATCCTTCGGCATCAGCTATACCAGACTTAAGGACCTACTCTCAGAGATGTAACAGGGCAGCTTTGCACCCTGGGCTGCAGTGATGCATAGGGCAGTGCTGGCACAGCCGGACTTCAGCTATGGCTACTTCCACCTCTCTTCCCTTCCCTTCCCTCCATCTTCTGAAGACCTCATTGAGGTTGTTGCCCTGGTCACTCCCATCTGCTCCTATGTTGAGAAGCCTGGGGTCTAGAGCAGTAATTTTTATTCCTTTTTAATAAACATATTTCATCTTCATCTTGGCCCATCTGGCATGATGCAACCCCCCAGCAGTAAGGGTGGCTCTTTGTTAAGGGAGAGGTCTCTTAAGGGCAACCACGTGTGAGGTTCAGTTCTGTGACCTGCCTTTTCTAAGATGCATACAATGCCACTGTCTACTGGGTGGGGGGAAAGGAGAGGGGAACCACTAAAACAACCCTCAGCCACTCACGTTTCTGCACAGGAAAAAGGATTTGAGAACAAATATGGGATTGATATTGGCAGCATTGCTTAAGGTATCATGGAAAGATGCGCAGATATTCTTGTGCCTGTACAAAATGAGAGAGACTTGAAAGCATGGCTGGCTGTTAGAGCTGGGGGGAGGTGATGCCCTCCTCTCGCCCCTGCATACAGCCTGTGTCTGATTACAGTGAGGCTTACACTAGGAAGAGTAGCAAACAAGCCCCGTGTCCACTCTGAATTCACTACATCCTGAAGCAGATATAATGCAGCTGGCTTACAGCAGGGCTGGGAATGCACCAATAAGCTGTCTCCAATGTGCATATTGGCATATACCCACTGCCACTCTATGGTGACTGTTACTTTGGTTTTGGGGTGAGCACATATGGGGTGACTATGTTAGGTTTCAGTGATGCTTCCCTGCATGGTCCTGCAGCTATGAGTGGTATAGCCATGCTCTAAGAAAGGTGACACGCCATTCTTCAGCCCCACAGTGGCCAGACACAATCTGGCTCAGAGCTAATAGTATCAATCATGTAAGAGCAACATGAACATTGGGTCTATGCTCCCACCTTTGAAGTGATCTAGGCAGATGTTAACCACTGAAAAGGAACCATAGCAGAGAAATTCCTACTACAAATGGTGGGAATTCACTTGATAGATCACAGGGGCTCCTTCCCATATATTAAAGCTTTTTCTAAGCACAAGTTTATGTCACTTAACTAGCACCAAACTATTAATTTATATGAGGAAAATACTCATGAAAATGCTTTTTAATGTGGAACCATGCAAAAGAGCAAAGAGAAACGAGCAAGAGGAAAGATACGATGGAATATAATATTTAGGCCTAGATTTAGTTCTCCTTGGGTGCATCTACATGTTCAATTAATGTGCCTCAAACTTTGCTGCAGTTTGCACCAGAGTCAACTGCTCCTGGGCATGGTGTCATCACTGCTGCAGGGCCCCCAGGAGTTTGAGCCAGGGAGGAGTAGCCCTGGGTAGGCAAAAGGCTAAGGGAGGAGAGGGATTCAGCCTTGAGCTCCAGTTCATAGTATCGAGTGGTGGAGGGACTGGCGGGGGCACAAGAGTGACCAAAGAGCAGAGCTGTGTGACTAGGCATCAGTCAGGGATCTGGCCCCCTGCTGCCTGGGCTGCCTGGGTGCAGTTGATGCCTGAATCAGCATTTACATGTGCATTTAGCCGCACCAAACTTAGGCTATCCTGTGCATTTACAAGCAGGGTTTATAAACCCATGCATCTGAGGGACATTTGTTATATAGACTTGTTTGTCTTATGGCTTTATCTTCCCTTCAGGTTGTATGGATATGGCATTAAGGGAAACAGCACACATGAGACCGTAATGCATACACTGACATTTAGGGGTCCGTGTATGTGTGGATCAATGGCACAATCTAGCCCACGGTCCTCTAACTTTGAATTCCCTAGAACTAGCTAGTCAAAAGGTAGGTGCACAATGCAGTCTGAGGCATAGCTTAGAAATACCTAAGCTGACATTAAATAACGCAGACTATCTGTAGAGATGCACATGGGATAACTTACCCTGCCTCTTCACTGTGGTTAGATTGCCCTTGGTACCCAAGATAGCTCATCCAGTACTAGGTTGGGTATCTCACATTGCATTGCAGACTCTAACATAGACAGCCCCTTGGTGTGTTATTGAGTCTAATTCACTCCTGCTTCACTCCAGTGTAATTCCATTTATGCCTATTTTATATTCTAGTGCCCGATGCAGCATTGACTCTATTTTTCTCTTTAACTTGCTCTATTGAGATATTGCTGAAGTATAGGTGAAAGAAAAGAATCATGCCCAACATGTTTCTTTTTCTCTAACGAGTTTTTGTGCTGGTATAGCTCCATCATCTCAGTGAAATTCTCCCTCTCTTCCCATGGTGAAAGGATAGTTTGACCTAAATTCTCCCAGGCAGTGCAAAGGGGAATGTGTATGAAACAGTACAATGGTTTTCACTAATGGAAGATGACCAAGGAGAAATGCAAATAAGGGGAACAGATCCTAGATAGTGCTGTGGTGGTGAGGGTAGGAATAGAGGGTTGGAGAGGGCAAGAAAAAGCTTACTGCAGCTGCACTGCAGCTGCTTGTCAAATAAGAACAAGAACAAATTAAAGCAGCTGTAGCCAGACTGAGAGAGGTTCTTAATTAAAATGTCATCCAGTTTGGACCAAAAAAGCCTCCCCCAAAATGTCTAACAGTAACAAGCAAGGGAATTCGACTCTGCAGCTGTTCAAAGGTCAATGTGAAGGAAGTGGGGCATAAATGAAAACCCAAATAGCTTCTGCAGAGGCAGAAAAATAAACAAGAATAAAGTAATAGTGATAAAAAAGCATGCTAGAATACTTCTATTCTGAGATAGGGTAATAGGCACCAATAGGCTTAAAGTGAGTATGATCTAATATTCACAGGATCCACCTGTCAATGCAGATGCTTGCAGATGCCAGCTGGTGACTTGACTATGAAACTCATGTTGGTTGGCACATTTCTTAAAGCTCTGGGGTCTGGATTCATGGATATGTATGACAATAGAGACCCTTGCTTTCCTCTAAAACAATAACTAGCTTTCTAGCCCTCAAGCTTATGGAATAAAACTTGAAAAGTGACCCAAGTGTACCCAAAAGAACAGTAGAGGTAGATTGTTGCTTTACTCCAGAGAACCCCGCAAAATCCCACATCCTTTGAAGTGCAGATCTTCTTTTGGCCAGAAGATTTGCTGGTTGAGACCTCTTGAGAAGCTCAATCAAAGCTAGTTCGAGCGTAGCAGGAGAGGTCTCTGCAGAGTTGTACATATAGTTGCATCCACCAAAAAGCTAAAGACTCCTAACTTTTTTTTGTCTGGTTTCTTACATGATAAACCAAAAGAAAACTTAGTGCAAGCACCTACCTGGCATCGTTAGTGACTCAATTTGACAGCTCTCCACAGAAAGTGAAGAAGAAGTGGTTTCCTAGATAGAGGTGTTGGGGTGATGCACCTATGATGGCCAGGAAAAATGTAGAGCAAGATGTAGTGGGACCTTGGCCGAAGCGTCAGACTGAGGTGGGGTCCAGGTGCTGTACTCTCAACAGGTGTTTTGTCCCCTTATCTCACCTGCCAAGACTTGATGTAAAAGATATCAGGAGGTGGCACCTGACTGTATGGGGTTCATTGAGATGGGCTCAGGTCTCAGTATCAGGGAGTCTTCTGTGGGGCTCTGCCTCCGCTATACCCCACCTCTTTCCACTTGGGTGTTTCTGTGATGATCAGGATAGACTCCTGGCTTTCCTAGGTGCCTGTCTCCATGTGCTGGGAGAAAAGGTCTGATAGGAGAGTAAAACCAAGAGGCTTGGGACTGACATGAAATGGCCGAGCCCTGTGACTATTAAGAGTCTATGGCAAACAGTGTATGGGCCACTGTCACAGGAGCACCAAGGTGTCCTGTGCCTTGGAAGCAAAAGGAACTGAGCTGCCAATCAACCGGGCAGCTCAGGTGCCGGTTGCCAGGGCAACTGGGCGGGTCAGGTGGCCAGAAGGGGGCAGGGTCGGGCCTTTATAAACGCCCAGGCCGGAGCCTTATGAGCAGTTTTCTTCTGGCAGCCGCAGGAGTAGGAGCTCTGTGGCAGAGCTGAGCAGCCTGGGTGGGTGGTTGCAGCCTCACCACGCTGACCAGCTGCGATGATGCTGGGAACAAGAACACCCTGAAGGGAGGTAGGATTGAGAGCCCTGGTGGGGGCTTGGTGTTTATGTGTTATGAGCAGGAGGCTCTGTTGTTTATGTTGTGGCCAGGTGGCTTAAGTTTGGTTACGGTTTACTCCAGAGGACTGGGTGAGGCTGTAGGGGAGTGAGGAGGCCTCACAGGAGCTCCCCAGGAGCTTGGGGGTTCCTGGTGCCCATTAGGGGCACAGTGCCACAGCGGGCACAGCATAAGGAGTGCCAGGAGGGTGCTCGCTGAGTGGGGGTTGTAGCCCCAGCCGTGAGAGGTGCAGCACTGGCCCCAGAGTGGGGCGGCAGGCGCGAGAGGTGTGGCACAGGCCCCAGAGTGGGGCAGGCTCTGATTGATAAAGACCCAGTAGGGTCAGGGAGGCCAGGTAAGGCTCCGGCCGCCTGAGCCCAACCCGGGATTCTTGGCAAGGACCCAAGAAAGGGTCAAGGGGGCCAGGCACGGCTACGGCCTCCTGAGCCCCAAGAGCGGGAAACGCGTAGCGCGAGAGGTGCGGTATAGGCCCCAGAGTGGGCGAGGCCCCCAGAAGGGGCGAAGCGCGAGAGGCGCGGTATAGGCCCCAGAGGGGGCGACGGTGGAGAGACAGGCCCGGGGCACCGGTAACAGGCCGGTGGGTAGGAGCCTGGCCCAGGGGGCGCCGGGGGGGGCCACGAGCCCAGGGTGCCAGGAGAGAGAGCACCAGAGCCTCCTGCACAACGTCCCATGGAACAGCTGCGAGGCTTGGGGCATGCTAGAGGGGAGGTTTGGAGGCACGCATACCCCTTAAGGGAGGGGCGCACAGAGGCGCCCCATTTGGAGTAGGGGCAATAACACACTTACCATTCACTAGGGGAACAAAGGCAGCCTCCCATTTAACCTATTAAACAGCAAAGTCATGGCAGGAGAGATTCTGAGGGTGCTGAGTCCACCCTAATGTGACGGTAGGGGGGGCGCTAGGGAGTTCACGGCCGCTCCTAGGCCCCACTCCCTCACAGCCACGTATAAATTAATACATGAATATAATGTAAACAGTTGTCTCTGTTTCTCCTTACAAGTCTCGCTTTGGCCTTGTAGTGTGCATCTGCCTTCTCTTTAGGTGGTTGATGCCCTTCAGGGTTTGCATCGCAGTCACAAGCCTGAATTCACAGGGCAGGCCTGTGTCAGGCCAAGCCCTGCAGGCAGGTTGGCGCTACAGGCACTGCAAACCCCCTTGAGGCCTTTGCCGTTACCTGGCATCCAGCATCTGTGGGGTGGTTAGGATCCTGCTGAGGGAGCCGGGGTTGAACTGGTCTTGGGTAGGATGTCTTCGGCTCCAGTGGAGGGAAGCAGCATGGGCCAGTGTCTATGCCAGCACTTCCCCTTTTCTGTGGCTGGAGCTGCTCTACAAAGGAGACCCTTACATGCCCCCATGTGCCCTGCAGCTGCTGCCAGATGCTGAGAGCCATTGTGGGGCTCATCATCACCTGTAGCTGTGGCCTCTGGGCTCTAAGGGATGCCAAATATGCTCTCCTCTTTTTCTCCTTTTTGGCCAGGCTCTGGGTCCAGATGGAGCCTGGCTTCTGGTTCAAGCCCTTCCCGGAGGGTGGGCATGTGGGGAGCACATTGCTTGCGGACTTGCTGTTTGCTGTTGGGATGGCCAAGGCCCCACTGACTGCAGAGCATCCGAGCAGCTATTGCCCCAGTAAGTGCAGGGTCCAGCTGGGTCCCTACTGCACAAGAATTTATGTGACTAATACCTTTTATTGGACCAACAGTATGGTTGGGAGGAATATAGACAAGCTTTTGAGTACCAAGCCACCTTTCTGAGGTCCATCAGGCACCTGGCACTGGCATTTGTCATAAACTTGTTACTGGCCAATGTTGACCTTGAGCCCCATCTAGAATGGCAGTTCCTATGTTTCTAGGGCAGCCAGTAGCTAAATGCATTTTCACGTCTCTCTTTCTTTGTATATCAGTAAAAAAAAATTGCTGTGAGAACAATCTGGCTGTACACTGTTTTCCCAAGGGGAATGGTAGGAGCCCGATCATATTAGTAACTAAGGTAGAATTGTATATAAAGCATTAGGGAAGATGGGGAACAATCAATCCTTCATTGTCACAAAGGTGGATCTGATGACAAAATGGATTTTTCCATCTCTTATTTCTATGATTTTCTGCTTGTCCAACTAGAACATTTTTCTTTCTCTTGCTGCATTTTCTGTTGCATGGGCAAGAAGTGTCTCCTTAAATTTTACTTACAACTATGGTAGTTTCAGTCCATACAGATCAGACTTTTCTGACTACAAAACACTTTCTTTTGGAACTTTATTGACTGCTTTTATGTTAAAATTACCTCTCTCCCCATTCCACATAATGTTAGCATTATTTGCTCATTTTACTGTATTGAATGTTTTTCCTTTTCATTGTGCTGTGTGTTTTAAATTCAGTCAAATGTGACTCTATCCTACTCAAAGGGGCCAGATCATTATATGATATAAATGGATGCTGCCATATTTAAGTGGAGCTTTGCTAAGTTATGAGGATTTTGCTCAATCATATTATGCAACTTTGAGAGTGTGGGGTGATACGGAGGTGCTCTATGTCCAATGAAAACTCTACCTAGGAGTAAAACTCACTCTAGGAGTGTCTTCCATTGCCTATATCCATCTTAAGCAGCCACTTTATTGTATCTCTATACAGTTTTCAGTACAATATTGTTTAGCTGTTGCTTAAAGCAATTTCTGCTTGGTGAACAGCATGTGATGGCCTGTTACTTTATTAAAATAGACTGCACTATGCTTTACACGGCAATTTAGGAAATAATTGTATTTTGTCCTGCTTCTGTGGAACTCATGTCTTCCCTACAACCAAGAAAGCCAAAAACTTCAGGGTCAAGAAAGGCAGAAAAAGCATCAGACCTGAGCTGTTATCTAAATCTTTTCCAGGGCAATTTTAATTGTTTAAAATTGTAAAAGGCTGTAGAAAAGGAAAACAAATATGATAGAATAAACTATTTTTCCAGTGTTGTGAGCCCTTGGGGAAAAGAACCAAGCTTAAATGACTTGCAGCTCACCAATTTGCGTAGGCCTAACTGTATAAGAGGAACTACATGAGGCTATTCTTCCCTGCAGTTTTTTGGCAGCCGAGAAAATGTGGTGCATATATCCTTGTTTCTTTTATAGATGGGTTTTTAAAATGTGTGCACACAATGCCCATGAACAGGCACTTTATTTTTTTGCTGCCATAATATTAGAGAGGGTGAAGGCAGAAAAATGTTTTCTATAGGACATTGCATTGCGATTGAATTTTGCTAACACCCGCAAGAGAACTGGATTCCTTTTGTTGGACCCTTCAAGCTAGTTAAGTGCAAACACTTGTGAAGCAGTTCCTCAGCATCTTGAAAAGAGCTGAGGCAGTGACAGAGCTGATGAGGACAGATGGCTTTGTGGTTCAGATCTCTGGCTTGAGCCCAAGGTGAGTAGGGTTCAGTTCTCAGTATTCTTGCAGCCCTTCTGCGTGCCCTTGGTACACTGTATAATCCTGCTGTCTCAGCCCCTCCTCTGCAAAGTGGATAATAAAGTGCTTGTCTACTTTGGACTAGAAATTCTTTTGAGCTAGGCACCATCTCCCACGGTGTAAATTTACGGCACCTAACCCAGTGATTTAAAGTTACCTTGCATACATCCACATAAGCTGCAGTGACTACAATACAGATCTATCCCGACCATTAAAGGCTGGGGGGGAGGGGGAAACGCATCCTCTCCATGGGCAATTACTTCTGTCCTTAATGTGGTTCTTCATACCTATCTGCAGGATACATACTATGTCCGACTGTTGAAAGTCAGAATCATAACTAGTTAGACTACCGGTGGGATATGGTCTGAGACAAAAACAACGCCCCCCCACCCCCGAACCCGCACATCCCCAAATAAGCCACACAGGCAAAAGGAGTTTCTGGTTATAAAATAGCACTGTTAGATTTTCTTTCCAAGCAGCTGAAGTGGCTTTTCAATTTCTGGTACTGCTAGTAAATAAACTAATACAAATATTGGAACATCCTGGGATGGGGGGCTGGATCTGATGATCTCACAAGGTCTCTTCCTACCCTAATGTCTATGAAATCTATGAAACTTTCATCAATTTGCACAGAAGTTCAGAAACCCTCAGGCATGTAATGGCCTGTGAAGACTGCAAAAAGCATTTTGAGCCATGCTGTAGATCTATAGCAGAATCTAGAGAACATAAATGTAATGTGTGTAACAGCAGGAGGGACCAGGGTGTAGCCTGCAGAGCTGTGTTGGGTGTTAATTTGAACTCCTAGAAACCCCCAGGGACTGGAGGGTAAGGGGAAAAGGAAGAAGCTGGAGGATGGAGTAAGGGGAAGACAGCAGTGTGCACAGGGAACCTGGGCAGCCCTGCACAGTGGAGCTGGAGATCACACTGGCGTGGCCAGCCAGGACTGCAGACCCAAGGGGCTGGACCCGGGCAGCTGCAGGCTGCTGTTTGAGCACTCTTGGGACTAAAGATTTGTTTGGGGACAGCTATGGAGGTGTGGGGGGAAATTAAAGTTCTGGGTGTATGTTACCACAATGTTGATGCTTCTTTACATTTTACCTGTTCCCTCCCTTCAGCTTGCTGGCTTGTGACCCTAACCCCTATGATCGTCTATATAAAAGTGGGAACTTCCCCCCTGTTTTTTGTGCCAGTTTCTGGGGCTGCCGAGTTGGCACAGCTTTTAGATTCCTGGCACTACTAGTAAATAAATACAACACTAATATTAGAGCAACTTTCATCTCCTTGGATAGAAGTTCAGAAATCCTCAGGTGTGCCATGGCCCATGAAGACTGCAAAAGGCATTCAGCCATGCTGCAGACCTCGAGCAGAATCTAGAGAACGCTGCTTTCCTTGTAGATGGAGCAGCACTAAGGAGCCAGGGCCAGACTTTTTATGAGAATCACTCCTTATTTAGTTCCCTACATGTCAGCCACATCTCTTTAGCTCTCTTTAAACAATAGGCATTAAAACCCAATATAGCAAAGCTCTGTGGCTCAAGTAGATAGGACAAGAATGTCGCAGCTGAGAAACCGGAGTTCCAAGCCCAAAACTACCAGTTTGTTGACCTGAAACAAAACGGTTCACTGTTTCCCCCTTCCACCCTATTTCCCTCTCCCTCCCCCTTATCTTGATTGGAGAGCATATGTGAGAACGAAATCCCAAAAACAAGGTGACATCCTTCCTTGTGCTTTACTTATACTGTCTTTTTTTTTTTTCATGATTTTTTTAGCTTCTGCCACTTCTATTCCAGGACAGGGAGTATCATGATAGGAGAGTGCCAAAGGGATATCCACTATAGGTATGCCCTTCAGTACATGTAATAACCTTCCAAAGCTGTCTTCCTGATGCATATGTGTGTGTATCAGAGATTTAAGGTCCAGAAATTCCTGGACCTTAAATGCTAGAGGCTGCAGGTGAGACAGGAACAAGGGGAAAATCCTTGAATATACCCAGGTCACTGTACCTTTCAGCATTTGCTCTCTGCCGCTATGTGACAGGAGACTGGGTGAGATGGATCTATGGTCTGACTTGGTAAATGGCAGTTCTTATGGTCTTCGGTTTGATCTCTCCTCTCTCTGCTGAAGAACCTTGGTAGTATTTGGAGAAACTATATGGGGATTTCTGAACTAAACTAGATTTCACAGACATTCATTTGGGCTGGAAGGGACCACAGAGGATCATTAAGTCCAGCCCCCTGCCCAAAGGGCAGGAAGTCAGCAAGGATCATAGGACCCCAGAAAGATAAGCATCCAAATGTGTTCTGAAGGCATTCAAAGTGGGTGCTTGAACTGCCTTCGGCAGCAGTCTATTCAAAACCTTTGGGGCTTGGACAGTAAAGAAGTTCTTCCTTATGTCCAGCCTGAAACGGTTGTGGTAGAGTTTGTGACCATTCAATCTGGTCATCCCTTGGGGCGTTCTGGTGAACAGATGTTTCCCCAGATCCTCATGAGCACCCCTGATAAATTTACAGGTGGTCATCAGATCACCCCTGAGCCTGCACTTTTCCAGGCTGAAGAGTCCCATGGCTCTCAGCCTCTCATCATAAGATCTGCTTTCCTGACCTCTGATCATGCACGTGGCTCTCCTCTGCACCCTCTCCAGCTTCTCCACATCTTTTTTGAATTGTGGAACCCAAAACTGGACACACTACTCCAGCTGCGGCCTCACCAAAACCGAGTACAATGGGAGAATGACATCCCAGATTTGCTTGAGAAGCATCTGTGGATACAAGCCAGCATTTTGCTCAATGTACTAGCCGTAGCATCACATTAGAGGCTCATGTTCATCTTGTGGTCAATCATGACCCCCAAGTCCGTTTCATCTGTAGTGCTAACCAGTGTAGCACTGCCAAGCCTTAAAAGCATGGTGCAGGTTTTTCCTCCCAAGGTGGAGAACCTGGCATTTTTCGGTGTTGAACACCATCAGGTTCTTGTCAGCCCATTTCCTGAGCCTGTCAAGATCTGCCTGGATCACCCTCCTGTCCTCAGGTGTGGTTGCTTTACCCCAGAGTTTGGTGTCATCGGCAAACTTGACCAGTCCGCTTCTGACACCGGTGTCCACATAATTGATGAAGATGTTAAACAGTATAGGCCCTAGGACAGAGCCTTGAGAGACCCCACCGGTGACCGCGCACTAAGACAATTGGCTTCCATCAACCACCACCCTCTGGATCCTACTGTGGAGCCAATTCCCCAGCCAGTAGATCGTGGTGAGGTCGAAGCTGCAGTTAGCCAATTTTGCCAACAGGTGATCATGGGATACCAGATTGAAGGGTATTTTAAAGTCAAGATATACAAAAACAATCTCTTCCCCTTGTCCAGATGATAGGTCACCTGGTTATAAAAGGAAATAAGATTGGTCAAGTTAGACCTACCTGCAACAAACCTATCACAGGATGGGGTCCTGTAGGATGGCCATGATCTTCCCAAGGCCCCCTTACAATGCAAAGTTGGTCCAATGGGCACCCTCGATTCCCACTCACCATGTCTTTGATGGAAAATTTTTATATGGGAGGCTGACCTTTACGCCCTCTTGGACGTGGTTTGCTGTACACTCTGGCCCCATGGGTCCCACTCCAAGGTGGGTCCCACTCCAAGGTAGATGGCACAATGGGTGTTTCAGGGCACCTTGGCCTTACGGCCAATGCATGGCTCCAGTCACCCCTTTACCATGCCCCAAGCCTTGCAGATGGAACTGACATTGTTTGGTCTGGGCTTTGTTACAATTTGGCCCCCTGGTCCTCATTGGGGTCTCTGCAGTCCTGTCTTGCTCCGTGCCTTCCCTGGCGCTCAGGCTCTCCGCGGCCCTGTCTCGCTCCATGCCCCCCCGGCACTGGGGCCGGTATACCCCCAATGCTGTGCCCTCTCTGGTGCTGGGGTCGGTGCACACCCAATGCTACGCCTTCTCTGGCGCTGGGGTCCCCACGCTGCCATAGGTCCCCTATGAGGCCTCCTCCATCCCTTAATAGCCTCACCCAAATCACCAGTGTTATACAGAAAACAAAACACAGGCCCCTGGGCTATAACATAAATTCAAGCCTCCCAGCTATAACATCATTCAAACCCTACCGGGGAATGCTCCATCCCTTAACAGTCTCAGAAGGGGCTCCAGCAGACAGGTCTCTCCCCTTTGCTTGCTCTGGGAGAGCTCCTTCCCCTTTGGCTGCTGGCAGCCCCGGGGTTTATATATAAGCCAGGCCCTGCCCCTTATAGTCAGCTGACCGCTGACAGGTGTGGGCCACTAGCTCGTTCTGGCTCCCCTGGTAACCAACCGCTGGGACTTCCAACTCACTGCTAGGGCTCTTCCCCTAGCGGTTACAGCTTTTTAGAGGAGCAGGGCACCCTAGTGTCCTGAGACAAAACCCAGGCTGGGTATCCATCAGGATATTGCCATCAGCTAGTCTGTTAAAGATGACCTCTTTAATCTTTTCCAAGACCTTCCCCAGGATAGAGGTCAGGCTGATGGGCCAGTAGTTTGCTGGATCCACTTTCCTCCCTTTCTTGAAGATTGGCATGACATTGGCCTTCTTCCAGTCTTTGGGCACTACACCAGAGCTCCAGGAGTTCTCAAAGATCCATGCCAGGGGCTGAGCTATGATGCTTGCCAGCTCCTTGAGTACCCTTGGGTGTAAACCATCAGGGCCAGCTGACTTGAAGGTATCCAGCTTCTCAAGGTGTTCCTTCATGAGGTCAGCTTTGATGGAGGGCAAGGAATCTCCCTCACCCAGGCTTCCCTAGCCCACAGTGGGCAGGGGCGTCCCATGGGACTGGTAAAAAAATGACACAAAGTACCCATTTAGCAAGTTTGCTTTTTCATGGGCATGGGTTGTCTGTTGTCCCATCTGGTTTAGCAGGGGTCCAGTGTTGCCCTTGCTTTTCCTCTGGCTCCCCACATATCTAAAAAAGGATTTTTTATGGTCCTTGATATTTGTAGCTAGCTGGAATTCCATTGCAGCCTTGGCTTTCCTGGTTTTCTCCCTGCAGGTCTGGACCAGAGCAGAGAATTCCTTCTTGGTGGTGGTTCCAGTCCTCCATCCTTTGTAGGTCTTCCTTTTAGTCTCAAGCTGGCCACCATGGATGCCAATGTCGGCTTGCAGGGATGCGCAGCTTTTCTTCTAGGATGCAGGAGGTCCGCTGGTTCCCTGGAGAGCCAAGGGAGCTGCTGTGCCCTTTTGCTGCCTTTCATCTGAGATGGGATGGACTTTGTGCATCCAGAATTGCTCCCTTGAGCAACCACTTGTCCTGAATTCCCCTCCCCTTTGGGTTGTGGCCCTTTAAGGCTTCTCTGACAAGCTTTCCTTAACACGGAGAACTACACCTCCGCCCCTTTTGTCCACTCATTCCCTCCTGTACAGGGTATAGCCATCTATACCTGTGGTCCAGACATGGGTGGAGTCACACCAGGTCTCTGTTATCCCTGTGACATCATAGTTATTTGCATTTAGCAGGAGGACAAGTTCCTCCTCTTTATTCCCCAAACTCCTGGCATTTGTGTATAGGCACACAAGTGCCCCCTGGGGGTCCCTTGCCTTGCCTACAGTTTGTTCCAGGGCTGGGGCAGGGGTCGGCTCCCTTAAGTGCCTTGGCCTGCTGGCTTTGCAAGGGTTACTCAGTGGGCCAGCAGTGACGGTAGTTCCCTCATCCCCCGGTGGATTTAGTTTAAACCCTGGTGGGGCAGGTCAGCCATTCTGGCTGAGAAGTGCCTCCTCTCCAGTTGAGAGAGGTGGAGGCCATCCCTTCCCAGCAGCTCACTGCCTCTCTCACCGAAGAGCGGACTGTCGTCATGGAAGCCAAAGCCTTCCCGATGACACCAGCATCGCAGCCTTTGGTTAACTACCTGGATCCTCCTCTCCCTTCTCAGCCCATAGCCTGAGACTGGGAGGATTGAAGAAAATACCACCTGCGCCCTCAGACCCTTATGCCCCACTCCCAAATCCCTGTAGTGCCTCATGACCCGGCTGGGAACACTCTGAGATGTGTCACTGGTGCCCACATGGATGAGTTGCAAAGGGTAGTGGTCTGTGGGCTGGAGGAGCTTAGGGATCTTCTCTGCAATGTCTTGGATTCTGGCTCCCGGGAAGCAGCAGACTTCCCAGGCTAAGGGGTTGGGGTGGCAGATTACCCACTCAGTCCCCCTCAGGATGGTGTCTCCTGTGACAAACACTTTGCATTTTGTCTTGGGGAGAGTTGGGGCGGTGGCACTAGTGCATGGGTCCTAGCTCCATGAAAGCATGGGTCCTAGCTCCTACCCATCCACCTGGACTTGAGCTGGGTCTTTCCATAACACAACATGAAAGTTTGCTGACTACTGCCCTAGGAGTCAGATCCATGCAGTCTTGGCAGGTGACAATGTTGTGTTTAATAGTGAGAATGTAATGAATCTGGAGTGTACTGCAGGCAGATACTACACATGAAAATGCAGATGGTGGCACGCAAATGGTATTAAAAGATTTAGGTGGGAGGAAATAAAGGAGACATTTAAGTAGCACAATAAATGAAGGGAAGGGTTTGAATGATTTAAAGATGAGGAATTCCTCCTGTCAGTGCATTATGTCGGCTGCAGGCAGCATATGACTCTCGAAACTGCAGCTTTCATATATTTGTTTAATGCAGGTTTTTGGACATAGGAACTATAATCGAGTTGGTGTGACTGTTCCTGCACAGACAGGCTTTGTCCCCTTAGGAGCCCTTCAACGGGTTTGTATACACATGCAATTAATCTAACCAAATAAACTCTGGTGCAATTTATGCCAGAGTAAACTAATCTGGGCATTAGTCTACATGTGCATTTAATCACACTAATTTACTCTGCCATTGGATAGTATTTGTGTCTGATGGTACTATTGTACATTAGAGTAAATTAGTTTACTCTGGCCTAATAGTAACATATGTGTAGATGGTATGCTTTGCTGCAGAGCAGGCTAGTCTATTCTGTAGTAAAGCACATGTGTAGACGTGCCAGCCATTCCACTAGCACATACATGTGCCTGAGTGCCTGTGGCCTCACCAGCCTTTACAACACACAAAAGAGTCTTTGTCCAGCACAATAAACAAAATGGCAAAGCAAAACCTTTGGTCTTTCTATAGGTGGCAGGAGAGGGCCCTTTAGCGCTGGCCCTTACTAGGAGTGAGCTCTTCTGGGCTTTTGTCTCTTTCCTGGCTGCCAGCTGCTCCTCCCCCAGCGGCAGCTGCTTGCTGTTTCTCCTCCTTGGGGTTTTACCTACCAGGTAATCACCTACAGCTGGGCTCCTACCATACAGTGCTCTGCTCCACTTCAAGGACCACACTGCTCTGCTGCAGGAACTCAGAAGCTTGTTACCTGTTAGCAAAGCCTTTATAAGCTTTGAGGGAGCAGGGCTTTGTTTGTACTAAATATTACAATTAAAAAAAAAATTCTATTCCCAGATGAAATGAAAAGATAAAAATATGACACTTTCAGTAAGGTGACATCCTGGGGGAGAGCTTATCCCCGTTCAGTAACTGTATTCTAGTCTGGCTTTTGGCTAGTGACCTCTAATTTATACCTGAAGATGTTATGTTTTGGCAGGTTCATTATCCTGGAAGGCATGTTTTATCTCATGATAATCATCTCTCTGTTCTTTTTCCAGAATAAAGAGCACAGTTTCATCTAGGCATTAGTTTTCAAAGATTTAGATACAGGATGGGAGTAGCAAATGTTATGCTGCTGATTGTATTCCTCACTTTGGTTTGTGACTGTAAACACTAATAATTAGGGCTAAGAGAAGTGCAGATATAATAATGAAGACGACCGTATCATAGTCTATGAAACCGTATGATAAAACTGATCTGAGTTTCTCATTCTGGTCTGTTTGTTTCTCACCTGTTCATAAACTCGAACGATGGTAACCCTTGTTTGCCCGTGTCGGTGGGGAGATATGAAGGAAGTTTTTTCCTGACTTTTGCAGCGATGCTGGCATAACCCATTCCCGGGCTGTGTTTAAATGGCAGAGTCTAGGAATATGTTACAGTTCCCAGCTGGCTCTTTACTTCAAGCTGCAAGCATTCATGCCTTCAGATTTAAGTGACCCTGTTCTACTTGAACCTATATCCCACTTATTTGACCTTCTGTTGGACTTAAGCGCATGAGATGCACTTCCCCTGCGAGTGACCAGTGGTCAGCGTGTTGTGTGTATCTACCGCTGTGCCTGACTTAAGGGACATGCGGCTTTGCCACAGAAGCTGCCTTTCTCAGCTGAGTTGTAGAGACTTGTGCTGTCTGTTCTGGAGGTCCTGAGTTCAGTGCCTGACATATTGGTCAAAGCAACTGTCACAAGGGGACCTTGTGCTCCACTCTTTGCCTTTGGAGGAGCAAGTCCTCGGGAGAGGGTTGAGGCTGATGTGCCAAACGGATTGTGTTTTACTGTGAAGTAAACAGGATGCATGTTTCCAGTGAGAGCAGACCAGCTTTGGAAGGCTTTTTAAGGCACAAAAAGAACTAGTGATCAGAAGTTAAAGTTAAACAAATTCAAGTTAGAAACAGGGTCTAGTTTTTAAAAAGACCATATTGGTGCTTAACCATTGGAACAGTCACCCAAAGGAAGTGGTGGATCAGATTGTCCAAGAGTCCTCAAATCAAACCAAGAGTCTTTACATTTCTGGAAGATATGTTTTAGTAAAAAAATTGGGGGATTAACACAGGTAACTGGATGATATTTAATAGACTGATATTTAATGGACAGTAGGTTAGATATAATAGTCCCTTCTGACCTTAAATTCAACATATCTATGTACTCTTGCCTTAAATGGTAAATCTGTTTGATTTTAGGGATGTTCGATAGCAAGGTATGGAAGTCTGCTCTGCAGATACTGCATGGGCATCTGTTAGACTCTGTTCTCAAAGTTTGTCAACCTGGCGTTGTCCACAAATGATGCTGAACACATTTGCCTAAAATAAGTACTAATAGCTGTTACTCTGTGGGCATGTCCACACATTTATTATTGTGCATTAAATTCAGTGCCTCCATTATGAGATGCAAGAAAAAAAGTGCATTATTTTATTTGAACACATATTAGCAAAGCACAATTTTTTGTGACGCTTTAATGCACATTAAAATAGCCTAACATGCATTAAAGTGCACGTGTAGACGTGCCGTGTGTGTGGTATGTATGTGTGCACGCACACACACACACGCAAGAAACACAAACCTCTCAAAGTAGGAGTTGTGGTGGCTTTTAAATACATTTTTAAAGCACAGTTTCAAAATGCCTAGCATGATCATTTTAGTCAGATTTTACTGGAGATGGCTGGATGCAGCGAACGATAAAATATAGGAAGGATCTATCAGAGAACACATCAAATACTGTATTTACTCACATACCATATGTAGCTTCTTTACCCCAAGAGTTAGCCCTAGAAAATTGGGGTAGGTATCTTAAGCAGGGGAGATGCTTTCTGTGCCAGAACAGAATTACGGAGATGCTGTAATGGTTGCTGAGCGTCCTGCTTCTCTCCTTTCTCTCCCCACCAGCGACTGGCAGGGGTGAAGTCCAGTTTTAACCCTCCTAGCTGGCTGTGAATTAGAAGTATATTTGCCATGGTATCTGTGAAAGGATTAAAATTGTAGCTTTTACTTGAAGTTGCTAGTGATTGAGCCAAAGACAACGGAGCTGTTTCATGGTTTCAGCCATGACTCCAGAAAGATCTCTTTTTTCCCCCTTCATTCCACTTCCCAAAACAATATGCATGTCTCTTTTTTTTGCAGAAGATGGGGGCGGAGGGGGCTGGTATTCAAGAAACTATGATACATTCTGGGCTCACTGAAGGTTACATAGAAAGTAGGTGCAAAGTGGGCTGGATCCAAAATCCACTGAAGTAAATAGGAATCTTGACCTGACTGTCTGAAAAAGGCCCTAGATCAGTAGCTTTCTTTTTGTATCTGCTTTGGAAACAAGCCTTTACAATTTGTCTGCAATTGGCAAACTGTTAAAATTTGTGTAGGCTGCACTGCCTCCAATGAGCATGGGACTGAGAGTGAGGATTCCTGAGTTTTGATCACAGTTTTAGTTAGCCTCGGGATTAGTTGCTTCCCTTCTGGTCCCTTTATTGCACTGCTGCTGGAGTTGCATATATACAGAGCGGCAAGTACCATGCAAACATAGTAATAACTCGTATCATTTGATAGTTAGATCTGTCTGCGATTATGAGGCGCCTCACCTACCATTTTTTTCACTTATGCAAAAATGTCCTTAGAGTGGGTGCTCCAATCTCCATAATCTATGTATTTAATATTATTCGTGTCCATATAAAATCATTATTTTAGTTTAGCTGAAACATGTTCACCTTTACATCCAAAATGGTCTTTCAGAAACTTGATAGCTTCTCATTCATTGGTTATCAATACATTTTGCAATGCCTAAAAAGTAGTTTTTAATCGACTGCATTCTGTTGAAGAAAACAGGATACAGAGCCTTAGATATGGGTAGGAATAAGAGCAGCGCGTCTAGCTACACTTGTTAGGCTTGAAATAATATAGGGTATCCAGTTTGATTTTATAGGGCATAAGCTGTCCCGTGGATGAGATGAGGAAGAAACCTTTCCCCCATGGCTCTTTGTTGCAGTTGGTGTATTACTGAATAAGGAAGGTGCTATATTTTTCTTCAAAGCATTCACAAGTCTGCGGGTCAGAAGGGCTCATTACGCTAATCCAGCCTGACCTCCTTATATCGCAGGCCACCGACTTTCAGCTCCAACTAGTGGGAAGCAGGTTGCTATAGTCCATCATTAGCCTTCTCCTTCCTGACATTTTTTTTTCCAGCCATGCTCAGCCAGAAACACTCCCATAATTAATGCTAGCTAGAATTGGCTCTAGCTATTTCTCTGCTTTGTTTCCTATAGAGAGGTTAACTGTTTCTTTTTACTTCAGTTGCCTTTTTTTGGTTCTTTCTGCATTCTACCCGATCTCACCCGTTTCTGTATTCTCCTAGAAGGATTCAACTTCTTAAACCACTGTGATTCCTGAAGTACTATTTACTATTCCAATGCCTGTTGCAATTCTGTGTGCAGAGTACTGGCTGGAAAGAAAACCGAGTGAGTTATCATTTGGGAATAGTTGGGGAAACAAACACATATTTGTAAAAAGAAGACTGGCAACCCTGCACATGCAATACATTTCAGCACAACTGATTACTGATTAAAACTCGTCGCCTTTTGTGGCTTAGTTCAACATCTCCGAACAGGAATTATTAATATATGTGGGTATAGAGCTAGGCATACTGCAGTTTCAATCTTGGGTGGGTGCTATAGGTATTCAGGAAAAAGAAATGATAATTTGTTTGCAAAACTTTCTCTCCCTCCAGCATGGAGCAAAAGAGGCTCTTGTGACTGAGGTGACTAGTCCCATGATCCGAATATTCAAAATAAGCTGTTTAAGCTAACTAAAAGAGGAAAATAATCTCTTGGTTTTTGAACGCTGGTTAATAACAACTATGGCTACGGAAGTGCAAATCAGTCCATGCATAATTTGATAACAGGTAAAAAGAATGAACTGGGGACATTTTGTAAAAAAAAATAAAATAAAATAATTTGCTTGGTTGGTTAGAGTTGAACTGCAGGCAGGCAGGATAGGATCTAACTGATCTGGAAATACGTTTTGTTATAGGATTTCCGCATTGTTAGACCAGGTTTTCTTGTAGCAATAAGCTAGATGGGAGTTATTCTAAATCCTCGGTGACACCTTTTCCCCTGCCTCTCCTTGCAACCCTGCAAGCGGTTCAGACATGAATGGAAGAGTGACCACAGGACTGCTCTCTTTCCCTTGCTGTAGCAGGACTGTTTCGAAGGAGCTGAGGACTTCAGGAATGCAGTGCCCTTTAGTGATGTCCCCTCCTCTCCCAGCATAGTGCTTCAGGCTGGCACGCATTTGGTACACGAACTTGTGGCAGCTGGGGAAGAGGCTGCCCTAGATGCTTGCTTAGTATAGCTTTGAGCTTCTCTTTCATGGCTGCAACAGGCCATAAAGGGAGCTCAGCCTGGGTTGAATCTAGCCCTTGGCTGCAACCTGTTTTCTAGAGCTAGAACACTGCAATAGGCAATAGATATTTACTGTCTGCTCCCTTCAGTGATTTTAATTCTTCTAATCACAAGCAAACTGTTATTTCCAATAGGCTTTACTCTTCACATTGCAGAAGCTGATGGCTGGGAGGCTTTTGATCAGAACTGACAGATTCTGGTGCCATGGCAGGGAAACGCTTTGCTAGTGGGCGCTTGTACACATCATTAGTGTGGCTGGTTCTGAGGGCACTGGCAGTATCTTCCAGGCCAACACAAAGGGCACTTTAAAAATTGTATATTGGTTCAAGAAAGATTTGATCTTTAATCTGTTTTTTGTTTGCCGCTATGTTTCCATCAGTGTAGCGGGATAGATTTCCTTACAATGACCTTGATGGTTATTTATCATAATTGCTTGCTTTAGGAAAGCTTTTGAAAAACGAAATGATTCATTGCTTTACGGACCTGGCAATGGTGAAGGAGTTCCTTGCAGTAGCCTTGAGCAAAGCAGCATAGCAAGGGTCATCCTGACCCCATTTCTGTGGCCATGATCAATAAATGTTCTCCGCCAGCTAAACAATGAAAGGGATTGCACGGCTGCAGTGTAAATTAATCAAGAGTAACCACCACTTTCAGTAGAAGCACTGGGTCGCAAAACATTTGAATGCTTGCAGAGAGATTGTTTCTTCTATGGCTGTGACATGAACATTTTTAACTGTGTACTTCAGTGTTTTGTGCCAGCATTGTTATTTGCATATATTAGTGCCTTGAGGTCCCATTGTGCAATGCAATATTCATATACGTCTTGGGAAACATTCCCTCTTCCCAGGAGCAGACAACTGAAATAAGACAGAGAAAGGAGGGAAAGAGAAGGTGAGAGTGCTGCCATAGTGTCTTGAGTCCAGTTTCCCGGTTTCCTTGACCAAGACATTTTATCTCTTCATGTTTCAGCTCCCCATTTTACAGGACGGGAGGCAGTCTCTACCTCACAGAGTCGAGGGTAAATATGTACAGGATGAAGTGGCTTTTATGACGTGGGGCTACAGAAGTATTGTTTAACATGTGAAGTAAGAACACTGAAGAATTCAAACCAGATGAGTTGTAGGGAGCTACTATTAGATGGAAAGGAGACTCTAATGCAGGCAAAGATGCAGAGGTGGGCAGAGACCCGCGGGCCGGATCCAGCCCACCAACTGGTTTGGATCCAGCTGGCAGGTTAGTCCACTGATTAACCGGATCCCGCCCACGGCTGCCTCTGCAGCACTACGCAAGGGGATGGGCCCTGCCTGGGGCAGCTACATCCACGCTTCGAGCTGCGCCCACAGGCCTGGCCCCAGCCAGCGCGCACGGCTTCTGGCGGGGCTGCTCCCGCCGTGGCTGCGCCTGGCCAGGTGCTGCTCAGCTCCACTCGCTTCCTGTGGCGGTTCCCCCTGCTCCTGCCCCTGCGGTGCCGCTCCGGGCAGGGAGGAAGCTTCAGCCTGGCAGCTCCTGTCCCAGGGCATGGGGATCCAACTCCAGCTCCCAGCTACCTTCCACCCATTTCACCCATGGGCAGATGGCTGTTTCTTGCACCGGGTGGGGGGAGCGAGTGGCAGGTGGCTGGGAGCGAGAGCCAGAGCCCCGCGCTCAGAGGCAGGAGCTGCCGGGCTGAAGCTTCGTCCCTGCCTGGAGTGGCACAGCAGGGGCAGAAGCAGGACGAGGAGCCACTGCTGAAGTTGAGAGGAGCTGAGCAGCACTTGGCTGCCTGCAACCACTTTAGGAGCAGCCCCATGGGAAGCTGGCTTGGGGGGGGCTGGCAAGCCCAGGTGGGAGCGGGGCGTGCGCTGCCTTGGGTGGGACCTTGCTCTGCGCAAGCACGGCGGGGGCAGCCACAGACTGCACTGCCTGGGTGAGCTCTGCAGCATGCGCCCCCTTCTCTCCCCTCTGGGCGTCTCCCAGGACCTAGCACCCAGGCTAGCGCAAACACATATTTGTAAAAAAAAAACCTGGAAGCTGACTCACGGGACATAGCACCCAGGATCTACACACCTACCCCACACACTCCCATACCTCCTGGGGTGTGCAAGGAGCAGGTTGCTGCTCAGCCCTGGGCCCCACATTGTCATTGCCCCACTACCTGGCCCCCGTGATCTTGGCCTCATGCACCTGTCCTGCTCCTGAATGCTGCTCCCTGCCCAGCCACCCCCAGCCTCACCCCACATAGGGACCCGACCCACAACAGCTCATCAAAACTCCCTATGTCTTGGGCTCAAATAATTGCCCTCTGCTGCTCTAGTGAGAGTAGACCTGGCTTCATTATGTCAGCAAAATGCAGGCTATGAGGGCATCACCCTGCTGCCTGTGAGTACGCAGCAGGATAAACTCCAGGTAGGGAGAACAGCTACTTAAGCTGGAGGACTGCAAGACCAGATGGGTATAAAATTCCCACAAATACATTTGAGGCTGGAAATTAGAGGGAAGTTTCAGCCAGTTAGAAGAATGAGCTCCTGGAGCAGCTGCATAGAAGGAACAGTGGAGAGGAGAAATCTCCTTCTTTTAAGACTGAGATAAATGAGTGTAAGAAAGGGCAGTTTTAGATGCCAGGGGACTAGACCAAGTGAGGTCCTTTTAGTTCCATGTTCCTTATCTCGGTGCTAGAATAAATGGCTGTCTCGATTCCATACCACATGTAGTAACTGGCTCTTATTATGCAGGCTAAAGAGTATTTCTTAAGATCACTATGTGAAAAGACAAGCTTTCCACACACAAAGGGGCATATGTTTCTAGAGGGTATTAATGATTAGAGTTTCTCCTTTTTTGGTGCCCAACTTGAGGGCTTGAAGAGGCCTGCTTTTGAAGACTCTCACCAAATTCAGAGGACAGACTTGCTCACTGGACCCAAAAAGTCAAACCACACCATTTATGCAGCTGTGCCAAAACGAGACAATATAAGCAGTGGAGAAGCTTGTTTTCTTTCCTTGCAGACAGAGTGCACCGGATCAAATTCTGTAGGTAATTCCACAACGAATGTTTCTTGTTTCCTCTGCATTGCGGCTATTGCACAGTAAAAACGAGAGTCTCGGGGCCTGCTGCTGAAATTCATTCACACACCAAACCCCCAGTGGGAGCAAAGATTTAGAGATCAGCCTTACTGACTGCAATTGTTTCTGATTCTGCAAATATTTTCCATTTACCAAACTGCCACCAAATCAATTCCAGGAGGCTGTTACAAAATAGGCATTCGCTGCCAGGAGGAGGAATGGACCAAGTTCCCTGAGTGACAAGATGAAAGACATCACCACATCTGTTTAACTAAAAACTCAAGAAGATGGAACTAAAACATCACGGTCCATTCACAACGCCTGGGCCCTAACTGGAAATGTAGTGCTACCCTGAAGCTTCAAGCACAGTACTATCACCCAGTTCCTCCAAACAGCATTACTACCTGTTACATTCTCACTACGCTGGGGACATACACAACACTACTCACCTGAAACATGTCACAAAGATATGTAAGTGCCAAAAGCTGGAGGGCCAGGAGAAGGGCAGGAGAAGAAGAAAGAGTCACAGTGGAAATGTTGGACCTGAAAGACTTTCAGCCTTTCACCATAGATGAACTAGAAAGGAAATTAAACCTCCGAAAGCAAGTAGATCTTGTGGGCTTAGTAACGCCTCCCAACTTCCTGAAGAATCCAGAAAGAGCTTGTAGCTATTGCCTAAACCTCTTTCAGCTTTATACCAAATATCTGTCAGGGAACCTAGCTGAACTGGGGGAGGGCCATAAACTGGGAGCAAATTACTGCCTCATCTCTTCTAAACTGATCAGACAAAAGACTTGAAAGGCTTTTCTATCGAAGGATTACCTTCGCTACTGAGGATATCCTGAATGTAAGTCAAGGAAGTTTCTGAGCAAACTGTGAACAAATGAAGAGGTGGGGAGAGCACATTTAAGGCCTCAGTCTTGACAGTGTAGTAAGATGGAAGAACTGAATGTCAATTGTGGGGAAATGACCAGCAAACTGAAGAACGATGAGACAGTCCACCAGGATAGACTGTAGATCTGCTCAAAGCAGGTGACGAAGAGAATTTGAAAATGCAGCTACCATCCTATAAGTAAGTATGGGAGACTGAATTTACCCCAGAAGAATAGGGAGGAGAAAGTTAGCCATAAAACTGCCTTAAGAAAAAGTATATAAGAGACTTTAAAACCTGCCTGGGGACTCTGCTACTGTCAATTGCAGAAAAACTTTTTAGTATAGTTTATTCTGAATCCAATCCCCAATGCCATTGACAGTAGCTTTTTGAGAATAAGCTAGCTTTTATTGTGCCTGTTTTTGTATTGTTTATGTCTTTGTGCTACGTAGTATAAAACAGAGCAATGAATGACAGCTGTCCCTCGTTGTTAAAAATGTTGTTGATTTGCCTGCAGCCTTTAGCAGTATAGATGAAGGGTCTCTGTGGTAGATTATGAAATTTGTGGATTACTTTGTGAAATGATCCAGCTCTTCCCCAGTCTTGTCATGCTTTGGGGGATGCCTCTTTCAGTCTGTGTGGTATGCTCAGGAGCGCAGGTGTGCCTGGCAGCGTGGCATGAGCGCCTCTGTGCAGCCGTGCATACCGCGCAGCGTGCAGGGAACGCTGGTCTAAAGACTGTACTTACAGTATCTCAAGTGTGTAAGGACAAGTGCTTCTTTTTCAGAATCTCACCCCAATATGGGAATTTGACACTATCAGCGTCCGCATTGTTCAGTGAATGATAGCAACAATGTCCTAAGCATGCTCTTGTATGGATCAGAAACATGGAAGAGCAGTAAGTCTAGTCATGGGAATTTAATTTCAAGGGAACCTCCACTCCTCCATCAAACTGACACTTGAATATTCTACCAGGATATTCATTTCTTGAACATCACTGTGAAGCTTTGTGATGGTCACACCCCCAGCACATTGAATCGGAAACTAATCCACCTCTACAGCTGCCTTCCTGCCACTTGCTTTCATCCTCCTCGTACCACTAGAGCTAACAACTGCAGCCAAGCTCTTTATTACAACTGTAGATGCTCTGATCCCAGTGACTGGGATGCACACCTTAAGGGTCTGGAGTAGGGATTTCTACATCTCTAATACAATCCCACCACTGTTGCTAGTCAAATAGATAGAGCCAGATTCATCCTCCCACATTGACTGGCTACTATACTGACCCATGACAAGGAGAACAGCATCCTTGTTGTCACCTGAAGACCCCAGTTTGAACCCCTTGGGCACATCATTAATTTCATCTACAGATGTATCCCAAGCAGGTCCAGGGAGGTGATCCTCCCCCTCTATGCGGCGCTGGTCAGGCCGCAGCTGGAGTCCTGCATCCAGGTCTGGGCGCCGCACTTCAGGAGGGATGTGGCTAACCTTGAGAGGGTCCAGAGGAGGCCACTCGAAAGGTCCAGGGGCAGCAGGGCAGGCCCTACGAGGAGAGGCTAAAGAGCCTGAATCTATTCATCCTCCACAAGAGAAAACTGAGAGGGGATCTGGTGGCCATCTATGAAGTCACTGGGTTGGGGAGGACCAGTGGAAAACAGGTGATGCTCTGTTCCACCGGGCACTACCTTGGATAGCAAGGAATAATGGCCACAAACTGATTGAGAGCAGGTTCAGGCTTGATATCAG
This sequence comes from Crocodylus siamensis, assembly GCF_052110815.1. Classification (NCBI taxonomy): domain Eukaryota; kingdom Metazoa; phylum Chordata; order Crocodylia; family Crocodylidae; genus Crocodylus; species Crocodylus siamensis. The sequence goes on along the minus strand of NC_143395.1, from coordinate 9,884,295 downwards.
GAGGCATTACTTTATGGTTAGGGCTGCCAGGCTCTGGAATGGGATCCCAAGGGAGGTGGTGCTCTCCCCTACCTTGGGGGTCTCCAGAAGGAGGTTGGATAGTAATCTGGCCGGGGTATTATGATCCCAGCACTTGTTCCTGCCCAGGGCAGGGGGTCGGACTTGATAATCTGTTCAGGTCCCTTCCGACCCTAGAAACTATAAAACTATGAAACCTCCCACCCCTCCTGGAATATGATGACCATGTCAAGGCAGTCTTGGGGGTACATACTGTTCTTGATCTATCTGCAATGAATTTTTATGAGCTGCTACTGAGACACAGCTGGTTCCAAATTTCATTTGGCCAAAACTAAAGTAGCTCTTTAGTAGTCTACCTTAGGGCACAAGTCTACCATTACCACTTTTCAAGCTCTTTGAAAATAACCTTTCTAATGTGACTAGCAGGCATTTTAGCTGTACAGACAATATATAACTGCTGGTTCAGGATCAGGACTTCAGGACAAATCAAATCATTTAATGTACTGGCTTTAACCTTTCAGTCTTTCTGTGAATAAACTTCAAATACTTCAGATGAGCTGCAAATAATGACATGCTCAACCCTCATGTCTCCTTCTATCACTTCTGCCATTTTGATGATACAGATAGATGTTTGCAGGCTGCACCCATTGCCCGTACGTTCCTGAATCCCTTATGAACTTGCACAAAGGTATTGGTTCAACTATCGATGAGTAAAGACATTCTGAGTAACATGCTTGACTTGGCCATCTAAGTAAGTGCAATTGCCAAATAATATCAGATATTCTGAGAAGCTTCTCTCAGTCTTCCCTTCTGAAGCTATTTCACTTTGCAGAGACTAATTAAATGTTGACTGGGTCACAGAATGAGGATGTCACCATAGCCAAGTACTTAAAGTACTCATGTAGGGAGGGGGAGACCAACTTGTTTTTCCTGTAATATTTAGCATTCAATTATTCAAGCTAAGTATAACTACTTTTTGTTTTTGACTCTGCAGCAATGCATGTGTAGATGTTGTGAGCACCCCCGTGTTCCAGCCAGTGCATCTGCAACACATTGAGCTGGGTAGGAGCAGCCCCTGGTCTGGGAGGCTGGCCCCCTGAACCACCTGCCAGCCAGGGCAGCTCTGACCCGGCTTGATATGCAGCAATCCCGGGCTCACATGTAAACATTGTGCCTGGGAGCAATAAACTCCAGCGTGATATGCATCAGAGCTTATTGCTGCACATTAATTGCATGGGTAGATGTGCCCACAGTTACATAGATACATCTGTGAGTACCTAGGAGACTTTACTAGAAGGGCAGTTTTCCAATACCTATAGAGTTAGGTGACAACTGAGTAAGAATACTGTGAATATGGAAATGTTGGAGCCTGGATGTATCTGTAATGCTAGTTAGGGTTTATCTCAAAGGTTTCCCTTGATTACTCCAAGCCTTGTGAGCCCCTCCTCCCAATCTACATCACATTTCTGCAACTATGCGGCACTGGTCAGGCCGCAGCTGGAGTATTGCGTCCAGTTCTGGGCGCCACACTTCAAGAGGGATGTCAACAGCATGGAGAGGGTCCAGAGGAGGCCACTCGTATGATCAGGGGACACCAGGGCAGGCCCTATGAGGAGAGGCTACGGGACCTGAACCTGTTCAGCCTCCATAAGAGAAGTCTGAGGGGGGATCTTGTGGCCTGTTATAAACTAGTCAGGGGGGACCAGCAGGCATTGGGGAAGTCACTGTTCCCCCAAGCACCGCCAGGAGTGACCAGGAATAACGGGCACAGGCTGGCAGAGGGTAGGTTTAGGTTAGATATCAGGAGGCGCTACTTCACGGTCAGGGTGGCTAGGGTCTGGAACCAGCTTCCAAGAGAAGTGGTGCAGGCCCCTACCCTGGGGGTGTTTAAGAGGAGGCTAGATGAACATCTTGCTTGGGTCGTTTGACCCCAGTACTCTTTCCTGCCATGGCAGGGGTCAGACTAGATGATCTACTCAGGTCCCTTCCGACCCTAGAAACTATGAAACTGCACACCAGACATGCAAGGGGAGGAAGTCATGGAAAAATGTAATTCCTAGAAGTGTTCTTGAGCCCTTCTTGGAATTGGCCTGCCCACTGCTTCTCTCTGCTTCCATGCTTGGCTCTGATTAGTGAATGGAGAGTCAAGAAGACAACAAAAGAGCTGGAAGTCAGGTGCTAACAGATAGTCTTCATTTTCAGCCTTTAGCCTGGGAAAGTTCTGAACATTTTTCAAAGTTTGCATGCTGGGCCAACCTAAAGGTCCACTTAGTTTGGTATTCTGTCTCCAGCAGTGACAAGTAGAAAATGCTTTAGAGGACAGGTACAAAAACCATGGCGTGTGTAGAGTAATTCCTACCATGTCAGTACCTCCTGGGGTTGCCAGTATTGTGTTTAGTTGCCCTGATGGACTTATTTTCAAGGTCAAGAATTCTAAGTAACAGTGCAAACTTGATCTGGTTTGAAAAAAAAGATCCCTCCCCAGTTCCTTTAAATTTTTAAAGAAAATATTTGACGTGTCCTTGTGGCAAAACAAAATAAAAAAGAGCTAGAAGTCTATCACAGGTTCTGGTTCATATGGATTCAAAGCTGTTCACTCATACCACAGCGTATCTATCTCCTTTTTGTTGCCTAAAGTAAATGGGGAGAAAAAATCCAAAGGTTTCTTTGGGCACAAAGATGTCAATAACTTTGATGTTCTCTTCTCTTCTATTATATAAAACCGTGAAATATTCATGAAAATTGGATGGCATATGAAGTCCTGTGGATTCTAGCAAAATTGCTTTTTAAAAATAACTCAGTGATAGAAAGACCTTGGAAATTGGTTACTAAATTGCTTGTTAAATTGGCCATGATTGGTTACTGAAGTGGAGCTCTTGAATCCATGTTTAGGCTTTAAGTAGTCTGCTTTTAAAACAAAACAAAACAAAAAACCCAAAGAACAAAAAAAAGAAAAAAGAAAGTAAACTACTACACTTTGCTTTCCACAGTTTCATCCACAGAAATCTTATTTTTTAAATAAAGCAAGATGGAACAAATTCTCTCATTTGTCCTTGTTTTACACTAGTGAATCCATTGCCTTCTTAAAACATTACTCCTGATTCATACTGATTCAGTTCTGAAGAGAATTAAGCCCAGTGTAAATAATGCCATTATTTCATCCGTTTCCATCATTCTGGGTAAAGAAACCAGCTTGGAAATAGCTAGAAGAGTTAGTGGCATGTGTATAATAGCAGTAGTATACCGATTTCCAACTTGAGCCATATCGTAAAGAATATATGTGCCTCTTCAGAGAATTTAGGTAGAACTTTTTATACATTTCCCAGCTAAACTCTGGTTCATTCAAGAAGGCAGATTTCCTGGTGTAAAAACTGCAGTGAAGTCTCCTGCTGGGGGTGACGGGGGTCACCCACTTCTTGTCAGGCTATTAGTGGAACACCACAAATGAAATACTTTTAAAATAATGACTTCAACTTCACAAGGTCTCATCTGACTCTTTTTCATCTCCTGCAGTTGTAGACACTTTTTCAACCTCTGAACCTCCAGTTTCTTCCTTGCAAGGCTTCTGACCCCAGTAATTAGAAGGCAGAATTGTAATTGTGCCTGCGTTCGTGTGCAATATATTTTTCTTTTTAATCTCATTGTTACCCGTTTTTAGTAGTATTGTACACCGCTGTAAGCGTGAGATTGTAATTATTTTTCTTATGTGTTTTTCTAGGTAATGAGCTCCAAGATCTGAAGGTGTACGCTCAATTTACTGTTCCTTTTTAACTTTACTTTAGTGGTGGTAGGTTAAACAGTGCCAGTGTTGTTGACACTAGGCATATGCAGGTGATGTTTTAAATTTTCTTGTGTTACTTGCTGCAATGTACTTTTCTTTTGCAAAAGAGGCTCTGAAATTGTCCAGTGTCAGGAAGGAAGTGGCAAGTTGTAGAAAACTCAAAGAAAAAATAGAAAGGGTTAAAGCCTTAAGGTCTGGACTTCTAGGGAAAGATTAAAGGACTTATGGGAACTCAATTGGACCTAAGCAAGTGCTTATAGACCAGCTGAGCAGTAAACCAGGAATATGAAACCTATCAAATATTTGAAGATTGTAGATTTTGAGGAAGAAGAGTTGTTGAGGTTGCCCTCATGGTGTGGAGCTACAGAAAAGAACTGAATTGTATCACCAGCAAGTTCCCAGCAGGGAGAGAGAGGCTTCTCTGGACATGGAAGTGGCAGATGAAGAGCTCACAGCATGAGCCATTTACTACCTGGCTGCGCAATGTTCTTGAGAATACAATGTATGGATAATGACCCAGTATGGCAGAGAAACTTTATTAGTTATAAAGCACAATTGGTGTGTGGGGATTTTTATTTCCAAGTAAGATGAAAAGATAAGGATACTACTTATCCCAAAATGCTCAGACGCTCAAGATAAAATTTTCAAAAGTTCAGTTTTCAATAGTGAACAAGTATAATCCCAGTGATGGTCAATAAGCTCTAGCTGATACTAAAGCATTCTGATTCATAAGAAAATGGACATCTCCCTCTCATTATAAAATGCAGCCTTTCAAAATGTGTTCGTATTGAAAGCAAAAGTCAAAATTTACATATTCCTCTGAAACATCCAGATTTTGAAAAAAACAACAACCCACTTTAAAATGGAAAAGAAACCCACCATTTTTTGTTAGAATGACCAAAGTGGATAGAGGAGGTATGGACGAGACACAGTCAAATGGGTCGCCAACTGGCTGGAGGGCCGCACCCAGAGAGTGGTGGTGGATGGGTCTTTCTCAGCCTGGAAGGACGTGGGCAGCGGGGACCCGCAGGGCTTAGTCCTCAGGCCCGCACTGTTCAACATCTTCATCAGCGATTTGGATGAGGGGATAAAAAGCACCCTGTTCAAATTTGCTGATGACACTAAGATGTGAGGGGATGTGGCCACGCTAGAAGGGAGCAATAGGCTCCAGTCATACCTAGACAGGTTACAGGGGTGGGAGGATGAGAATAGGATGGGATTCAACACTGACAAGTGCAAAGTGATGCACCTGGGGAGGAACAACCGGCACCATACCTACAAGTTAGGGAAATCCCCTCTTATCAGCACGAAGGCGGAAAAGGATCTTGGAGTCATCATTGACTCCAAGATGAACATGGGCTGGCAGTGTGTGGAGGCAGTCAGGAAGGCCAACCGCACCTTGTCATGCATCCACAGATGCATCTCGAGCAGGTCCAAAGAGGTGATCCTCCCCCTCTATGCGGCACTGGTCAGGCCGCAGCTGGAGTACTGCATCCAGTTCTGGGCGCCGCACTTCAGGAGAGATGTGGACAGCATGGAGAGGGTCCAGAGGAGGCCACTCACATGATCAGGGGGCAGCAGGGCAGGCCTTATGAGGAGAAGCTACGGGACCTGAACCTGTTCAGCCTCCACAAGAGAAGGCTGAGCGGGGATCTTGTGGTTGGTTATAAACTAGTCGGGGGGACCAGCAGGCATTGGGGGAGTCACTGTTCCCCCGAGCACCACCAGGAGTGACCAGGAATAACGGTCACAAGCTGGCAGAGGGTAGGTTTAGGTTAGATATCAGGAGGCGCTACTTCACAGTCAGGACGGCTAGGGTCTGGAACCAACTTCCAAGAGAAGTGGTGCTGGCTCCTACCCTGGGGGTGTTTAAGAGGAGGTTGGATGAACACCTTGCTGGGGTCGTTTGACCCCAGTACTCTTTCCTGCCATGGCGGGGGGTCGGACTAGATGATCTGCTCAAGTCCTTTCCGACCCTAGAAACTATGAAACTATGAAGCTATGAGACATCATTATATAATACGGTGGAAGAAGTTTGCTCTTTTAGCAGCAAATTGAGTTGTATATTTGTTTTCCTTTATATATTTCCTTGCCATGTAGCAGCCAGTGTGCAGATTACTTAGGGAAAACTAGCCAAAAATGTGAAGTTTTAGGCCACACATGTAGGATTATAACAAGGTTGTGGGTTTACCAAAAATATGCAACAAATTAATTGATCCTTTCCTTTTCCATGTCCTTGTGAGAAGGAATTTAGCAGAATTTGCAGATTCACTGGACTCTCACAGGACTGGTCCGCAAATGCTTCTGTTATGGCCTCAAACTTGCAACTCTGGGCTGTCAGCCATGCACCTTAGTGCCTGCACCCCTCACCCCCAATTCAGAGAGAGAGAGAGAGAGAGAGAGAGAGAGAGAGAGAAAAGGCACCTAAACAAAGGAAATACAAAAGGACTGCAAGCTTACCAAGACTCTCTCTTGCTTCGTCCCTCCCACCCTTGGTCTCTGTAATTCTGTTGTGATTTCCCTTTCCTGTTTATAATTCTTTGGGGAAAAAAGCAAACTCTCAAACACTAGTAGGGGAAAATAGGGAAACTCTGTAGTGAATTGAATACGCTATCTTCATTCCAAGAATGTCAATTTATCAGAATAATAGAATGCTTTTACGTACTGCAGATTGTGCATCCAGATTTGTTCCCAGGCCTCTTATCTTTTGAGTGAAATAGAAATGTAGATTTAATTAGGATGGTCTGTATCTACAGTGTCATTGATCATTTTCATGAGGCATTGTAGAGGAAAAAATCTTTCTTTTCACATACTGTTCTTAATTTTTAGGAGGTATTTAGATTCTGAGGACTTTTCCCCACCATTTCAGATATTCTGTCACCAGGGTATTCTTACAAGCATACCTTTTACTTCAGCTCACCTTTCCAGGTCCTTTTCATGGATTACTGAGGGCTAGAATATGCAGCCTTTGTTCCCAGAAGTGAGCAGTTATGTTACTGAACCTGTAACTCCTAGCAATGACTTATTTCATTGACGCTTCAGTATCTGGCCCATACCCTTCTTAAAACCACTTACAGATAAGTTCAAACCAAGCCTCTCATCCACAACACAAACTTTCTGATTCAAATTTATGGTTAGTCCCAAGTTCTACAAGTGCATAAATCAGTAAGATGAAAGGGGCAGTTATGCATGAAGCCTTTCACTCCCTACCAAAGATGACTTCAGTTTAGGGCTACATTCAGAAGTATTAAGCAGGGAGGGGAGCAAGAGTGGTGGTAAGATATTCAAGAAAGAGAAGAGAAATAAGAAAAGATGGAAGGTGAGTCTCCAAGGGATGCATAGTAGGGGTGTGCAAAATGGGCCCTATTCAATTCGGATTTGGCCCAAATCAGGGACGGTGATATGATTTGTTGATTCGGATCACTGTCCCTGGTTTGATGCAGCCAAATCCGAAGGTTCAATGCTGATTCGGAGAATCAGCAATTCAGCCACAGGCAAAGCTTTAAATGTCTTTTCTACATACCTTGAGGTAGCAGGCACGGCTCATGAATGCTGTGATGCTGGGGCAGATGGAGCGTCCCACAGGAGCATGGGCCCCCCCTACAAGCTCAGCGGCAAACCTGGAAGTGGACTGAAAGTACTTCTGGTCCACTTGGGGGTGTGCAGGGGGCCCCCCTGCAACTCCCTGGCTCATCAATCAGCCACGGGGGGACCCTGGGTGCCCCCCTAGACCCAGGAGGCACCAGTTACCAAGCCAGATGGGCCCCCGTGCTCTCTCTGGCAAACCCAGAAGCACTTCTGGTCCACTTCTGAGTCCTCTGCTGAGTGCACTGGGAAGCCCCTGCATTTCTGTGGGGTGCAGCTTTGCAACATTAATTTCCTGTTCCCTTGAGGTACATAGAAAAAAACATTTAAAGCTGTGTCTGTGTCTGAATCACCAAATCTTTCTGAATCTCTCTGAATCAATTCAGAGGTTCCAATGCGATTCGGAGAGATTAAAGGGTCCTCTTATTAAATTCAGATTCAGCCACCAAATTGAGCCAAATCTCCACTGAATCAAATCAAGGACCAAAGCTTCACACAGCCCTAATGCCTTTGTGTGTGTGATGAAGGAAACCACGTGCTGGATCCAAATTGGCTAGAGACTGGTTATTGCCACCCTGCCCTGTCTTATAGGCATTTCTATATCTAAAGGCCTGGGTTGGGATTCCAAATTGGTTGTTACCAATAATTTTAGGTGTAATTTTTAAACTTTGATGCTTTGCTAACTGTGGAAAATTCATGATTTCCTTCCTCCACTTACCGTGACAAAAAAGCAGCTCCAACTAATACAGTCATTACCTTAGCAATTTTGAAAAATTATCTCTTTTGGATTACAGATAAATTACTCCCCAACCGTGGAAGGGAATGACAAATGGGGATTTCATATCTGCCACACAGGCATTGACAGCACAATGTTTGAATTCCTCTGCTTCCTCATCACATTCAAATTAATCAGGGCATGGGCTGAAACAGGTGTTGGTAACAGAATAGACAGCAGCTGGCAAACAACTTTTAGATCTACAATTAACTTATTTATACTATTGTTCCAGAACACAGAGTTCATATAATTTACAGAGGAGGCTGTTATAAGAGTAAGCCGTGGGAGGGTATTCATTTCTCAGTTTCTGTTTAGAGGAGAAGAAAAAAAATGACACATTTTCAGGCTTGGCTCTCATTGTAAAACTGATTGAAAAGTTCAGGCTATCTTTTTCCAGTAGAAGGCAATTTATATTACTAAAACAATCTAATCAAGAGACTAAATGGCTTTTGAATAGAGAACACTAAATTCACTTTATTATCATCTCTGTTTCCAGGGTGAAAGCGGCATAAATTGCTTTGGAGCTAGAGCTCAGCAAAAACCCTTCTCCAAATCCGTATCTGTATAAATTGCCTGGGAATGAGAGTTATACGACTTCAGCAAAACCTACAGTACATTAAGAATCTAATCAAACCTTAAACTTTCTGATCCGAGCATACCAGGCACATCAAACGCCATAATTGACTCTATATATTCCTGCTACTCCCCACTTTGAGTTTTTTCACATATAGTTTTCATGCGGAGATATTTTGTAAAAGGTGACCTTTGAGCAGTGTCTGGAGTATCTTCTGTTCCTCTGTTTTGCATACCTGCTTGCGAAACATTAGCAGACAAAATATGCTCCCCATACATAAATCTTACGGTGAGCTGCCATGAGCCCTTGTTGGCAAGGATGGTATATAAATTGAATAACTAAATAAATAAATCTAACCAAAGCAGTAGTAGTAGTGCTCTTAGTAATTTATCAGGTAAATGTATATTTCCTTAAACTCATCTTGATACTTCTCTGCCGCTTCTGGCTTGTCATGATGCCAAAACCCCAAATCCATAAAGCCACAATGCAGTGTTTTAGACCCAGGGAGCTAAGTGCTTAAAGACACCAACCTCAAGCAGTTGTTACTGATTGGTAGTAGTTATTTATCATGAATTCATTTAAAAGTGTGTTGGATTGCAAGAGAAGGCGGTGAAAGCCAGTGGAAATATTCCCATTGAGTTTGATCAGCAAGTACCTCTGGGATGATAACTGTAGTCTAGTGCTTTGGGCACTTGGGTAGAAGTGCAAGTCCCTCCTCTGTGGACTGTTTCTGTATTCAATGGTCATCAGATAAAATACTAGTCACTTTTCCTTTTATGTCCCACCTAGAAATTTAGCATAACACTTAACTGCAGCACCTCATAGGTATCTTTAGAGGATTAATATAGTGCAGTGGTTTTCAAACTGGTGTATGTGCATCCCCAGGGGCACTTGGTGTTTTGTAAAGGGGTACGTGTTTATATTTTAATAATGGTGATGGATCCTCTGGTTTGCTCAACATGTGGTGAATAATGGCATTGCCACACGTTGACATTAGTGTTGATGCTCTTCCTAAGGAATGAACACGCAGAGATCTGTCAAGTGTAGGGGTTAGGAGCAGAAATATTTTGCAGATAAAGGGGCACCTGACCAAAAGAGTTTGAAAATGACTGATTTGGTTTATGTCTTTGAAAGAGCTTTGAAGAAGTAAAAATCAAGATCTTTTATAATTATAATAGTCCTAGAGTATGGAGTGAAGTTCTAAGAATTGAAATCCCTATTATAAAAGGATGTTAACTATTATTATTTTCTATTACTGCTATACCCAAAGTTGTTACTAGTCACCTATTGGCAGTTAGTGATGTCTGAACCAGAATTGAAAAGGATGCTGATAACACAGAGTTAAAAGAAACTAGTGCGAGCATGCAAGTGGAAAGCCCCTAAAGCCAGCACGCATGTCCAAACATGCCCCACACATGGTTAGTATGTAATTTGAGTGAGGTATTTGAACTGGCAAAGCACGCATGCCCAGTCATGCACTAGGCATTATGTAATCTGACTAGAACTTTCCAAAAAGAGAACCGTATGATTGGCTACCTTGAAAGTATTTAAGCCAGCGCGTTTCCGCCCAAGGCGGAGACCAGCTCTCGCAGAAACCCGGTTCGCATGAGCCCAGAGCTGCCTCACAGGCTGGCCACTTGTGATCGTCTCCCCACCACCGCTATCTCCCGGTGTACCCCACCCTCGCATGCTCGACTTCATTCCAACTAACAACTCGTTTGTCTCCATCCACTAGCTACTGATTAGTTTGTTTTACAGCTGTCGTTGTAACCAAGCTTGACCTGCGCTACACTACTGTTACCTGGTGGCGTAGGTAGAAGAAAAATAAAAGTTTTTGCAACCATATGAGTATTAACCGCCTGACTCCTCACCATTAGCCCCCACCTGCTTGATGGCGTCGGCCCAGACCATGACCAGTCAACTTGGTTGCCACAAGTGAGAGATGAGGTCACTGAGAAGTTTACAGTCTGATTGTCCTTTCTTTTAAATAGTAAAGAATAAGGTTTAGGATGCTTGGAGAAGCCTTAGAAACTCAAAACAAAGCAGCATAACAGGATAGAAAGCTTTTTTTGAGAGGGGGCTTTTAGGAGTGAAAGATGTAAGTAAAAGAAGATACAGTATGTTGCACAAACTGCAGTTCGTTCCCTGGAGGCATGCAGAGATCACAGACACACAGACATCAGTCGGCACTTAAGGGTTTATTTGCTTGCAAGCAAGGTCGGAGTGGAGACAAGTGCTCAAATCAGCTTCCGACGACTGATTGTGTTTGCAAGCGGCTTTTATGCTTCTCAAATCTCCTTGACGCATGCGTAGATACAAAAGTTCTTGCAACTTACTCCCACATTATATGAACATACATGTAATTACACCATTACATACATTGCATGTATAGTATAATTAGTTATTTGAGTAGGGGGGGCGGAGAGGTAAATATGTAACAGCTAATTAAGCATGCTCAGTACTACAAGAGTTCATCAAGAGTTCATTCCTTTAGGCTATGCAGTTAAATTCCAGTTTGAACTGGTTTCTGTAATCAGCATGTGAAAGTGTGAGGAGGAGAGAGAGAGTCTCGGGCAGCGGCTTCCTTTATCAAGGGCAAAATTCCAGCTGTGCAATTCTAACAGTAGATCATAGAGTCATAGACTCAATGAGTCAGGAGGGACCTGGACAGATCATCTAGTCCAACCCCCTGCCATGGGCTGGAAGGAGCACTGGGGGTGGCAGGGGTCATAAGACCCCAGCCAGGTGCCCATCCAGTCTCCTCTTGAAGATTTCCAGGGAAGGTGAGAGCACCACCTCTCTGGGAAGCCTATTCCAGGCTCTGGCCACCCTTACAGTGAACGCAGATGAGATACAGATAAGAAACTAAAAATTTCTTACAGCTTAAGGAAAAAATGATAAGTTGGCATTTATAATGTTTTGGCCCCCAGCCTCATGCCTGCAAGCAATGTGCCATTGCATCGTCTCTGGGTGTAACCAGGCAAAAGGCCAAGATTTCTTCACTTACATTGACTCCCTTTTTTCTGCCCATCAGAATAAAGTTTACTGAAAACTGTGGGATTTTTGCTCTTGGCTACCATGGGAGTTGGATAAGATTTAATAGGATTTATCACACCTTACCCCCTGCCATCTGTCTCTTTCCACCCCACCCTCCCACCCCTGCGTCTTGCCTCTCCCCACCACTTGCTCCAGCTTGATCCAGACTGGGGTTAGTGCAAATGCATGCTCCGTGCCCTGAGCTGCAGTTGGAGTGGGATGGTCTGGGGGGGGTGGGGCAGGGTCTGTTGGAGGCAGGGGAGTGGGGCAGGGGGGCTGAGGCTGCAGGGGATGGGGCAATGGTGGAAACAGAACAGACGGGGAGGTAGAAGCAGCAGCACGGCAGGCAACGGCTGTGGCTCTGTCCCTGACTCTGGGTCGTGGCTGGAGCTGGAGCCACAGCAGCTACCTCCCCACTGCCTCATACTTGAATCCAAGGTGATCAGCTTTCCCCCCCCAATGGTAATTGGAGAAAATAACCTCATCTTGGATGTGAGTAAATATAATAGTATTTCTATGTATTCTACATCTCAGTGGAATAATCAAGTGAATAACAGACTTATGTTTCCTTAAACTTTCTACTTTTTCTTTAAAAATATGCATTTTCTTTTTACACATCTAAAAAAACCCTCTTGAATATTGGAACTGTACATGGGAGAAATGAGCAGAGTGCACCTGCCAACTGGCCTTGTGAAGATGCCAGAGCTTATTGTAGAGTCAGAAGCAAGGAAGTTTTGTATTTCACTTGTTTTACATATTATGACCAAATTCTAGTTTCCAGTATATGTACTGGACCACGGGTATAGAGGGCTATACCCTATACAGGAGGGATCGTGTTGACAAAAGGGGCGGCGGTGTAGCTCTCTATGTGAAGGAAAGCTACATGTCCCTGCAAGCTGATGTCGGCGTCTGGCATGGACAGCTAGAGACCCTCTGGGTAAAAATTCGTGGGAAATTCGGCACAGGGGACACAACGGTGGGAGTCTACTACAGACCTCCCACTCAAAGTCCTGAGCTTGACCAGGAGTTCGCCCGGGAACTGACTGAGGCCGATTGCTCCAGGACCTTGGTTGTCATGGGTGACTTCAATTACCCAGACATCTCATGGGAAGATCACTCAGCTAAATCTGAGCGGGCGCAAAGCTTTCTCTCGTGCGTGGATGACCTCTACCTGACTCAAGAAGTCTATGGGCCAGCGAGAGGCAAAGCGCTGCTTGACCTGGTACTGGCTACGGGGGACGACCTAATCGGCGACCTAGTGATTGATGGGAAGTTGGGTGACAGCGACCACGAGCTGATCACCTTCACCATCCGCCGTAAAGCTGGCAAGTCAGTCAGCAACACAGAAGTCCTTGACTTCAGAAAAGCCGACTTTGACAAGCTCAAGAGGCTAGTCGGTCAGGCCCTCAGGGACCATGACCCCAGGGAGATGGGAGTTCAAGAAGAGTGGTTGCTTCTCAAGGAAGCGATCCTCAGTGCACAAGCTAAATCCATTCCAACACGGAGGAAAGGCAGCAAGAAGGCACAGCAGCCTGCCTGGCTCTCCAGAGACCTAGCGGACCTACCGTGGCTAAAAAGGAAAGCCTACAAAGGATGGAGAATGGGATTCACCTCCAAGGAGGATTACTCCACGCTGGTCTGGTCCTGCAGGGAGCAAACCAGGAAAGCCAAGGCTGCAACTGAACTCCAACTAGCTTCAGGCATCAAGGACAACAAAAAGTCCTTTTTCAGATATGTGGGGAGCCAGAGGAAAAGCAAGGGCAATGTTGGACCCCTGCTAAACCAGATGGGGCAACTGACAACTGACACCCAGGAAAAAGCCAACCTATTAAATAGGTACTTTGTGTCAGTCTTTCATCAGTCACACGGGATGCCCATGCCTGCTATGGGACAGGGAGATCTGGGTGAGGGGGATCCCCTACCCTCCATCAATGCTGACCTCGTGAAGGAACACCTTGAGAAGCTGGATACCTTCAAGTCAGCTGGCCCTGACAATCTGCACCCCAGGGTACTCAAGGAGCTAGCGAGCATCATAGCTCAGCCTCTGGCACAGATCTTTGAAAACTCCTGGTGCTCTGGTGTAGTGCCCGAAGACTGGAAGAAGGCCAATGTGGTGCCGATCTTCAAGAAAGGGAGGAGAGTGGATCTGGCTAACTACAGGCCCATTAGCCTGACTTCTATCCTGGGGAAGATCTTAGAAAAGTTTATTAAGGAGGCCATCCTTGAGGGACTGGCCCAGGCTAACATCCTAAGGGATAGCCAGCACAGGTTTGTTGCGGGTAGGTCTTGTTTGACCAATCACCTGGACAAGGGAGAAGAGATTGATGTCATATATCTTGACTTCAAAAAAGCTTTTGATCTGGTATCCCATGATCACCTCTTGGCCAAACTGCCCAGTTGTGGCCTTGGCTCCACCACGATCCGCTGGCTGGGAAGTTGGCTTCGTGGTCAGACCCAGAGGGTTGTGATTGATGGCAGTCACTCATCATGGTGCCCTGTGACCAGTGGGGTCCCTCAAGGCTCTGTCCTGGGACCCATACTGTTCAACATCTTCATTAACGATGTGGACATTGGAGTCAGGAGTGGACTGGCCAAGTTTGCCGATGACACCAAACTTTGGGGCAAAGCGTCCACGCCAGAAGATAGGCGGGTGATCCAGGCTGACCTGAACAAGCTCAGCAAATGGGCAGACGAGAACCTCATGGTGTTTAACACCGAAAAATGCCAGGTTCTCTACCTTGGGAGGAAAAACCTGCAGCATCCTTATAGGCTTGGCAGTGCTACGTTGGTTAGCACTACAGAAGAAAGAGACTTGGGGGTCATCATTGACCACAAGATGAACATGAGCCTCCAATGCGATGCTGCGGCTAGTAAAGCGACCAAAATGCTGGCGTGCATCCATAGATGCTTCTTGAGCAAATCCCGGGACGTCATTCTCCCCTTGTACTTGGCCTTGGTGAGGCTGCAGCTGGAGTACTGCGTCCAGTTTTGGGCTCCACAATTCAAAAAGGATGTGGAGAAGCTTGAGAGAGTCCAGAGGAGAGCCACGCGCATGATCAGAGGTCAGGAAAACAGATCTTACGATGACAGGCTGAGAGCCACGGGACTCTTTAGCCTGGAAAAGCGCAGGCTCAGGGGTGATCTGATGGCCACCTATAAGTTTATTAGGGGTGACCACCAGGATCTGGGGGAACGTCTGTTCACCAGAGCGCCCCAAGGGATGACGAGGTCGAACGGTCATAAACTCCTGCAAGACCGTTTTAGGCTGGACATAAGGAAGAATTTCTTTACTGTCCGAGCCCCCAAGGTCTGGAACAGCCTGCCAGTGGAGGTGGTTCAAGCACCTACATTGAACACCTTGAAGAGTAAATTGGATGCTTATCTTGCTGGGATCCTATGACCCCAGCTGACTTCCTGCCCTTTGGGCAGGGGGCTGGACTCGATGATCTCCCGAGGTCCCTTCCAACCCTAATGTCTATGAATCTATGAATCTATTTCTATGATACCCAAACCAAGGAGAAGACGATATACTATCATTTTCTATGACATTCATAATCTGTCTTATTCTGGCAGCAAAAAATATAACTCTCTGGCAGGATAATTGTGCAGGGCTTGTGTAAGTTATAGAGTACAGCTGCCCATGCTCTCCATCCATGGCACACAAGCATTCCTAAGGTTTTAGCAGCCTGATCCTGGGTGTGTCTATGCATGCAATTAATTCAAAGCAATAAACTCCAGAGCAGACTGAGCTACAGTACACCGCATTCTCCACCAATTAAATGTTATACAAATTGCCAATTGCTTAAATCACAAGTGAGACCTTATGAGGGGGGATAAGGCAAAGCGCTGCCTTTATTGATTGCATAGAACAAAAATATACGAAGACTTCACAGAGACAGACAAAGACAAACACACACAGACAAACACACTCTATGCAGATGCTATAGTTACCACCTTGCTTGCTCAATGTTGGCACTGGATGTCCAGCCCAGGCTCATTGAGGATGATGAGAGTGGGGGTGAACAGACACATTAAGTTTCAGCAAGAGAAGTTTAGGTTGGACATTAGAAAAAAACTTTCTCACTAGGAGGATGGTGAAGCACTGGAATGGATTACCCAGAGAGGTGGGTAACTCCATCCTTGGAGGTTTTCAAGGCCTGGCTAGTCAAAGCCTTGTCTGGAATGATCTGACTGGGGCTGGTCCTGGTTTGATCAAGGAGTTGGACTAGATGACCTCCTGAGGTCCCTTTCAACCCTAATTTTATATGATTCTCTAATTTTACTTAATATACTTACTGCTAGGCTTTGCCATACATAGAACTATATTGCTTTTCTATGTGGCCGTGGGCCCATTTCTGATTTTTAGGTTTGTCAACTTGTAAAGAAGTTTGAGTACCATTGGGTAGAAAGTCCTTAAGAAGCACCAGAGGTGAGAGCCTGAGTTTTATTTGTATCCTTTGCTTGTAAAAATGAAAAGGGAAGTATAAAACAAAAAATGTATTTTCCTTTTAGTGAAAAAATTATAAAGAGGGTTTTTAGTATTTATTGGGGGGGGGGTTGCATTAAATTTTTTTAGGTATAATATAATAAATTGGATTATTTAGGGCCACGTGCAACCTCTTTTATTCACACTGAGCAGTTTATTGTTCCACGAACAGCCCAGTCCGATTCAGTCTCTTCTAGAATCAGGCCAGAAGAATTTGGTTCTTAATACTTGAAATTAAGTAGATCCTTTTTCTGTTGGTTAGCCTCATAACTAGTCAAACCCTGCAAACAGTCATGCTCATGCTTGGCTTTACTGCATTGAACTACCCATGGTAGCAAAGTTAATTGTGTTTAAGTATTTGAAATCCACAACTTGCAGTCATACGAGATCAATCCCATTCAATCACTTGCCCACGTTAGGGTCACTCACATGAATAAGATTTAGGATGGGATGTACTAAAGCAGGCCCCCAATTAACATAAATTGTCACAGATGCATTGAAGTTGCGGGAACTATCACAGCTTACACCATCTGAAAAAAAATCTGATCATATTGAAACAGAGAGCTAAGTTCAAACTCTAGCTGATTTATGCCATTTGTTTGAGGTAAACTCAGGTTTATGGGCATGTTAAACCCAGTTTATGGGCACTTTCATCTGCAGGATGGCACACTGTCATCTGAGCCCAAAGTTGAATCTCTCTAGCCTATTCCCTGCATACAGAATTGTTTCCTTTGGACAATGATTTCTTTGCATTTACTCTTTTCATTATGAGGCTATTTATCAAATGGACAGTTAGTTCATCTGGAAATAAAGTCTTAATAAAATACATCATAGAGTTAGAACAAGATTTTAGAAAGCATGTAGTTACTAAAAGTGCAGATAGGTTTCTGGAGGGATTTTCAAGAGGAATACTGGAAATTCCACTAAACAGTTATTTAAATGTTCAGGCACCAACATACCCTTTAAGGATCTGACTTTATTCTAACATTAATTCTGGGCTGCGTGTGTTCCTAATAAATGCCCTGACTTTGGAGCTACTGAGATTCCCCAGTTGGATAATGACTTTCCTTCTCAATTCAGTAATTTCCATTGATTAAATTGAGCTGGAGTCCTTGCTGAATATTGATATTGTTTTATATGCAATGAAACAAAATATTTTCCACAGTGCAAAAGTATAGCAATAAAAAAGAATTTATTCAGGCTTAGGTTTGCACAATAAAAGCTAACCGCTAAGCTGGAAAATATGGGCATGCAGCAGAGATTATAAAATATCTCTACCTTCAGCAATTGCAGCAATCGGAGATTGGACAAACACCTGGCTGGGGTCATCTGACTCCAGCACTCCTTCCTGCCCAGGGCAGGAGGTCAGACTCGATGACCTAATAGGTCCCTTTTGACCCTAAAATCTATGAAATCTATCTATGAATTTGCTCTGAACATGGGAACTTAAAGGATCCCTTGAGTACAGCTTCCTGGAGCCACACCATGGAGAGACCTGTGGCGAGATTTACCTGGTAGTCTGAAAAGTTGTAAAGTATAGATGCTTGTTTTAGTTGCTAGATGGAAACAGAGCTCTTCAGAAAACCTGGCAAAAAACCAAAACTACAGTGGTTTCCTTTTCTTTCCAAGACAGGGGATAGAGGATCCTCTGCAGCCTACCTAAACCCTACTTAAATCACAGCCTAGCATTTAGGGTTTGTTTCCAGTGGGTGTTCAGATGAGGTTTCAAACTCCACAATCTGAGCAGGGTCTAGAGCTCAGTTCTTTGAGTGCCTGGGCACATGCTCCAACCTCTAGGCCAAAGATTCTCGAAAGGGTGGTGGGGGTGCAAGAGGGCCATGCTACCTGGGATGTCATTAGATCTTTTTAAGAGTCACACAATATTAACATGATTAGGTGTGCAAAATCTATTGTGTCAAAATGTTCAATCTGTTGTGGTCTTTCTGAGTTCCTTGCAACAGAAGAATTGCTCTTCTATTTTTCTTTTGGCATGAAATGAGTGAAAGCGAACAGCTGGCATTGTTCTGAGCAGTGCTTTGAGTCTAATGAGATTGAGAACAAGTGCTCTAACTCACTGATGAAGTGCATTTGTATTTTCCTCTAGAATATCCCTTGCCCTGTTTGACTGTGTTACCTCCAGGACAGTCTGTTGCAACAAACTCTTGAGGTCTAACTTTGAAATATGCACATGGCCTCGAAACACGCTCAGAGACTTCCAGCTAGCAGTGACCTGCTTTCAAAGTAGGCTTGACAAATGAAGTTCATGGCATGACAACCACATGTCACGTCTATACTGAGTGCTGATCCACTTCCAGGTGAGACGCAAGGTGCTGCTTGCTATCCAAAGCCTTTCATGCTATTCCTGACTTATCCCCGGTTATTTCCCTCCTTTGTCCTGCACAACAGCAGAACTCATGAAAACTGTTTTCAGCTCTTGCTCTGCGGTGTGAAAATAATGGAAGCCAAAAACAGTAGAAGGAAAAGCAGAGACTGGGTATGAAGGAGACTTGAAAAGGGGAGAGATTGGACACCTAAGGGGCCTTGAAAAAAGAATGATTGAGCCAGCTGTGAATAAAGACACATTTGTGCACTCAGGTACAAAGAAATTTTCCTCAGAGCACAGATTTAAATAATAAAGGCACCTATACGTGTGATGCACCTCTGCTGCAATGTGTGCTAATTAGTGTGCATCAGAAAAGACTCAATTAATTGAGTCTGCTGGAGTGTGCTAATTACAGCACTCCAGCGGCCTCCATGTGTCATGTGTATTCAGTGTCCCCATGTTTCAAAATGGTGGTGGGAGTGCTTTAACTAAAGCTCACAGAATGAGTTTTAATTAAAGTGTCCCCACTACCATTTTGAAGCTTGGGATGCTGAATACACACGACACTGTGGGCGCTTTAATTAGAGCAGGTCTAAGAGCCACTCTAATTAAAATGCCTGCAATGTCATGTGTATTCAACGTCCCACACTTCAAAATGGCAGAGCACCACTGCTCTTGTCCTGTCTATTAGATGCAATGGTGTTATATTTGGGACATCACCCCCCCCATGTAATGCACCCTCCTACACAGGTTCTACTGAGTATAGTACTATAATTCTTTACATGCTGTCAGAAAGTAAGGATGAAGGTTGTTTGGTGATGTCAAACAGCTGTTGTGTACCTCAAGAAGTACCTGCATTTCAGGGATAGAGAAAAGTTCTGTATTTAAAGTATAAAATGAAGTATCGGTCTGTGAGCCCTGCCACAAAATTTTATTCATGTGTGTGGGAATATAAGTAGTTTTATTGATTTACTCTTTATAAAACCTTCTATTGCCACCTTTGGGCAGGGTGGGCAGGGAGCTGCATGATTGAAATCAATGGGATTACTTACCTGAGGTGAATATTCTTTTACTGGAAGCTGCTAAACTTGCACACTGGTTTGAGGGCTCAGGCATTATGGGCACATCCAGATGATCATGCATGTGCGTTTTGCAGTGCTTCAAAGGCTTCTGAGGTGTCGTAAAATGCACCTGGCACACAGGAAAATGTTCTCCGCACTGCATAATTATGGTGTGGAGTCAAAATTAGATACTGGGAAATCCTGGTATTTAAAACAAATGTTCTAAAAGACTAGGTTGTAATATCCGCTCCTCAAAACCAGAGCCTGACAAGGCTCCATGCCCCCAGCTTGCCGCTGCTGGAGCCCTAGGAGGCCCCCAGGACCCCGGTAAGTCTGCTGGGGCCAGCCTGGTGCTGGCCCCAGTCTCCCCTACCCCACCCATGTCCCTTTGCCATGCACCACAGCGTACATGCAGGGCTCCAACTATGTGCTACTGCTATTTGTCCCTGGGTAAATGCATATGTGCACTCATCTGGATGTACCATATGTGTGTACGCAGTTGTTTTTTACACTCCCAACTCTTGGAGTTGTTTTTTTTCTTATTATTACAAAATACATTGACTGATGAATGCATATTAATCAATTAATTGAGCCTAAATTTTGGGGGAAAATAAGAGACCATTATAAGAAGAAGTGTGATTGTAATAGGATATAACCTACAGTAAAATCTCTGTTATTTGGCATGAGTGGGGAATACTGGGTGCTCCTTATGTAAAAATTCTGGATATCTAAAAATATTGGAGGGGGTGGGGCTAGCACGTGGTGGCGACGGTATGGGGTAATGGATGATGGTGGCGCGACAGCGGCAGAATGCAGTGCTTGTTAATAAAGTATTCCGACTAGTAGAAGGCCAAATATCAGGGATTTTACTGTAATTGGATTTAGGGAGAGATTTACATCCCTTCTTTGCTCTTTGGATGACAGACCTTTACCGAGACAAAACTGCCAGATGATTTTACCTATGTTTTTGTGGGAATGTAGCCTAAGCAGTGACTTTAGCTTGTTTCCCTCCCAACCTTCAGCTGAAATATCAGATTGACCTTGTCAGGAGATGAGATACTGATCTAGATGATACTCGGCCTTTTAGGTAGAGGGAATCCTCATTCCATGTTTGTTAAACAGAAAAGCAGAAACACTTTTGCTTTCTCTGAAACCATATTTTTCATCGTGTGGGAAAAATTTCAACCACCTCCTAATGTGTGGGCTGTTCTGAAATGTAAAGAAAGGTTGTAGGAAAATGGATGCTTGGTTTAACAGCGCCATTGTTTAAAAGTGCAACAGGTTAATAAAATAATAATAGTAATGACACTGTCAAATAACTGTCATCACCATAAAAGTTTTTGCGGTCTGCCCTCAGTGAAGAAGCTTGAGTTGCAGAATGGAGCAGTGGTTCAGTGCCCAGAATTTAATTTTGTTTAATTGCCCTTCTTTGCAGTGCTAAGTAGGGGATGAGTTTTAATTGTGTTAAAGCCCTATTCCATTACTTTGCTCTAATTCTGCCAGCACATATGTATTTTCACTTTATACAGGCTCTGTTCTGACAAACCCACTTTGTCAACTAGTTTTTTTGGCCTTGCCTAGCAATAAAAGGTAATGCTTACATATGTCAGTGACAGTAGGATTTCCTTTTTGGGTGATGTGGCAGCGCAAAAAATCCAACGTTGTTTGCTTTTGTTGGCATCCAAACTCGCATGTTAAGATAGAGACCTACAATTTTCTTTAGGAAGAAAGAGATCTTTTTTGGATTTTACTCATCCCCTTCACTTGGCACATTTAAACAGACTGGCCAAAATATACTCTTGGGACCAATCTTCCATGGTTGGTAGATCTAATGGGTCTCTTGCTGCTCTACTTTCTGTGCTTCATTGCTCTTAGTACTAATTATGTAAACAGTACCCTGAGAGCTTCAATTCCAAACCTTTGGGAATGCTACTGAAAATCAGCAAGAGGTTAGAGAACTCCCAATTTATTACAGTCTGCTTATTTGTACCAGTGTGAGAAGGTGCAGCAGGCTAGCAAGAAAATGGACCATCAAGGTCAGCTGTTACTGAGAATGGCTTTGCTTTGCTTCGATCATTATCTGTCACCAAGTGATAAGGGGATTTTGTGCCTATTTTTTGTTTGGTTCAACAGCAGTTGTGAATAATAATCCCCTCATTAAGCATCTTTGGGAACTAGATGTAATAAAGGGATAGTAGATGGGATGGAAAACTACAACGGAGTGGTTTGAGGTTAAAGCAGTCAATGTAAATTGAATCAGGTGGATGGAGGTAGGAATGTGTATTAGGGTAACCACAGCATTAGTTAAATTCTTCAGTAAGAGGTATCAGGACATTTGAAAATCTGGCAACACTGTACTTAAACTTCCTGAATATCAACTTTAATGAGACCTTTAGGCAATCCCATAAGGAATTTTGCCTAGGTAAAATGGTGGAAGCGAACAGGAGGTGAAATAATTTGTCAAGTTATCTATGTCTCTAGACGGATCTCTTTTTGAACTTCCTCAGCCTTCAAACGTTTATGCTCAGAGTTGTGGTTTGGCATATGTCTGAGCAAAAAAAATACAAGTGCTGCACTTAAGAACTTCTCACCAGATTTGAAAGTTATGTAGAATACATGTGCTGGATTGTAAAGATTTTAATTGCAAGCATCTGCAGTGAAACTAACCCAGATGCTGGTTGAAATGTTTACTTCATTACCCTTTGCAGAGTCTTAATTAAGCTGACTGCAGATTTGAACACGGGAGGGTAAAAAAGGCATTAATTATAAGCATTACTGAGTTGAGTATGGTGTTGAAACTCAGACTGGAACTTCTGCATAAAATGGATACATTGGAATTCTTATCATTATAGAAGCTGCTGATTATATCCAATTATTTTTCATATAGCGTGGAGTAATCTGGTGTTCCTCATGAAGCCATAAAATATATATTATTTTGTTAATTGGGGGATGAGTATGCAATGAAATATCAGTGGTGGTTGAGGGGTAGGGAAGATAAGGGGCATGGAAATAAAGCTAAGGTGAATTTGCGAATATTAAACTAAGGTGGAAGTCGGTTAAGAATTAAGCCCAATACAATGTTGCAGCCAATGAGTGCACAGATGCAGCTTGTTGGGAGATGAGAAGACGTAGGTTATTGTAAAAGGCCCCTAAAAGTTCTCAAAGGGATGGAAATATTTTATAACAGAAAGTGCTAATTTAGAGCTGGAGCTATACACCTACACCTCTATGCAATTAAGCATGTCTAGGATCCAAATATTAGATGAAACTCTATCATTAAAGTCTCCAAAGAATTTAACTAAATTTATTTTCATGAGGTCAGTTGAACTCAAAACACATTTGCCTCAGGAAACCATACAAGTCATCATACCAGTCTTAGGTCCTCCATTTTTCATTAAAAACCAGGGAATTACCTTAGCAACAAGAGGAAGATCAGGAAAAGCGTAGGTCCCTCATTGAATGGGGGAGGAAACCTAATGACAGATGATGAGGGAAAGGATGAAGTGCTCAATGCCTTTTTTTTACCCCAGTCTTCACAGGCAAGGTCAGCTCCCAGACTACTGCACATGGCAGCACAGTTTGCAGAGGAAGTGAGCAGCCATCAGTGACAAATGAACAGGTTATGGAGTATTTAGAAAAGTTGAACGTGTACAAGTTCATGGGGCTAGGCAGGATGCGCTGAAGGGTGTTGCGGAAATTGACCAGTGTGATTGCAGAGCCACTGGCCATCATCTTTGAAAACTCATGGTTCTCAGGAGAGGTCCCAGATGACTGGAAAATGGGAAATATTGTGCCCATCTTTCAGAAAGTGAAGAAGGAAGAACCAGGGAACTACAGACCGGTCAGCCTTACCTCTGTCCCCAAAAAATCATGGAGCAGGTCCTCAAGGAATTCATTTCTAAGCACCTGGAGAAGAAGGTGATTAGGAGCAGTCAGCATGGACTCACCAAGGGCAAGTCATGCTTGACCAATCTGATTGCCTTCTGTGATGAGATGACTGGCTCTGTGGATGAGGGAAGACCAGTGGGTGTGATATATTTTGACTTTAGCAGGGTTTTTCATAGGGTCCCCCACAAAATTCTTGTAAGCAAGCTAAGGAAGTATGAGCTGGATGTGTCAACTGTAAGGTAGATAGAAAACTGACTGGATCAACGGGCTCAGAGAATAGTGGTCAATGGCACTACATTTAGTTGACAGCCAGTATCAAGTGGAGTGCTTTAGGGGTTATTCCTGGGGCCAGTTTTGTCCAATATCTTCATCAATGACCTGAAAGATGGAATGGAGTAGTTAATATACTGGAGGTTAGGGCTAGGATTCAGAGAGATCTCGACAAATTGGAGAACTGGACCAAAAGAAATCTCATAAGGTTCAAAAAGGACAAGTGCTAGATCCTGCACTTAGGAAAGAACAGTCTACCTACAGGCTGGGGAACTCCCTTCTTGTCATGGCAGAGGCAGAAAAGGATCTTGGAGTCATTATTGATGCCAAAATGAACATGGGCTGGCAGTGTGGGGAGGCAGTCAGGAAGGCCAACAACACCTTGTCATGCATCCACAGATGCATCTCAAGCAGGTCCAAGGAGGTGATCCTCCCCCTCTATGCAGCACTGGTCAGGCCGCAACTGGAGTACTGCGTCCAGTTCTGGGTGCCGCACTTCAAGAGGGATCTGGACAACATGGTGAGGGTCCAGAGGAGGCCACTCGCATGATCAGGGGGCAGCAGGGCAGGCCCTACAAGGACAGGCGATGGGACCTGAACCTGTTCAACCTCCACAAGAGAAGGCTGAGGGGGAATCTAGTGGCCTGTTACAAACTAGTTAGAGGAGACCAGCAGGCACTGGGGGAGTCCCCGTTCCCCCGAGCACCGCCAGGAGTGACTAGGAATAATGGTCACCAGCTGGCAGAGGGAAAGTTTAGGCTAGACATCAGGAGGTGCTACTTCACTGTCAAGGCAGCTAGGGTCTGGAACCAACTTCCAAGAGAAGTGGTGCAGGCTCCTACCCTGGGGGTCTTTAAAAGGAGGCTGGATGAATATCTTGCTGGGGTTGTTTGACCCCAGTACTCTTTCCTGCCATGGCAGGGGTTTGGACTCGATGATCTGCTCAGGTCCCTTCTGACCCTACCGACTATGAAACTATGAAACTGGTGAAACTATGAAACTCGCACTGGTACAAGCTGGGAACTGAATGGCTAAACAGCAGCTCTGCAGAAAAAGACCTACAGTGGACAATGAGGTGAATATGAGCCTGCAGTGTGCCCTTCTTGGGAAGAACACTAATGTTATATTGGGCTGCATTAGTAGGAGCATTGCTAGCAGATTGAGGGAAGAGGTTCTTCTCCTCTAGTCAGCACTGATGAGACCACATCTGCGTACTGTGTCTAGTTTTGGGCCCCCCAGTATGGAAAGGATGTGGACAGATTGGAGAGTCCAGTGGAAGGCAACGAAAATAGTGAGGGGGTTGGGGGACATGACTTGTAAGGAGAGGCTGAGGGAACTGGGCTTAGTTAGAGGATGGAGCTAGCTTGTTCTCAGTGGTGACAGGTGACAGAACAAGGAACAATAGTCTCAAGTTGCAGCAACTGGAGCTTAAGTTAGACATTAGGAAAAATCGTTCTCCCAAGGAGAATAGTAAAGCACTGAAACAGGTTACCCAGTGAGGTTGCAGAATATCCATTCTTGGAGGTTTTTAAAACCTGTCTAGACAAGCCTAGAGTGAGATGATCTAGTTGGGGATGATCCTGGTTTGACCTCCAGAGCTCCCTTCCAACTCTAAATTTCTGTCAATCTATGAACTGCTGTGTGAATAAGGACTTGGGCATGAAAGATTAGGAATGACCACTCTGCCATGGGGTAAAATTCCTTCCCGACTCCAAATATGGTGATCGGTCTGACACCAAGTTGGAGGGGCAAGACCCTCTAGCCAGGAACCTCCAGCTTTAAGTCCAACGAGAATTGGCATAGCTCATCAAAATCCCCAGCTTTGGCTGCAGACAACCAGTGCCTCTGAGGCAGGTTTAAAACACTCTGATGCATGTAGCTGACACCCTGACGAAGCCCAGAAGCATGGGAAATGCCTATAGTAGCACACAGGCATAGCTACGCCTATATTATCCTGACCAGTGGTTGTCCACAACTTCCCTAGGCAGTCTGTCCCACTGTCTCGCTGTTCTTAGAAGTTGTTTTTCCTTATATCCAGTCTAAACCTACATTGCTGCAACGTCAGACTATTTGTGCAACTTCAGTCCATTGTTCAACTCCACCAGTGTTCAAACAGACATAGCACACTCATCTAGTTTCATAGCTTCTCAAAAATGCACATTGGTATCCTTTTGTGTGCGTTTCTTCTTGAGTGGCATTTATCATTGCTGTTCAATTTCAGGATGAGGGGGTCAGATCTGAACTATTTGTCCTGAAGATCAATGTATTTGTAGTTTTGAAACTAAATGTTTGTTTTTAGTACATGGATGATGGTGATGATGAGGAGGAGGATGATAAACTTCAAGCAGTGAATCTCATTAGCTCTTGAACTCTTTCTTGTAAATTAAGAATGGATTTTTCAGGTCTTCCACTACATCCCTAATGATTGGCAGTTTTTAACTGTACTTGCATTGACAGTTCAATCAGTTCTCATGATTGACAGTTTTTAACTTGTACTTTTACCTGTACTTAACTGTTAGGAATCGTCTTGTGTTTAAACTTGATGGATTTTTTTTTCAATGAGAAAAATAATTGCCCAGAGTGTGCAGCAATACTTTGAGCTGGATCAGAAACTGCTCCTCCATCTGATGGTTAAATGCATCATAGGGTCTTTCTACCACAGGATCTTATCTTGTAGGAAAGAGAGGAGGAAAAGGATCACTAATTTATTGGCAGGACAGTTTTTTCTAGTGTTGATTGACTTTGATGGTGAAGGGATGATGGTCCAGCTCCCCACCAAGTGTATTAATTTCTCTATGTAAATATATATATTTTTAACAGATGTGAACCTTAAATAAAGCTGCTGGGATAGGAGTTCTCTTCTGGCCATGAAATCCTAGGAGTAGAAAACCAATCAGAGACTTAAGGTATGATCCAATTGGGTCTTGACATAGCTAAATGTCTCCTAAGTAGTTTTAGGTATCTAAGTCAGCAGAAACGCTACCTCAGTCCAGTTTAGTTCAGTTAGACCCTGTTCCAGTATCCAGAAGTAATGCTAGGTGCCTACCACTGGGATCTCAGATTCATGAGCACCTCCATTCCCCCTTGCCTGCTTTAGCTCAGAAGGAAACTATTTTGCCTAGGACCTAGGACCCACCAAAGCCCTGTGATACTTCAGTATGGTGCTAAAGAGGCACCTAAATCTGGAAAGGAACCCACCCTGTTAGATTTGCTCTATATAGACATAACCCTCATGCCAGTACCCCTATTTTACATTCATGAGTGGTGATGCTCATTTTTTACCTAGTAGCCAGGGCTCAACTAACCCTTTGGTGGGCCCTAAGCAAACAAACTCATGGGCCCCAGGCCGGTCAAGACTCCCCTTCCCCAACCTGGCACTACTGCCCATGCGGAGCAGGGCTCAGAGCCACTGCGAGGAAGCAGCTGCAGCAGCAGTGGGGCTGGGGAAGGGAAAGGAGGCAGACGGGACCATTCACACTGCCATCATGGAGGGAAGGACTGGGACACCCACACAGCTCAGGGCCTTAGGCATGTGCCTAGTTTGCCTGTGCATTAATCAAGCCCTGCCAATAGCATTACATTTGGAGCACTTGCTCAAGAAGAAGACCTGAGTTACTGGTCTTCATCAGTCTGGGTTTATTTAAACCCAAGTTTCTTATTTCCCAGAACTACCAGACTATTGAGTGGTCTAGGGGAACCCTTCCTACTGCCATGCGGCTGCTGGACTACCAGCAGTGCAAGTGCCAGGGTAGAGGCATAGTGAGCTCGTTGAATATCTGGGGTGGGGGATAAGGTATGCCAACCCCTGTAGATGCAGGGGAGAGATGTGAATTATGGGAAGGGAAGTCTTACCTGTCTGGGCTCCTCCTGCTTTAGCAGCTTCAGCTCCAGCAGCAGCGGCCCTGTGTCTAGGCTCCCTGGTAGCCAGTCTTGGTGCCCTGCTCACTTCCCCACCCCAGATGAATGCATATTGGGAGCAAGCCGTGCCTGCTCTGGTAAAGGATCCCAGCAGGGTGGGAGCACCATTCTGTTTGCCCCACTTGCTCCCCAGATATGCTGCTGGGAGTGGCAGTGCCCGGCCTGGCTCCTACAGCTGGGCAGGAATGCCCCCGCCATGGCAAAAACTCCTGGAAGGAAGGAAAATTCTGGCACATGCCCCCCCGTTGGTAACTAGGACTCGTGCCCCACTCACCCTGCCATAGTTATGCTGCAGTGTTGGAGGACCAGAAAAAGAGCAAGCAAAAGGCAGCATGTCTCCAGTGTAGTGGTTGGGGTGCTCCCTTGGAAGAGGGGAGTCTTAAGTTCTGGTCTTGCAGCCAGGGTTGCTGTTTTCAAACCAATGAGTCCCTAGTGCAAAATTCAGAGAGACTTGGGAGCAAGCAACATGGATCCTGGCTCTGTTACCTAGAGGTTATGGTCCTGATCTCAGAGGAGGGTATCTTAGGTTGTGGTCCTGGCTACCCACTGATTTCAAGCCCACTGGGGCCAATCCATAATCATACCAAAAGCTTTCAAACACCAGAGATTTGTCATAGCTAACAAGCTTGGGTAACTGGTTTGAGTCTATTTGTTTCTTGTTTACAGTTACAAATGGAGGGAGGATAGTCACTTTACTGTGATTGATAAGAGCTATAAAAAAAATAAATGACTTACAAAACTTTGTAGTATTGAAAGATTGATGCTGAATGGGAAAACTTGTTTATACTCTATGCCACTTCCTTTGCCTTTGGCACTGATGCTTGTCACATATACTAAAGAACAGGAAGATGGTCATATGCATGAGAAACAGCTTCAGGATTTCTCTTTGGTTTCCATCTTTTCCATTTGTCTAGGACATTTTGACATTATTAACATGTTCTGTGTCAGAGTGCTTGTTTCCCCAAATGAATTGACTGAAAACTGCTGAAACCTATTTACATTTTGGAGGAAATTGTCAGATTGAAAGATTTTGCCTTTCCGCAGAGTTTACAAAAGCCTTTAGAAAGGGGGGAGATTTTGTTCTTATTTATTTTTTTCTTATTTTCAAGAGTTTGCACTGTAGAAAAACCTACTCGATTATAGCCGAAATCCCTGTGGTTCCTCAGAGTTTATCCTTTCTTGTTTGCTGTCTTCAGTCTCCTAAGAAAGGAGAGCTTTGGTATTGTTAACATTTTGTTGCTCTCCTACTGTCATTTCATATCAGGATCAGTGGGAGACGCAGGGTAGGAATGAGTCAGTCTGGTAGTACACCATGCTGGTACATCTTTGACCCTGACAATCTGTGAGTCTCTTGTATATATAAAACATTATGGGTCTAGTCTTGCAAAACATTTCGCGCATGCTGAATTTTACACATGTGACACCATGAATTAGGCCCTCTCGAATACATGAAATTAAACACATGAAGAAAGATTTGTAAAACTGATTTTTTACAGGACTGGCTAAACAAAAAAAAAGGAAAAGAAAAAAGAAATCTGACATTTCAAAGTTCCTTCATTTTTTCAGGGCTTAATATGGATCCATTTGTCTTCTCCATTTTTTTTTTCCTTTTTGCAATTCTGATGTGAAACTTGGAGAAAAACATGAGATTTAGACACTTTAAAAGGTTTATGTAGTAAACACTCAATTTTCCATAAATATAAAACTTTAAAAAATCCAGTGTTGGTACCTAAAATGCACCCAAGTACCAGTTAGTGCTTAAAGTCCCACTTTGAATCTCTCCATAAGTGACCTCACCTCTTTACATGGAGTAGGTTAGTCTCCCCTGCGTGGCCATGGCTCCTCCATTTCTCACCTCTATTTGAGACTCCCTTCCTCTGCCTGATTTGAATTCTGAGCTGGGGAGTCAATGAGGACCTTTAGTAAGGATAACTGTAAAGCTTTTTATCAAAATAGCTCCTCAGTAGAAAACTGAGGCTATTTGCTTAGGGGAAAATCAAACTTTTCCATTAAACTATCAATTTTCATTATTTCTTAAAAAAAAAAAAGAAATTGGTTAAAAAAAAAAAAAATGAAACTGTCCAAGGATGCCTGATGATTTTCAGAATGAAAAGTTTTATTTTATTTTATTTTTGTTTCAAACAACTATTTGCTTTGAATTGCAATTTTTTTATTAAAAGAACTATTGATGTGAAAATGAAACCTAACATATAATAACTGCTGGATTTTTTTGGCAGTGTTGTCTCTCAGAAATAATGCTCTTTTGACTTTTTACAGAATGAAATGTGTTGTTTTTTGGCTAGCTCTAATCATGTCTTATTTTTCCATCCGTACTGTATTCTTTTCTATTCTCCCTCTGAAACACCCACCACCCTGTTACTTATAAGTTAGGACAGACAACTGCCTTTCTCATGTAAATACTCAGAGGCATAAACCATCATAGTTCCCTTGAAGTCAATGGATTTATGCTCATGCACAGTAGCTGAGCATCTGCCCGATCAACTCTAAACTATATTCACTGTTCGCTCAGCTATAATTGGGCTACGGAAATACATGCTGGGAATCAAAACTGTTTGTGGGGTGGGTTGCCTAAGGGGATGCGGAAGAAATTTCCTTTTTAGAAAGGAAAGAATAAGGTAGAAAATCCTGTGGTCTAGCACATGGTAGATATCTCCTTTGTCTCCCTCCCACCCCCACAAGTCTGGAGAAGCATGGGAGACAGCCAGAATTGAGTCCAAGAAACAGGAAAAGTTGAGGGGAAATAAATGTTCCTCTTCATTATAAAGCAGATATCTTATGTCAGTATATTTAGGGAGCTTCTTTCTGCCAGTGCTGGTGTCAACCTAATTTATAATGCTGAATAAGTTCCTAGAGAAATCATGTGGCAGTTTTGCACATTTCTTCCTTGCGAGCATCACCCACCTCTGCCGATGACGCTGCTAACGGGACATTTTCCTTCTCTGAAATCTCTGCTGTTTATGACTCAGTTGCTTTAAGTCATATGAGACAGGGAGTTTCATATCCTTCCTATGGAAGTGCTATTAAGGAAACCTGCTTAGAGAATCAATTTTGTTAATCAATTTTGACTGCTTTCCACTGGTCTCAGCCATTGCAGCCTGAAATGCTTTGGAGTCAGCACAACTGTGTTTATAATCGAAGATTATGTAATGAATAGCTAGTGACATTTAGGGAATAAGGAAATACATCTAGTTTCCAAAGATAAATAGTTTTTAAACTGGGAAGCCTGTTTATATTATAGCTTTAAGTATCTTATTTACCAATTCTTACCTGCCATTGGTCTGTCTCAATAGTGTACAGGATTCCTTTAAGGCTATTTTAAAAAAATAATTACCATGAAATATTGTGAAATATGTTTAGTTAACTGCCTTCATTTAGCCTGGTGGTCAGTGCAGGACGTATGACCCAACCTGAAGATTTATACTTATGTTTCAAAAAGTGAACAATGGGTGATTTTTTTTTTTTTATATCGTCTGATTTTTGGTTACATAACTTGAGGTACTTAAAAAGGTCTCAGTTTGTATGAAGTGATAAGCACATGCCTTTTGTTTTTTCTCTAGTAGTTTCTCTACTTAAACAGTTTCTTGTGCAGGGCTGAAATGACTTCCATGGCTATGTGCTGATGTGCAGCTAAAACATAATTTTATGTATGCATAACCATGCCCACTGCCACTTGCATCTTAACTGCTTGCCAGTAGCAACAGATGTATGCATGGCCCATCTCACCTGATGTAAACTCTTTGTTTTCCATTGTCCGTCTTAGTAACAAGAAACCTGCATATTAGATTATGTTGGACAACAATACGATCAAATGAAAAATCTTCCTGAGCCACACAGTCCAGTGTGATTAAAGTAGGCTCATTTCTGTAGCTAACATCTCACAAAGGAGTAATGTGCACCTTGTCCAGCTGACTTTTGACTACCAGGTACCCGGGTACAGCCTAGGGGTGCTCTTCAGTACAGTTTTCGAGCAGGGCTCCAACTCATGTCGTAAAGGTTGAACCAAATCATCTTCACAAGTCTGCCATCACTGCCCTCCCTTGGCAGGACTTCTACCTTGGATCTCACAAGTTTTCTTCTAGGGAATCTAATTCCTATTCCTGCATGCAAGATTTAAACCACCAAAAGGACTGATCCTTCAAAAATCCAGATATGTAACATTTCCAGGAAATATCCTCTGACATCCTCAAATCAATGGTGATGAATGCTATAGAGGGTATGATGGGCATGGATCCCTCAAGACATGCCCTGTTCATATATTGTCCCTCCAAGGCATCTATTACTGCCACCACTGGAGACAGACTACTACTGGGTTAGATGGACCACTGGCCAGCTGGCACTGCTTATATTCTTATGTCAGGAAAAAATGTGTAGGCCTGAGGGTAGTGATGAATGTTGAGAGTCTAAAGCAGTAGGATAAATATTACTGTGTGTCTTGGCAAGACGTATGAGGTTGTCTTTTTAATATATTCTTGTATTTGAGAAACTACATGTAGAAAGCTTATTCTTATATTCTGTAAATATTTTTTTCTCAATTTGAAATTCAAATGTATATCAATAGAGCTGAGAAATCTGGTGAACATTGTTCAAGGTGGCAGCCCTTCTGCAGAGTCCTTGGTTTTCCAACACAGCCAGAGCAAGATAGCAATGATACAAAAGAAAATAAACATGTGATATTAAAGACACTGATGTATGAAAATAGATTTTTTTATCCGAGGAATAGTGATTTAGACTAAATGGTTTAAGGGGTGTGGGGAAAGAATCTGGCTATTAAACCATTAAAGAAGGGTCACAATTGGAAAAAAATAGATTTGAGAGAGACAATTGCATGTCTTTAGCAGGAAAACCAAGAGTCTAAAAATATATCAAAAAGGGGCCAAAACCCCCGATGTGACAGAATTCTTAGAAAGCAAAGCAGTGGGAAAAGGAGTGAGTGAAACAGGTAAGAGCTTAGTGAGGCTCATTTGGGACTTGTAATAGTTCAATGAAAGGATGCTCACAGAGACTGGGTTGTTATGTAGTTTATTAGCTCCCTTATTCTCCATTTACAATTTTTATAGTTCAGTCATCAATAATGTCTCAACTCAGTGACAAAGGATGAAAACAAAACAGAAAAAAAGGCTACAGTATAAACAAAGTCCGCAGAGGGAATATTTAAATATTGCTTTTGTGTTGCTGGCTGTTACCCAAATCAAACAAATGAGATAACAGCTATTTATAGCTGAACACTGAAAAAAGTCTCAGATTCTGGTCTCTGGTCCTAACGCTGTTTTTTTATGCACTTTATTTAGTGGGAGCAGAGCCAGAATTCAGGTCTTTCACCCTTACATGCCAGACCCTGCTTTACTGGGCCACAAAGCTATACAACCTCTTACACTCTTTAGCTGTGTCCCCACATGCAGGCATGTCCGGTTTGTGGCACCACAAACCACATGCAAGGAATGTTAAAATGTGCCCTGCGCTACAGATCTGCAATGTGGAGGCAAAATTTGCTACCAGGATTTCCTGGTAGCAAAAAAGTGCTGCAGAGCATGCTAAAATAGCATACACCAGAAGAAACAAAGGCTTGGTCCTCCAGTGAGATGTTCTGTCTGGCAGCCAAAGCGCCTCTCCTGTTCCGTTTGTGTCTTGGCTGCTTCAGTATGCAAGGGCAGTTTGCCCAAAGTTGGACAATATGTCCCACAACAAAGTACATGTGCAGGGGCACACACTGAGGTACAAGGTAGTGGCACAAATTTGTGCCACTACTATTTGTGCCACTGCAAGCACACGTCCCTGCTCATCTGGATGCACCTCTCCCTCTCTTCAGCAGGTAAGTCTGTGGGGGAAGGAGCGGGGGGAGGGCAAAGGAGGTGGTCGGGGGGACGGCAGATTGAGGCCCCAGTGGTGAGGGAGGGAGTGGGGCGGGGGCAGGGATGAATGGGCCTCTGGCCGGGCCAGGTGGTGGGACAATCAGAGCCTGGGAGACTCGTCCAAGGGGGCTCCTGCCACTGTGTACACCCCAGCGGAGGCCCAAGTGACATGTGCCCCTCCATTTTTGTGCAGGGTGGAGGCAGCTGCCGCTGCCCCGAGAGCCATTTGCCTCCCACCACTGGGTGGGCAGGGGGTGGGATGCAGCTCAGTGGCAGCAGGCACATGGCATTGTGCCACTCCCAGGGCAGCTGCAGTGTCATGCAGAGCCCAGCGGGTCATAGCAGCTGCCTCTGCCCCACACACAGATTGGGGGGCACATGCCCCCTAGGCCTCCAGGGTGTGCACAGTGGCAGTATTCCCCCCCACCCCCACCCCTGGATGAGCAGCCTGGGCTCTGATTGTCTCACCACCCCGCCTGGCTGGGTCCCCATTCACCCCAGCCTTTGCCCCTGCCCCTGCCCCTGCCTCTGCCCCACTCTCTTCCTCACTGTAGGAACCTTGATCTGCCTCTCCCCTCTGCCCCTTCCCCTTTACAGAAGTGACTGCTACTTTCCTGCCTTGCTTGGGAGCCAGTGATCCACATGCCAGGCTGTGATCCCAGCTGCATGTGCGCTCCTCCCCACCCCTGCTGCAGCCGCCCACAACCCATGGCTGGGCTGCCTTGCGGTCCTACCCACTACCCCATGTTTGGGGGGTGGAGGTGAGCCCTGTTACCCCTGGCCTTCCATCACCTGTGGATTTGGGACTTTGTAGCATTTGGATTCTGTCCAGGGCAGATCAGGATTGCAACAGAATATAATTGAAGGCT
Source organism: Crocodylus siamensis (assembly GCF_052110815.1). Classification (NCBI taxonomy): domain Eukaryota; kingdom Metazoa; phylum Chordata; order Crocodylia; family Crocodylidae; genus Crocodylus; species Crocodylus siamensis. The sequence goes on along the minus strand of NC_143395.1, from coordinate 9,849,841 downwards.
GATGACTCAGTAGAATACTTCTGAGCATACTTAGAAGGCTAAAATGGGGGAATCTAGATATCCTAGTGGCTTGATGGCTATTGCACAACATGGATTAGGATTGTTCTTAATGACTGAGACAGCTGAGGGTTGAGTAAATGCCTCTAAAAGTCATCAGTTTTGGCCCCTGGAATATAATCTTCAAACTAGAAGCTGCATGAAATCCAGTAAGTTAAATGCTGTGAGTAAAAAAGCTGTCTCTAAAAGCCCTGAAACAATAACCAGAATCTAACAAACTCAAGGAAACAACTGATAGAGAATTATCTTAGTGCTGGATTTGTCTGCCATGTTGTAACATTCAGTCTGCATATAAATCTGTGGCTCAGTGCACGATTGTACAAGTCAAGAAATTTGATACAGATAATTAACGTGTTGCTCCCCCCCACCCTTTTTAAACATTTCATAATTTGAAAGTTAATGATGATCAGTTACAACCAAAATGTCTTCTGGCTTTCCACCAGCAATTGATAATGTCAGCTCCATCCTGTTTTTGATTCAGTACTGCTTATCACTGTATGATTTAAAAATAGCTTGTGGGACACTAATATTCAAGAGAATAAAGCATGTATTAAAAAAGCAAAGACCAATATAATTGCAGTGACACAGAAGAAAGCTTCTGGACTGGTGATAGTATTAACCGGGCTATATTTGCAGACTGGCTAGACATGCAAGAAATACAGTACTGCAGAGATTGCTTCTTCCAGTAGTGCTATTACCAAGATGGTCTTTGTAGAACTAGACATCGTTTTTTATACATTTGAATATAGGCCCCTTGGGGCAGATCACAAGCCAGCTGAAGTCTGAAGAAGCCTCTCCCCAGATTTGAAAGAGTTTTGGATGAGGCCCCTAAAATGGGACTGGCCTGTACAGATAGTTATTTCTACAAGTGAGCAAAGAAGCTTTCTTCAGTTCTCCTTCTCTGTCTCTCTAACCTAATCAGTGACTTGGTAGAAGGAATTATCTTTGATAAGGACAGACAAGAGGAAAATAATTTTAAATATTAAAAGCATATCAGCCTTTTGAAACTTAAAGTGAACGATTATGCAAAGCGTAATACAGTATTTACTCAAATATAAAATGACCCTGATTGTAAGATGACGTCCCCTAATAATTAGATTCTAGACATGGAAAGTGTATAAATTCAATACAATTTTCCATGTATAGAGTTTAAAGATTGGAGATTTGTCTTGAATTTGTCCCCTTCCTACTGCTACAGCAGGGAAAAATAAATCTGGGGGCTCAGGTTAGCCCCTTGTCCCCCCAACTTCTGTTCCCTGCAACCTCTTCCCCCTTTCTTATTGTAAGACCTTACTCTCTCTGAGTACATGTAAGTGAGAAGCAAAGTAAAAAAAAACCCTGACCTTGAAATAAACATAGCTGTAGTAATGTGCATATAATACCCATAGATTTATTTCACCCAGAATTGATGCATTTCACCTTTTTTGAAACTGCCGTAAGTTTTAGAACAAGTACTCCATAAACACACTTTTAAGTAGCATTTTAGCACTTACATATATATAACGAGGCTTGGCAGAATTCAATTTTTTTATTTTTTAATTATTTTGATGGATATTAGTATGTTTATTTTTAAACATTTATTTAAATTTTTATTGAGTTAAGTTCTCAGGATTGCATGAGTTTAGGGGTGTGGGGAGCAGACAATTTATTAGTGACAAACACAACTACAGTAGGACTGCTGCTAGCTGAGTGGCAGGACTGAATCAGTCCCGGCTTCACTCACCTGTAGCTCCCTTATCTGCTTTGTCACTTCGTTTTCCTTTTTTCCCCAGTCTCCGGGGGTTTCTGGGAGTTAAAGTCCAAACTACTGCACCCCCTGTTGTCTCACATTCCATCAGCCATCATTTTTCTTACATCCCCTTTCTATAAATTTTGATTATTTATGCTGGAAAGAATTTTTCAGTAGTCTATAAGCACGAGGCAAAATCGATGTTTATCAATATTTTCTGATAAAAATCAAATCCTGCCAAGCCTATATATAGCACAAACTATGTATGATATTAGTTCAAATCCAAAAGGTTCATGATTTATCATATAGTTCACTGGGCTGGGCCCCAGCCAAGTCAACAGCATTTCAAGCCATGATGACCCCACAGCTCAGCGCTACTCAGTATCTGTGTGTACTCCAGATACCACCCCAGCCCTCACCACAAAGGATCCATGTGCTGATTAGCCTTGCACTCATGCCTGGACAGGTGTTCTTGTCATGAGTCCTTGGATCCTCCAAAAATGTATATGCAGATGAAGCATACGGCAGCCTGGTCTAGCTTTACCTCATGGTGGGTGGGACCACACTAAGCATATGCAACAAGCTGAGAGAGGGGCCAACAGATAGATTCTGGGCGAACTGTTTGGGGCTCCATTTAGTGATGTTTGCAAAATATTTAAAACTGGTGAAGAAACAGGAAATGGGAAAGAAAGGTGCAGTTCAGCTATGGGAGTGAAGAGGAATTTGAAATTTATTCAGTGTAGTGGCTCACCATGACTTTAAAAAGAGTAGGTACTAAGGGGGACTGTATTGAATGAGTGCTAACATATATCTTATTCACATTTTTTACGGGCTAAAATCAACCTGGCAAGGCACTAGCATGACCACTAAAGCAGTGCTCCTACTTGCAGGGGAAGGCCACCTTCTTGGCAGAGGTAGTACCTTGATTGAGGTAATGTATAGTTAACTTTCCACTTTCTCTTCCAGTTGGAAGATGTTGGCTTTAGGCCTACTTTATGGAAATGGGAGACTCTTCCATGGCTTGTTCCTGTGGCCATACAGCTGAGGGCAAGCAAAACTTGAGGGTGTCTAAGCCTTAAGCCTCTGGCCTTGGGTCTGAAAGTAGGATGCCCACCAAAGGGTTTGGAAGCATCTGAAGCCCCAGGGAGGGGTGGAGGGTGTTTGCTCGTAGTAGGGCTACATATGGTTTTTGAAAAAATTTCTTAAAATTAGCACCAAGGAGAGGGTGTCTGGGCTGGTTCTGGCATTCCCAGTGCCAGTCTGGTATTGTACTACCTCCAGGCCTGGTGCCAGTTCCCTGTGGAGGGAATGCTTGCCCCCTTTTTTTTAAGGGACAAAAAAAAAAAAGTTTTCCCATTAGCATGTTTGCAAATACGGGCCATGTGTTTTATAGTCATGCTTAGTGTTGGTTGCATTTAATCAACTTGATTGTTGGTTTCCATTACTGAGCACATGCTGCTTTTAGCAGCAGTTCAAAAACAGACAGTGTATTTAATGTGGTTTCCTTGCATGTGAATATAAGATGAGGGGCTTTTCTGCCATACTGACTGGGGGCAGTGGAGGGAACCTCATCTTTGTACTTAAGTATATATGGTAGATAGAAAGAGGCTATACATTCTGTCAAGCAATTCTTATGAGTAGGAAAGAAAAAGTTGGTGTTTTCTTGAGTTGATCGCTGTGAAGGTTATGGTCACTTCCTCGTTTTGACCAAACAGACAGACAAAGTGAAAGGAGAGATGGGATGGAAACAATGGGAGAAATACAACTTTTGTATTTTGATAAAGTTTCTGAGTAGAATTGAATTACTTGTCTGAAGGGCTAATGGTGCTGTTGACATACCATGTGTTTTGTCTTCAGATTGGGAAAAAGCTGAGAAAGAAAAGGAAGAAACTTGGGAGATAAGAGAGGAGAACAGCAGGATTTTGTGTGAAACAGACTGGGGTTTCTTTTGGTGAAGATGGTTAGGTGTCCTCAGAAATATCTTGATTTGGACTGGGACTCACCAGTGAAATACCATGTCTCTGGAGAGAAACAAAGGCCAGGGTCAATTTTGTTTAATAAATTTCCAGCCTCTTGCTGTTTTTGGCTGTATCCAGATGTTCAGTTTGTGGCATTGCAAACCTTTTTGTGATGCCAAAAACTGCATGTGTTGCACATTAAACCATGCATAGTGTTGCTAATTAGCAGCTAATTTGCTACCAGGATTTCCCAATAGCAACCCTCCCCTCATACCCCCCAAAATAAAAGTGGCAGCACAAATCTTTCTAAAGTGTTACATGGTGCAACAAAGGCAGAGATGGGGGAGCAGGATGGGCTGCCTGCTCCCCCATCTCCATGTGCTGTGAAGTCCCCATCTCAAGGCACCTGTGTCCCAGCCAGCTGCTCCCTGGGGCTCAATGTGCCTAAAAAAGGGGGAGCAGGCTGGCCTGGGCTGGCTACTCCCTTTTCTCTGCGTGCATCAGCATGAGGGTTCTCCTGCGGAGCCCCCGGACTGAGGCATGTGGAGCCCCTGACTCAAGGCACACTGTGATCCAGCCAGCCATGGAGCAGCTGGTTGGGGAGTAGCATGCCTCATAGTTTCATAGTTTCTAGGGTCAGAAGGGACCTGAGTAGATCATCTAGTCAGACCCCTGCCATGGCAGGAAAGAGTACTGGGGTCAAACGACCCCAGCAAGATGTTCATCTAGCCTCCTCTTAAAGACCCCCAGGGTAGGAGCCAGCACCACTTCTCTTGGAAGTCGATTCCAGATCCTAGCCACCCTGACAGTGAAGTAGCACCTCCTGATATCTAGCTTAAATCTACCCTCTGCCAGCTTGTGACCATTATTCCTAGTCACTCCTAGCAGTGCTCAGGGGAACAGGGACTTCCCCAATGCCTGCTGGTCCCCTCTGACTAGTTTGTAACAGGCCACTAGATCCCCCCTCAGCCTTCTCTTGTGGAGGCTGAACAGATTCAGGTCCTGTAGGGCCTGTCCTGCTGTCCCCTGACCATGCAAGTGGCCCTCCTCTGGACCCTCTCTATGTTGTCCACATCCCTCTTGAAGTGTGGCGCCCAGAACTGGACGCAGTACTCCAGCTGCGGCCTGACCAGTGCCACATAGAGGGGGAGGATTACCTCCTTGGACCTGCTTGAGATGCATCTGTGGATGCAGGACAAGGTGCGGTTGGCCTTCCTGACTGCATCCCCACACTGCCGGCCCATGTTCATCTTGGAGTCAATGACGACTCCAAGATCCTTTTCTGCCTTTGCACTGATGAGAAGGGGGTTCCCCAACTTGTAGGGATGGTGCTGGTTGTTCCTCCCCAGGTGCATCACTTTGCACTTGTCGGTGTTGAATCCCATCCTATTCTCATCCTCCCACCCCTGTAACCTGTCTAGGTCTGATTGTAGCCTATTGCTCCCTTCTAGCGTGCCCACATCCCCCCCCATCTTAGTGTCATCAGCAAATTTGAACAGGGTGCTTTTTACCCCCTCATCCAAGTCACTGATGAAGATGTTGAACAGTGCGGGCCCGAGGACCGAGTCCTGCAGAACCCCACTGCCCACATCCCTCCAGTTCAAAAATGACCCATCCACCACCACTCTCTAGGTGCGGCCCTCCAGCCAGTTGGTGACCCAATTGATTGTGTGGGTGTCGACACCACAGTCCCCGAGTTTCTCAATGAGAACAGGGTGAGAGAGACAGTGTCGAAGGCCTTCCGAAAGTCCAGGAAGTCTATGTCCACTGCTACCCCTGCACCTAATTATTTGGTGATCTGATCATAGAAGGCCAGCAGGTTGGTCTGACAGGACCTGCCGCTAATAAACCGGTGTTGGTTGCCCCTAAGCATGATCTCCCCTGCTGGCCCCTCATGGATATGCACCAGAATAATTTTCTCAAAAAGCATGCCCAGGATCAAGGTAAGACCAACTGGCTTATAGTTTCCCGGGTCCTCCTTCTTCCCCTTTTTGAATATGGAAACCACATTGGCCCTCTTCCAGTCCTCTGGCACCACACCAGAGCACCAAGAATGCTCGTAAAGCCATGCCAGGGGTCCCACAATGACCTCAGCCAATTCCCTCAGTACTCGGGGGTGGATATCGTCCAGACCGGCTGACTTGAATACATCCAGTCCCTCCAGAATTTCCCTAACTAGTTCTTCCCTGACCCTTGGCCTATGTGTGCCTTCCCTGGGGCCTGAGGGGGGCCCAGCTGGGTGGTGACTGTTCCAGTCCCTGCTTAGGAAAATGGAGGCAAAGAAATCATTGAATATGTTGGCTTTGTCATCTGGTGTGACAACCAAATTTCCTAACATGTCCTGCAGGGGCCCCACATTACCCGGAACCTTCTTTTTACCCCCTATGTATTTAAAAAAGGACTTCTTGTTGTCCTTAATCCAGGAAGCTAGTCCCTGTCCCATTTCTGCCTTGGCCTTCCTGACTGCCCCCCTACATCCCCGAGCAGCTGCAGTATAGTCATCCCTGGTGATGGCCCCTCATTTCTATTGGGTATACACCTCCCTTTTTGCTAGGAGACATTCCCAGATGCTTTTGGTGAGTCATGGGGGCTTGTGTGCCCTCCTGCTGCCTTTGGTCCGTGTTGGGATTACCTTCCTTTGGGCTTGGAGGATCGTCTCCTTAAGTAGCGACCACTCTCCTTGGACACCTGGCTCCCCTTCCCTCTGGGACCTCAGTGCTTCCCTGACTATTCTCCTTAGCTCATTGAAGTCTGCCCTCCTGAAATCTAGGGCTTCTGTCTTGCTGCAGGCCTTTGCCACTTTGTGCTGGATGATGAATTCCAGCAGGCGAAGATCACTGTTGCCCCGGTGGTCAAGCACCTGCAGCACCCTCACCAGGTGGACCTGGTGCTGGCCACAGGAGACAAACAAGGCGTCTCCCCTAGTGGGGCTGTGCAACTCCTGGGTTAGATGGAGGTCCTGCATTTTGGCTAGGAACTGATGTGAGCGGTCAGATCTGGCTGACTGCTCTTCCCAGCAGATGTCTGGGAAGTTCAGGCCGCCCATGACTACCACATCCTTTGACTTTGCTAGCTCCGTGAGCTGACTTAAGAATTCCTGATCGAGCTCTTCTCCTTGGTTGGGAGGTCTGTAGTAGACCCCCACCCTTAAGTTTCTTTCCCCGTGACTGCCTTGTAGTCTAACCCAAAGCATTTCAGAGTGCCCCTCCTCTGATTCTTTGTTAATTGACGGGGATGGGTATTCCTCCTTAATATAGAGTGCCACGCCCCCACCTTTCCTTCCTATCCTGTCCCTCCTGTACAGCCTGTAGCCCTTGATATTCACCGCCTAGTCATTTGTTGAGTCCCACCATGTTTCAGTGATCCCCACTATGTCCAGGTTGGGTCAGCTAGCAGGAGGGTGAGTTCTTCCTGCTTGTGTCCCATACTGTGAGCATTTGTGTAGAGGCATTTGAGGCCTCCTGTGGATGTGTGCACTGGCCCCCTACTTTCAGCATTACTCTGGCCCCTGCCACTTACCTGTGTATATATCTCGCTTGTCGGTCTAGGCTGGGCTGTACTTTTGGGTGTTGCTTGGTCTGGCAGTCCAATGATTCCTTCACCCTCGTCTTCCCCTTCCCCCAACGAACCTAGTTTAAAGCCTGCTGGAGGAGGTCCACCAACCTAGAAGAAAACACATGCTTACCTTTAGGGGAAAGGTGGAGCCCATCCCGTCCAAACATGTCTCTTGTCGTGATGTGCCGCTCAATGTTGGGGAAGCCAAAGCCCGCCTCGAGACACCATTCCCAAAGCCACAAGTTGGTCTCCGCGATGCACGTTGCATACTGTCTTCCACATCCACTCACTGGTAGGATAGAAGAGAAAACCACCCGTGCACCTATCTCCTTTAGCATGCACCCCAGAGCATGGTAGTCTGCCATCAGGCAATCAGGGCTTCTCCTGGCTGCATCATTAGTACCCACATGCCTCGAGGCAAGGGAGCAGACATCTTCCCTGCCTCAAAGTGCATTGACTCCTTCCTCGCCTCAAGGCACACTGCACCCAAGGCAGCCAGGAAGCAGCTGGCTGGGGCACAGGAGGCCTTGAGATGGGGACCTTGCAGCATGCAGAAATGGGGGAGCAGGCAGGCCTGGTCCCTGGGCTGCTTGCTCCCTTTCTGGCTGGAGCACAAAGTGCCTCCATATAGCGGTTGTATGCTTGCGAGCCTCGCACTTAGGCACCCTGTGTCTAGCCTCATGCATAGGCCCCAGCCAGTCCACCTGCAGCACACGGAGCAGCAGGGGAATGTCACACTGCGAACCACATGAGCAGGGGCGTGCACAGTGCACAAATAGTGGCACAAACTTGTGCCAGTACTATTTGTGCTCCTGCAGATGCATGCTCCTGCTTGTGTAGATGCAGCCTCTGTATACTAAGCATGTCCTTGATGCAATCCTTGGATCTGTTTAAGTTAAATCCACTCCTTTGTGCTTTTGTAACTCAGCTTGCAATATTTATTGTTACAGTTTGGCATTTAAGAAACTCTCACCTGGTTTCATAGCTGAGCTCACAGTGATGGGGGATTTGAAGATCCTGGTTAGGTTGGGGCCTTGGCTGTGAGGGAGGGGGTCTGCTATGTTGGTTGGGCACCTTACAGGAGTTACTATTGTAGAAAAAATGATGGCAAGCCAGGGACTATTAAGTGTCCTCCATGGTGAGTTATCTGATTAGTGATGGGGGTGGTGATGTTAATTGAACTATGCTGTCCGTGTAGACCCCGTGATGCAGAATTGGCCTCTCCAACTGGCAAATGGCATTAGATAGCTAGCATGTCTCTTGGTACCTAGCCTTACTGTGCTCAGTTGTCTGTTAGTGAATCATATACATATTCCTGAGCACTCAGTATTACATTAGATTTAGAAACTCGCATATTAAGAAACTGTTGTAGTTGCTTGGAGGGGAGGGGGGCACTTGTCCTTGCCATGTTCCAACCAGCAAAGCTCCATAGGTTTCAGTGGCAATGTATCTCTTAACACTAACCAAGGATCTGGCCCATCATTCCTAAAATTGTTCAGTGCCAAGTGTGAACTGGCATATTTAACCAAGGGCATAAATGTATGACCAAGGCTAACACTTTCACACCTGGGTATGTCCACCTTAAGGTTCAAAATCTCAAAGTGATATCTTAGGTAGTCTAATTTTGCATGTTTGTATGAATGTTTTACTACAGTGTAGGGACCAGTGCAAGTCACAAAAGACGCAGCACAGTTTGTATTTAATATGAGCAGGTGACCTAAAATGGGAATAGTTACCTAAACCTGTTAGTTTTGCTATCTGGGGGGGTTGTTGATACTAGAGTTGTTAAACATAAGCTAACTGATTTGAGGTTGGTAACATCAGTAACATAGTTTGGATACTTCTCACATATTTGTTCTAAACTACTGTCTATAGGTTGATATCTGGGAGAAAAAGCACAAGTTTGTAGCTTGGAATAGGCCTGTGGTGGGCATCTAGACAAGTCTTTGCAGTGCATCCACTACCTCTCATTAAATGGAGATCAGTTAAGTTTGCTAATCCTCAGAGTCCATAAGGAATGAACCTGCAGAATTTATGCACTTCCAGCTCTTCCTATTTCATAGCTACTCTGAAAGCCTCAAAATCAGGCTGAGTTGGGTCTACATGAATATCACAGTCCCATCTCCTTCATGCACCATTCCACTCTCCCCCATTTCAACAATGCATAACTGAAAAAAAATCATTAGTACGCAGCAGAGACCAGCATAATATTGAAAGATGAGAAGCTCAACTGCCTATGACACATGAATCAGCAGATGTATATACAGCTTAGTGGAGAATGTGCATAAGCTGAAAATAGCTGTAGCACCTGGAATAGCAACAAAATGATTGACAGAGAGTTTTGATTTCTTTAGTTTGAGCTATATATGAGATGGATCATTTCACAAGAAACCTTTGCAGAAATGGTAGCTCTTTAAATGTGCCTGCTATAGGTACTGATAGTTAGGGCCTTACTGAATTAATGGTGGTAATCTTGCAGTTTCCCATCTCCCTCCCTGTGGCAGGATGACCTCTAGGGGTGCTGTGACCTCCCCTAGTGCCCCTACCTACCGTGCCAAATCCGGTTTAAATGCACCCTCTTTATCTCGCCCGCCACATCTTTGATGTTAATATGTTCAAGGGAGGCTGCCTTTCTACCCTCTTGGTACGGCCTGGATGTATCCTGGCTCGGTCTAACTGCCCGGTGCACTCTGACCTTTGGGGCTGCACGGGAGTCCCACTGTTGCCCGTGCCCTTACGGGTCCTTGGACTCGTCACCGTGCCCACCTGTCTCACCCTCACAGGTGCCCCCTCGCTTCCCTCGCAGCCCTCGCTGGGGTCTGTCTCCCTGCTCTTGTAGCCCACACTGGGACCTTGCTCTTATATCGTTGCCCGTGCCAGAGCCTTGCCTTTATATCATCACCCGGCACCGGGCCTCATGGCTCTCGCTGTCCACACCGGGATCTGTCTCACCTCACGGCCCTCTTGGCCCTCGCAGCCCTCACTGGGGTCTGTCTCCCTGCGCGGCCCTCGCAGCCCTCACTGGGGCCTGTGCCTTGTGCTCCCGCCCTCAACTGGGGCCTGTGCCTCGCCTCGCCATTCCCGCAGCCCACACTGGGGCCTTGCTCATGCTTCCCGCAAATCAGGGCTCAGGCGGCCTTGGCCTTACCTGGCCCCCAGACTCCCTTCTTGGGTCTTACGCCTGCAAATTGGGGCTCAGGCGGCCTCAGCCTTACCTGGCCCCAGACCCCTTTCCTGGGTCTTACACCCGCTGGGTTTCTCACAATTGGGCTCAGGCGGCCTCAGCCTTACCTGGCCCCAGACCCCTTCTTGGGTCCTATGCCCCACCGGGGCTTCTTGCCTGCACCCACACTGGGCTCCGCCTGATAATTGCCCACACTGGGGCCGGGGTCAGGACACCCCAAAATGCAGCGCCATTCTCCAACGCTAGGTGACCCTATTTTTTCCGACCTGGCAATTCTTGTGGTCTTTTGTTGGATAAAGCCCTGATGCTCAGCTGAAAGTGGGGAAGAAGTTTAACCAGATGTCTTTGGACCTCAGAAATTTGCTTCAAGTTTGACTTGAGGATATGCATAAAATGGGAGGGAGTGTGTGTGTACATGAATATATGTGTGTACCTTTGTTTAAAACAATTTATCCATCCCTAGTGACTACCCTAATGTCTAGAACTTCTGTTGCCATCATTTATTTCCTTCCTTCACAAACTTTTCTTTCTCCTTTAAATAGATGCCATCATTAAAGTGGAGGTCAAAGTTAAGCTCAAATATATTAATATTACTTTGTTTCACTGCAGGTGGAAACTTTTGGAAATGTCTCACCTTTGCTTCTTGCCACTCTTCCCTCTAAAATGTCAAATCCTTAATAAAAATATTAGTACAATAGTCAGAAAGGTCTACGGCAGATTCTAAAATAATGGAAATTTAAAGGTATGTGTGTGTGTGTACAAACCTTAGACCTTTCTGACTATTGTACTAAAGTTTTTTATTAAGGATTTATGCATGGGCACATTCATATTTAAAAAAAGGCAGAATGTGCCTATGCATCCTACCACCAGCAAGTTTATGGGGGACTTAAAAAGACCAAAAATGTCAATTAGATGTAAAAGTGAGAAACTGAGACTGCTGTATTTTTGTAGATAAAAACCTTAAGAAGTTAACTAAATGGCTAATTAAAAGCTACCTAGAAAGAAATGTTTAAACATTTATATGAAGGCTTTTTAAAGTCACTCCTCTTAAGTGATTGAGTTAAGGCATATTTTCAACACAGCTTGAAGGGCCAGATCAAGCCTCAGATAGGGTCTATCTTCTCCAGTGGAAATCCAGTATTTTCCATGCGCCATGGGGCAGTATTTTTGCTCTGTCTTACATAAGATGGCAGTAGCGGCTACAGTATTCCAGACCGCTTTCCTTTCAGGTTCAGGAGTCTTGCTGTACAAAAGCTGCTTTGCTAAATTAATTACAGAAGCCCCTTAGTACCTATACCTATAAAGTCAGGCTGCTTTTCTTTTGTGAGCTTGCAGGCGCACTAGGACAGAATTTGGCCCTCAGAGTTTTGGTTTTTTCTCTTCTTTTTTTTTTTTTTTAAGGCTCCAAACTAGTGCTTCTCAAATGAAATGTGTGATGCTGTTGATTAGAGAGAAGCATTTAGGAAAACCTGTGGCTAGCATGTCCCTAAATACGTTACACAATATCTATGCAGACATTTAATTGTAATCCAGATCTCACTATATTCATTGGTTCGCAGGGGAAGAGGAACAGGACTCCCTTCCTTCCCAAGAGCTGTAAGGATGAGCTACCTCAACCTGAACTGAAGTTGTTTAGCTGTGGCTCTGAGACTCAAATTCACTGTAGACTTAGCATAGCAATACACACTTGTCAGTGGATTCATAGAATGGATTCATAGATTCATAGATGTTGGGGTTGGAAAGGAACTCAATAGATCATTGAGTCCGACCCCCTACATAGGCAGGAAAGTGTGCTGGGTTCAAATGACCCCAGCCAGATGCCTAAACCTCCTCTTGAAGACCCCCCAGGGTAGGGGAGAGCACCACCTCCCTTGGGAGCCCATTCCAGATTTTGGCCACTAACTGTGAAGAAGTTCTTCCTAATGTCCAGTCTAAATCTGCTCTCTGCTAGCTTATGGCCATTATTTCTTGTGACCCCCAGGGGCATCTTGGCAAGTAGAGCCTCACCAATTCCCTTCTGCGCCCCCATGAAGAATTTATAGGCAGCCACAAGGTTGCCTCTCCACCTTCTCTTGCAGAGGCTGAAGAGGTCCAGGTGCCCTAGTCTCTCCTTGTAGGGCTTGGCCTGCAAGCCCTTAACCATATGAGTAGCCCTTCTCTGGACCCTCTCCAGGTTATCCACATCCCTCTTGAAGTGTGGCACCCAAAACTGGATACAGTACTCCAGCTGCGGTCTGACCAATACCGCATAGAGGGGAAGTATCACCTCCTTGGTTCTGTTTGTTATGTATCTGCTGATGCATGATGAAGTGCAGTTAGCTTTTCTGATGACTTTTGTCACACTGATGATTCATGTTCATCTTGGAGTCCACTAGGACTCTGAGATCCCTTTCCACTTCCATACTACCGAGCAGGTCATTTCCCAGGCAGTAGGTGTGCTGGACATTTTTCCTCCCTAGGTGCAGCACTTTGCATTTCTCCTTGTTCAATCTCATTCTATTGTTTTCTGCCCATTTGTCCAACCTGTCCAGGTCTGCCTGTAGTTGTTCCCTGCCCTCCGGTGTGTCCACTTCTCCCCACAGTTTTGTATCATCCACAAACTTGGATAGGGTACACTTCACTCCCTTGTCCAAGTCACTGATGAAGACATTGAAGAGTATCAGTCCAAGGACTGAGCCCTGTGGGACCCCACTGCCCATGTTGTTCCAGGTTGATACCGACCCATCCACCACCACTCTCTGGGTACGACCCTCTAGCCAATTTGCCACCCACTGGACTGTATAATCATCCAAGTGACAGCCTCTTAATTTGTTCACCAGTATGGGGTGGGATACCATATCAAAGACCTTCCTGAAGTCTAAGTAAATGATATCTACCCCTACTTCTGCATCTAGGTGTTTTGTAACCTGGTCATAAAAAGAGACTAGATTAGTCAGGCATGATCTACTTGCTATGAACCCATGCTGGTTTCCCCTCAGCATAATTTTTCCTGCTGGGCTCTCACAGATGTGAGCCTTAATAATCTTTTCAAGGACTTTACCAAGTATGGAGATGAGACTGACTGGCCTGTAGTTGCCTGGATCCTCCTTCCTCCCCTTCTTGAAAATAGGGACCACATTGGCCCTTTTCCAGTCCTCCGGGACCTGGCTCATGTGCCCATGTGTCATCAGTGGCTGTGCAGTGACATCAGCCAGTGCCTTCAGTACCCTTGGATGGAACTCATCTGGGCCTGCCAACTTAAACGCATCCAGTGGGCTGTGCATATAGTGCTATATCTGGTTCATATGCACTGCATTTTTATTTTTCTAAGAACTGGGACTATAGGCAGAGGTGGCTGCCATTTTGAGTCTAGATTGGCTGAATTGTGTACAGACGCCATATACCCCATGCTCCATTTATAGGCAACAGCCTACATCATCTTATGTTGCAGATGCTTTGTTGTTGTTTATGGAAGCTCACATCTCTCTGAGCCAGTGAGTCTCTAAGGTAGCTAGTGCTCTGCCTTCCACCTGTTCTGCTCCTGTGCACTTTGACACCTACAGAATTGAGCTACAATTCAGCATCTGTTCTTAGAATTGGGACTATGGGCAGAATGCGAGGAATTCTCAAAATGCATTGTAGGTATACTCTCACCACTGATCCTCTGTGTGCTCTGTTTCTTCACAATAGATCAAAGGTCCGTATACACATTTGCATAATTTGAGGTAGTGAAAAGCTTTGAGTAGTTGTGTTTTGATATTGGACAGTATTGAACACACGTAGAGGAGTAGGGTTTGCCTGGTGTGTGCTGGAAACTCTTAGGACAGGAGTCTGTTTCCCTTTGTGCACCTAAATGGTAGATTTCTAATGGTGCACATGGTAATTTTGAAACTTATGCATAGTTTGTCATTCTGTTTCCCCTGCACTGGAGGGGTGTGCATGCACGAACAGAGCATGCATGTCAGGCTGCGGGCTGTTGGCAGGGCATGTGGCTAGAACAATATGCACAAAGAAAAATAGGATTCCACCCTTAGGGCATGAATACACATGCTATTAAGATGAAGCAATAAACTCCAGTGCATATCACACTGGAGTTTATTGCTCCCAGGTACCGTGTTTACATGTGCATCTAGGGCCACAGCCTATTGAACCGGGTTGGAGGAACCCTGGCTGGCAGGGCTCTCCAGGGATAAGCCTGTCAGCCTGGGGCTGCTATGACCTGGCCTGAGGGTGCTCCCATGCAGGGCTAACTGGCAGACCCTCATGTCTTGCCTAGCCCTATCAGTGGCTATACATGTGTTGCTGTGGGGTAAAGAACTCCACTTCAGGGTAGTACTTGTATTTGCAAATACTATCCTGCAACAGAGTTAATTAGTTTACTGCATCCTAACAGCATCGCATGTATAGACCATGACGTTTTACTGTGGAGCTAGTTAGGCAACTCTGCAGTAAATGTCTTGTGTAGATATGCCTTTAGAGTGTCATAGTGCCATTCTGCGGCCCCTGATATGTTGTCCAATGGGAACAGGCTACAGAGATGTGGAGATGGATACAGTGTGTACATTTTTGAGTGAGCCATTCATTATGTTGATGATAGGTGCTAAATATAAGGACTGTATTAAACCTGGGATTTCCTGCTCCCTCAAAAACACAGTACTGTGACATTTATCATGCTTGAGCCTGCAAGGAAATGCTTTGTGAGAACTTTTTTTTGTTCTGCTTGGGGTCTTTGCCACCAAGCAGTCATGCCACCTGCACCACTTGGGGTCTCTGCTGCCACTCAGATCTGCCTTTCAGAATTATGTTGCCAGAACAACCTTAACCCTTTAGAGGTGCACCGAGTTAGACATCACCAGCTCACATTTTTCAACTCTTTCAGATCATGAGCTGTTTGGTAGCTCTTGACCCAGCTAGTTGGATGGCTGTATTTTATGAGTGAGAGTTTTACCAGCCTCAGTGAAAATGACTTCAAAGCATGGCTCCAGTCTGGAGTCTCTCTGGCGTTTTTTCTTCTCAGGTAATCAGTTATGTTCCTTTAAGGAATTTCATATGGCCGGTTTGATACAAAGAAAGCGTCTGATTATTTCATCACTGTATTGTGGTTAGACAACATCAATAGTTACCTATTAAGCTGAGCTCATAAACTTTTATCCAAGCTAACACCCAGTCTATATGTCATCCCAGAAGGACCTTGAAAGGGCAGTGAGATCCGAAGAAAAAATGGATTAAGCTTGTTCTGTACTAGTTTCCATTGCTGTAACTTTTGCCAAAATAGTAGATTAATGTTCTGGCACTCCTGTCTATTGTTTAAATGCTTAGCAAATGAATAGGGTATGAGAATTATAATGATAAATACCATTACATTCACAGAGTCAAAAATAGGCACTGGAAGGAAATAAAAATGGACAACCATTGCTCAGCAGTAATTTGCAACTGACTTGATCTCACCTACTGGGCGCATCTACATGACCTGTTTACTGCACAGTTGCCTAATAAACTGCACAGTAAACATCTCCATATCTACATACATGACCCTATTCGGGCACACAAAACTAATACACTCCACAGCAAGGTAGTACTTGTAAAATACAAATACTACTCTGCTGCAGTTTTTTTTCTGTGTGCAGCAGTGCATGTGTAGACGTTGCCCTGCCTGGCTGGGGCGCAGAGTGCTTCAGTGTGGGACTAGCTGGGCAGGCATCCCCCATGCTGAAGCATCCTTGTGTATCAGCCACCCTCTCTGCAGCTTATGAAGCCTGCTTGGAGCAGCCCTGGGTTGGCAGGCTGACCCCTCTGGGTCCCCTGCCAGCCCAGGGCTGCTACAAGTAGGCTCTGAGTGTTGCACACAAGTGAACTCTGGAGCAATATGCTCTGGAGTTTTTTGCTCCCTGGCACATATTCAAAGAGTGTGCCTGGGAGTAAAACAACTCCAGAGCAATAAGCCCTGGAGTGTATTTGTGCCCATTAATCACATGTGTAGACACGCTTAAGGAGATCAATCAGTAGGAGTTTTCCATAGAACAAAGTGACTCATGGGCTTACATGCTTAAAATACTTCAGCACATAAGTATCTCCATGTCAGTGGGCTTATGTGCCAAAGCGTTTTCAGGTTTAGGCCTTTTGTTTGTAATATGCATTTTAGAAATAAAACATAACTTTTCATGGCTGGTTTTGTCCTTCTGGGAAATATTGGTGATGTCCTTTCCCTTCAGCTTCTTGTTCAACAAAAAATCATACTATGACTTAGCACCACTGGGTTTACTCACTTATCACAAGCACTTTCCTCCCAAAACTAGCTTTCTTAAATAGGGGTGCATGTCTTAAGCAGGAAAGCTCACTGATTTTTTCCCCTTGGAATGAAAGCATGGAGGAATGGAAGCATAGAGAGGCTGTGCTACAGAATGGCTGCCCCCTGTCTCTGGGACAGCAGGCAATTAGAGGCAGAGCCCAATGTTAACTCTTTCATATCCTACTGATTTGGCAGTAGCTTTTGGCTGAGCATTCCCAGCATGTCAGGCAAGCTCTACTCCTCTACAATGGCTCAGTACTATTCAGTATCAAGACTCAACTGTACAAGCCTTCTTGTTATCTCAAATAATGGAAGCATCTATTGAAGTCTGTAGTCTACTGTAAAATGACAGAGACTGTCAGTTGTGATGGTATCCTGATGACGAGTTTTGACAATTTCCTGCATTCTGCTCATAGTCCTAATTCTTAGAGCAAATGCTTTTGGCTGAGTTCCTGCCAGTTAAGAAGCAGCTCAGAAAGAGTTAATACTGGACTCTTCTCCTGATTTCTTGCTGTCCTGGAGTAAGAGATTTTGCAGCACAGACTCTCCAAACCAGCTCTAGGCCATGACCCTGGAAAACATTTTTTTCTACATTCTGCCTTTGAAAAACACATCTTATTTGGTAAGGGTGTGGTATGCAAGATAATACATTTTATTGTAGGAGGGAGGAAAGATTGTAGTTTTTTAAAACATATGGTTATGCTGGAAGTTTAGTAGAGTTTTCCTGAAGCCATAGGAAAACTCCATGCATGCCTCCTGAGGCTGGGGGGGCCTGGTGACCCCCTGCAGGTGGCAATGTGGGCATCAGCGGTGAGGGCGGGCTGAGTGGGGACTGTCTGCAGGTGGCTGTGGCAGTGTCAGCAGTGGGGGGGAGGCACCTGCCCATTGTCTAAGCCGAGAGCACTCACTCTCGCGGGGGGGAGTCCAACCTCCTGCCCTGGGCAGAAAAAAGCAGTGGGGTCAGATGACCCCAGCCATGTCCAGCCTCCTCTTAAAGACCCCCCAAGGTAAGGGAGAGAACAACCTTCCTTGGAAGCCCAGTCCAGATTCTGGCAACCCTTACCATAAAGAAGTTCTTCCTGATGTCTAACCTAAATCTGTTCTCCATCAGTTTGTGGCCATTGTTCCTAGCTACTCCAAGGGGTGCCCTGGTAAACAGAGAATCTCCTATTCCTTGCTACACTGCCCCCCCGCACAATGAATTTGTAGGTGGCCACAAGGTCACCTCTCAGTTTTCTCTTGTGGATGCTGAAGAGATCCAGTGCCCTCAGTCTCTCCTCATACGGCTTTGCCTAAAGGCCCCTAACCAAACAAGTGGCCCTCCTCTGAACCCTCTCAAAGTATGGTGCCCAAAACTGGTTGCAGTACTCCAACTGTGGCCTGATCAAGGCCACGTGGAGGGGAAGTATCACCTCCCTGGACCTGTTTGTCATGCACCTGCTAATGCATAATAAAATGTGGTTAACTTTACTGATCGCTTCATCACATTGATGACTCATGTTCATCTTGGTGTCAACAATGACTCCGAGATCCCTTTCCACTGTTGTGCTGCTGAAAAGGTCCTCTCATAGCCTGTAAGCATGCTGGTGATTCATTCTCCCTAGATGAAGTACCTTGAACTTGTCCTTGTTGACTTGCATCCTATTCTGTTCCATCCACTTTTCCAACCTGTCCAGATCCACCTAGATTCATTCCCTACCCTCTAGCATGTTAATTTTACTCCATAATTTGGTATCATCTGTGAATTTGGACAGGGTGCTCTCCACACCATCATCCAAGTCACTGATGAAGACATTGAACAGCACAGGTCCAAAGACCATGCCTTTCCAGGTTGATACTGACCCATCCACCACCACTTTCATGGTGTGACCTCCTAAGCCAATTTCCCACCCACCTGGCCATGTAATTATCTATGTCACAGCTGCTCATTTTCTCTGTGAGAATAGGATCAGATACCTTATCGAAGGCCTTCTTAAAATCTAAAATCTTAAAATCTACCTTGATTCCTGCATCTGAGCATTTTGTGATCTGGTCATAAAAATGGACTTCGACAACAACAAAACCCTACCAGACAACAGTAACAAAATGTTTGATCTTGATCAAAATGAAAACTTTCAGTTTTTCTCCTCCAGACAAAGATCTCATTTTAGGTCAAATGAAACATTTAAATTGAATGAAAAGAAGATGTTTTCTTTCTATATGGGACATTTATAATAAAAGCAAAACCATAGAAATTTGTAGGCTAATTAGAGTCCCAGGGGTTGGGATTTCAGTTGTCCTGAAGCTGTTGTTCATAGGTTCAAACCCCCTCAGGTAGGGAAAGAAAGTGAAACTGGTTTCCCATGTCTTGAATGAGTACTTTAACCACTCGGATATGTTATAAAGGGACTTTTCCCTCTGTTGAGTGAACGTAGCCCTGATTTTTTTTTTCTAGCTGAAACTATTTATTGAATTTAGGAGTTCACTGATACATTGGTCCCATATCAGATCAGCACCGATATAAAGAAAATTAACAATATCAGCAATCAGCTTTTTTTGGCTGATAATGTTGCCAATAAATGCCCCATGCACGCGCATAGCCACACTGCAGGGCACAGGCAGCCAGGAGCACAGGCCAGCAGTGTGGAGAGCTGCCAGATCTGGCTGTTAAGTGTGTTGTGAAGGGAGGGCCTGGGGTGGCAAATCGAGGTCCCAGCAGTGAGGGAGGGAGTGGAGCTGAGGTGGGTCAGGTGCTGCACAACCGGGGTGGGGCGCAAGACAGAGCCACGGCTCATCTGGGGGCATGGGGAAGGGGTAGCAGCTCCTGCTGCTACACACACCCCGGGCGGGACAGTGGGGTGTGTGCCCCTGAATCTGCATGCAGGGTGAGGGCAGGCTGCCGCTGTGGGCTGGGGCCATTCTGGGCTCTTCCCGAGACGGGGGGGGAGTGTTGGGCTGGGGAGTGGCAATGGTGCTGGGAGGGGAGCTATGGAGAATTTTGGGGTGGCTGCAGCCTCCCCATAGCCCTCCTTCCAGCACCAGTACTTCCTGCCCCAAGTGCACCCCAGCCCAGCTACCTGCCAGGAAAAGCTTGGTGCTGCCCCTGGCCGCAGCCTGCAGCAGCAGCCCACCCTTGCTCCGTGCACAGGTCCAGGAGAATATGTCCCCTATGCCCTCCAGCACTGCATGTAGGAGTGGGAGCCACCCCGCTCACCCCCACACAAGCCACTCATGGCTCCATCCCATGTCCTGCTCTGGTTGTGCAGTGCCTGCCCCAGCTGCTGCCCCAGTCCCACTCCCTCCCTTACCGTGGGGTCCTCAATCTGCCCCCACCATGCTCCTTCCCCCTCACCCCAGACTTACTAGCCAGACTTTGCTCTCCAAGCTGCCTGGATGCATATCAGCAATTGGATTGGTGTTGGCCAATATGGCTTGTTAAAAATCAGCCATCGGTATTGGCCCAAAAAGTCTCTATCAGTGCACCCCCTAATTGAATTCAGTCAATTTTAAATAATTTCAGAATGACTGAAATAACACTTTTTAAACAAATAAACCATGAAATGAAAATAATTTGTTCAGCCCTAGTGCTTATGTACTTAGTTTAAATGAAAAAGGACTTGAATAGTCTATTGTGTGATGGTAGTTAGAGCAATAGAAGATACTGCCTATGGCACTGATCCACAGGTGAATTCTATATGCCTAAGAAGTAGCCAGGCCAGGCAGACCAAGGAGATTCCTTGAGGACAAACTGTAGACACAGGGACTTTGGAGAGAGAATGGTTGTTTAGAGTGGTGTGAGTGTGAGAGAGGATGAAAACAATCAGAGAAGCAGAGAGAGAGAGAGACACGACAGCAAGAGAAGCAGTGAAGTGTGTGGCTTGAAATGGAGTGGGGACATTGCTCCTTAGGGCAACTGAAGAAGGAAGCTTTGATTTCTGAACAACAGACCTACCTTCTGCTCTTCACATTCATGGGAAAGTGACTTTGTGTGCATTCTTTCTAAATGAGATAGACCGCAACATAAAAAACCACCTGACTCATCAGTTTTCTAACGGAAACAACTAGGCAAAGGCCCAAACACTGGTCAACTGCTCAGACCAAATAGGAATAATAATATTATGAGATGGCCTCGCCTGCAGCACTTGGGGCTTGATTGGAAGGTTGTTTTCATTATGCTATTGGTTATTCCCCTGGTTTGACTTAAGATTTAGCCTTAAACAGTTTAAAAAGTGTAGGTAGATACAATGACTCTTTCCAGCCAGATTGTGGTGGCTTAATGCATATTGAAGAGCAGAGTTTATGGTCTCACCAGCCAGAATGTTGGACAAGTTTTCAGCAATCTATACCATTGTCATAATCAGATATTTAAAATATGATTGATTGATTAATTGATTGATACTTGGGACCAGGGAAAGACTACCACTTTAATTTGGTTGCTCCTCTCCTGCTGTGCTCCTTACCCCTGGACAAAGCACATGATGGATGATTAGAAAGCTTTCCCACATAATTCACTTCTTGCATACACGATGGGTATCGCTTAACATCCATTTTGCACAAGACATAACTAGCCATTACAGGTGCAAGGCCAGTGAACGTTCCAGCTGAATATCTGTCAGTTCAAAATGTGAGCAATTTGACAATCTTCCTTGGATTTACTGCAAATGCACTTGTGTCTTTAAATCAAGCTGCTGCTGCTTTTTTTTTTTCCAAGGGGAGCCACTTTAATCTTTGAAAATGAAAACAGCAGCATTGCAGCTTTCCATCTGAGCAGTATTTAGAGTTCAAGGCTCTGACTACTCATCTGTCTCTGTCTCCTGGGCCGGGGGGAGGAGGTAATTCCAACAATAGTTGAAACTGAGTGAGTCAATTACAGTTCCAGCAATTTTCCAACTTGATTAGACGTGTCTAACAGTAATCTTTAAACCCTCATGTGTAGTCTGACTTGGACACTTTCCTTCTTGCTTGTGTAGTTTACCGGCCCAATAGTAATTTTGTTAAGTTGCTTTGATTTTAAAAATCCCTATGTAATTAACCAATGGACTTCCTGGCCTTTTCCTGCAGTTACCTACAGCACGTTTGATGGCATTCTAAGGTATTTCTGGCTTTGTGCCTTGTAATTCTGTATCGGGTTCTAAAGTGGTGATTTTAGAAAGTCTTTGGGTCAACATTTGTCTATGAACATGGGGGACTGGATTTAAAGGCCCAGGAAACCTCTTGGGTTCCGTGTTCCTGATCATTTCAATTGCTAATGTTATTCAGTTTGCATAGGAGTGAAATCCTGCCACCACTGATATTAATGGTATTCCCATTTACTTTCTGTGTTAGGGTCTGAATTTTATCCCGGGTAGTTAGAGCAGGATGAAAAGATACAACGAAACAGTTTTGTCAGGTAATTAGATTTGATTAAATGTAAACTTTTCACAATATTGTATCTGTTTAGATGAAATTTCACTCATGATTGAGAGAACATTGCTGAAATCCTTAAAAGTCTTCCTCTAACACTTTCAGGGGAAATATAATGTTTTTTCCATATTAAAATGACTTCGTATTTTTATGCTATACTTGAACTAGAAAGTTTAAGGAGGTGGAAAATATTGTGTTGGGGATAGAAACTTGGCAGTTGTTTTCCTTGAATATTGTTTAGCAGATAAATATTTGAGTTTTTTGTTTGTTTTTTCCAAAGGATGGAAAAAATGGAAATTGCAAAAATGTTTTGTGGGTTGGGATCTGTTTTGCAGCCCGTTCTAATACTGACGTGGCATCACTTGGAGGCCCTGTGGTATAATATCTGTTTAATGGGTTTGGAAACCAGAATACCTGGGTTCTTTCCTTGGTTACAATATTGGCTTGTTTTGTGACTGTCCCGGGAAGCGAGGTAATGTGGGATGCAACCCAAAACAGAGCTCACAGGGAGCGGGGAGAGGAACCCGCACAGCTCGTGAGCTGCCTCTACGTACAGCTGCAGCCGGCTGGTGATGTCAGAGTCAGACACCGGCTGGTGAAAATACAAATGGCGGTGGTTGCTGTGGAGGGGGCGGATGGCCCTGAGACGGAGCTGCAGCGGATGCTGTCAGCAGAGTGAGCCCCAAGGAAGGATCCCAGGGGGGCCGGTGAGCTGGGGGTGAAGTTCATCGAGGAAAGGAGCATCTCATCACTGTCCCTTCGCTGTTCATAGGAGGACTGAATGGTGGCCCAGAGGGAAGAGGATCGGAGGCACCCTCTGGAGTGCAGCAAGACCCAGGTGGAGTGTCAGGATGGTGGGACATGGAGGACGGCACACCAGGAGGCAAGAGCCCAGGACAATCCAGACAGGGGTCATAATCAGGGCGGGGTCACCGCCAGGGCCAAGGAGGGCGAGCGAGGATCGGTGCAAGCTCAGGGTGACTGATAGTGGGTAGAAGCCCCTCTCCGTGTTAAGGGTCCAGAGAAGTGTAAAAGGTGGAGGGTTGGTGGAGGAACACTGCATTTTGGTTTTGCTGCTGGTGAATTACCCCAAGCTGGGGACATCTGAGTGTGGTGAGGGCACCTGGGCATGTGGGACATAGGGAAGCCTGAGAGGGGCCATTGTGGGGCAGTTCCCTGTGGGACTGGTGCAAGGAGTGAGGTTCCGCTGGCATGTGCACGGCCTCCCATGTTAGGTGTTAGTACGCAGGGAGGTGGGTGAGATCTACAAGGAAGACCATGAGATAACAGCGAGACGGCCCAGTGAAGGTGGTGTGAGGCTGGGGTGTAGGGGTGGTGGAGCCCTGTGAGCAACTGTTGGGCCGGACCTGGGTCACTGAGGGAACCGTCAATCAACCCCACCCACCGAAGAACACCAAGACGTGGCAGGAGAGAACGGAGTTGGTGACACAGGAAGAAAGAGCTACCTCGACGATAAACAAACCCGGAAGGGGCGGAACATCCATCAGGAGACCCAAGCCACCACAGAGCGGCTAGCGGAAGCCCGGAGTGACCTTGGGCCAGTCTCTTGGGTCTGTAGACTGTGCAGGTCCAACTGATCTCAATGGAAGAGAGTTCATGCTGTGCAGACTCCCCCTCTTACACACACATTGCTGGTGGGCTGCTCTGTAGCACATGAGGCTCTCTGTAGCTAGCACAGTCTAGGGGGACTCTCTTGTGGCCCCAATATCTCATTCCCCCTTTTCTGCAATTGTCAGTGAGGTCCTTTGCAGGCAGTCTCCAGCTGCGTTTCACTAGGAGCATTTTCTTGCAGCAAGATATATTGGATTTTTACCTGGCTTGAAGAGATTGGAATGGGGGTGCAAACCTATGGGACCTGTAAGGGTAGGCTGCTATGGGTGTGTGTACTGCATACAAGGTGAGTCCTCAACTGTAACCTTTGAACTCAAATACTCCAAATCAAATGTAGATCTTCACTGCCTTGTGTCCCCAAGAATGACTTGGTTTTAGTCATCCTTAAAGCTGAGCAATTTAACTTGTGGCACAGGAGTTGTCAGTCTGTTTGGGTGAATGAAGCAGTTCAACAAAGGCCAGTAGTTGTTATTCTGAGATCCTCTTGAGCAGGGGTTGGCAGCCTACAGCTGCAGGTTGCACCTGGCCTGTAAACCTATTTCATTTGGCCCACGGTGGGTGAAAAGGGGGTTTCTGTGCCATTTTGGCAGAAGGTGGATTGGGCAGTTTTTATACAGCTAGGGGGTTTCACCAGCATGGAGAGAGGGAGAAGTGGTGGCTGTACTACAAGGGGGAGCAGTAACTGCAGCTCTGGCTCTGGTAGCACAGATTAGGTTGAAAGTGGCTTGTGCTCAGAGCTAAGCTCTGTTAAAGTGTCCCCCTTCACAGCAAAAATATTGCCAATCCAGGCTTCTGGGGACCATTTATGTTGGAATGTTTTGTTTGCAGTCCCTGGCCAGGTGATGCACACCAGAGTCTCTGAGCCTAGTATTTTAGTGGTGATGTTTCCTTTTTACCATGGCTGAGTCCCTGGTCATTTTAATATATGCGTCTTTCATTTCTGGTTTCCCATTCCTAGGCACACATTTGGTTTTTTGTAGAATTATCACTTAGGGAGTCTCTGTTAACCATGTACAAATGTAAAATCTCTTCTCTGTAGTTTTTATTGCAGTTGATTTTGAAAAAATATAGGAGAGAACAACACAGAATTGGTTAATTATAGGATTCAGTGCAGTGTAATATCTGACAGAACAGAAGTTCATTTAAACTAAAGGCCAGCCTGACAAGGAATAAATGCTATTTGTAGGTGGCAGTGGGCAACTCCAGTGCTTCCTGTCAATTAAACCCAGAGTCGCCGATGCATTACAGGAGGAAATAGTACAGCAAAATAGTACAGAAAGAGGCAGCACTTCCCAAAATGATATTTTGGGATCAAAGTCCTACTCTAGTGTACTGCAGTATTTACCAAAAATTACTTGACCTGCCCAGAAAATGAAAATTGGCCAGTGCTGTGAAGTCATATAGGGAAATAGCCCCCATCCACTTGCAATAAGGAAAGAATTTCAAGCTTGGATTTACTGCAGTGACTCTTAACAGCTGAAATACTATGCACTCATATCAGGAAGACGGAGCTTTCTTTCCATATGCTTGTTTCTTTGCAATGTTTCCGCACTTTCGTTTTCATTTGGGACAAGCAGAGATAAATCCCATATCTAAGCTGCTTGCCTAAAGCTAATAAATACCAGCCATCCCTCAGTGTTAGGGCCACTGCTGCTTTTGCAGTTGGTTGATGCATTTCCTTACATTCCTATATTTAAAGAGTGGAAACAAATGCACTGCCTGCCTTGGCATTTACTTGGCTGATTTTAAAAGAAGTTTCTCTTATTCATGGAGTCGCATTAATTATTAGTCACTACATTACTTATTAGTCTCTACTTTTATTCAGAATAATGACTGTTTACCTATACTAGAGGGTCTTACATTTCAGTGTGAATGAATATCTTTCCAGATATCGTTTCTAAGGCTCCATTGTTTACAACTACTCATTTCTTTCTTTACAAGGGGCAAGGAGGCATCTTAAGGTAATAAGTGATTATGTTGACTAACTTCCTGCCAAAGAGTCTTGCCTGATGAATTCTACATCTACGTTATAACTAGGGACCTACCTAAACCCTGGGCAAGTCAGTCAGCAACACAGAAGTCCTTGACTTCAGAAAAGCCGACTTTGACAAGCTCAAGAGGCTAGTCGGTCAGGCCCTCAGGGACCATGACCCCAGGGAGATGGGAGTTCAAGAAGAGTGGTTGCTTCTCAAGGAAGCGATCCTCAGTGCACAAGCTAAATCTATTCCAACACGGAGGAAAGGCAGCAAGAAGGCACAGCAGCCCCCCTGGCTCTCCAGAGACCTAGTGAACCTACTGTGGCTAAAAAGGAAAGCCTACAAAGGATGGAGGACGGGATTCACCTCCAAGGAGGATTACTCTGCGCTGGTCTAGTCCTGCAGGGAGCAAACCAGGAAAGCCAAGGCTGCAACTGAACTCCAACTAGCTTCAGGCATCAAGGACAACAAAAAGTCCTTTTTCAGATATGTGGGGAGCCGGAGGAAAAGCAAGGGCAATGTTGGACCCCTGCTGAACCAGATGGGGCAACTGACAACTGACACCCAGGAAAAAGCCAACCTATTAAATAGGTACTTTGTGTCAGTCTTTCATCAGTCACACGGGACGCCCATGCCTGCTATGGGACAGGGAAATCTGGGTGAGGGGGATCCCCTACCCTCCATCAATGCTGACCTCGTGAAGGAACACCTTGAGAAGCTGGATACCTTCAAGTCAGCTGGCCCTGACAACCTGCACCCCAGGGTACTCAAGGAGCTGGCGAGCGTCATAGCCCAGCCCCTGGCACGGATCTTTGAAAACTCCTGGCGCTCTGGTGCAGTGCCTGAAGACTGGAAGAAGGCCAATGTGGTGCCGATCTTCAAGAAAGGGAGGAGAGTGGATCCGGCTAACTACAAGCCCATTAGCCTGACTTCTATCCTGGGGAAGATCTTAGAAAAGTTTATTAAGGAGGCCATCCTTGATGGACTGGCCCAGGCTAACATTCTAAGGGATAGCCAGCATGGGTTTGTTGCGGGTAGGTCTTGTTTGACCAATCTCATTTCCTTCTATGACCAGGTGACCTATCACCTGGACAAGGGAGAAGAGATTGATGTCATATATCTTGACTTCAAAAAAGCCTTTGATCTGGTATCCCATGATCACCTCTTGGCCAAACTGCCCAGTTGTGGCCTTGGCTCCACCACGATCCGCTGGCTGGGAAATTGGCTTCGTGGTCGGACCCAGAGGGTTGTGATTGATGGCAGTCACTCATCATGGTGCCCTGTGACCAGTGGGGTCCCTCAAGGCTCTGTCCTGGGACCTATACTGTTCAACATCTTCATTAACGATGTGGACATTGGAGTCAGGAGTGGACTGGCCAAGTTCGCCGATGACACCAAACTTTGGGGCAAAGCATCCACGCCAGAAGATAGGCGGGTGATCCAGGCTGACCTGGACAAGCTCAGCAAATGGGCAGACGAGAACCTCATGGTGTTGAACACCGAAAAATGCAAGGTTCTCCACCTTGGGAGGAAAAACCTGCAGCACCCTTATAGGCTCAGCAGTGCTACGTTGGTTAGCACTACAGAAGAAAAAGACTTGGGGGTCATCATTGACCACAAGATGAACATGAGCCTGCAATGCGATGCTGCGGCTAGTAAAGTGACCAAAATGCTGGCGTGCATCCATAGATGCTTCTCGAGCAAATCCCGGGACGTCATTCTCCCCTTGTACTCGGCCTTGGTGAGGCCGCAGCTGGAGTACTGCGTCCAGTTTTGGGCTCCACAATTCAAAAAGGATGTGGAGAAGCTTGAGAGAGTCCAGAGGAGAGCCACGCGCATGATCAGAGGTCAGGAAAACAGATCTTACGATGACAGGCTGAGAGCCATGGGACTCTTTAGCCTGGAAAAGCGCAGGCTCAGGGGTGATCTGATGGCCACCTACAAGTTTATCAGGGGTGACCACCAGGATCTGGGGGAACATCTGTTCACCAGAGCGCCCCATGGGATGACGAGGTCGGACTGTCACAAACATCTGCAAGACCGTTTCAGGCTGGACATAAGGAAGAATTTCTCTACTGTCCGAGCCCCCAAGGTCTGGAACAGTCTGCCAACGGAGGTGGTTCAAGCACCTACATTGAACACCTTCAAGAGTAAATTGGATGCTTATCTTGCTGGGATCCTATGACCCCAGCTGACTTCGTGCCCTTTGGGCAGGGGGCTGGACTCGATCTCCCGAGGTCCCTTCCAGCCCTAATGTCTATGAAATCTATGAAATCTTCATGGATTTTGCAGAAACAGTGAAAAACTGCCTTGTCTGCAGTCACAGGGAAACCTAGCATTGGCTATGATTTCCTGCAAAATCAACCCAAAACAAGTGGTAAGGAGGTAGACTGAGTGAAATCACCCTTCACTAATCAGCAGTGAGAGGCAGGGCCACCAGGTTACCACAAAATGCCCATAAAATTGGCTTTGTCTACTGGGCCACAAAAAACCGATTGTCTCACCGCGACTTATGTAGATCCCTACTTATAACTTCTGTTTAAGCGAGATAATAATAATAAATTAATTAATTAATAATTCAGTTATTATTATATGATCATAGTGCCTAAAAGCAAGATGTCAGGGTGCTACAAGTTGTATCAAAGCAGATAGTCAAATACCTTCTAATCTAAACATGAGACAGAAGACATTGAAAAATATAAAGCAACAATGAGTTGTTTTGGTCAGCATGGCAGGCGATCATAATCACGCATCATCTGTCTCATTATCACCGGCTGTGTTTTGGGGGCATCATGTAAAAGATGACTTTTAAGGATGGATTTGGAAAAGAATGATGCTGCTTTGCCAACATGTGGGGAGACAGGGGTTGTGGATTGGGGCGGGAGGCTTCTCTTGTGTGAGAGGCAGCATGAGAGAAAGCAATGACGCTTGTTTGAAAATGCAAAAGTGGGTAGAAAAGCTGGCATTGTGGGCCAATTGCAGGTGAGAGATCACCTCTCCAAATTGAATCAGAGGGTCTTGAAGGTGAAATCAAGGGCAGTGGATTTAGACAGAGGAGCAACGTGTCTAGAAGTGTGATTCTGAATGTGTAACACTGCATTTAGTAAGGTCAGAGAAAAGGCATTTGTAGTAATGAAAAGGAAAGCATGGAGAGAGTTTTAGGTGTGTGGATGGATAGCACAGACTGAATCACATATATCTCTAAGATTTTTTGTAATTGTCTAAGATTTAGATAGTTTGGACATGATAGATCTGGACAGGTTACAGAGGTGGACAGATGAGAAGAGGATGGGATTCAACACTGACAAGTGCAAGGTGCTGCACCTGGGGAGGAAGGATCTTGGAGTCATTGATGAACATGGGCCGCCAATGTGAGGACGCGGTCAGGAAGACTAACTGCACTTTGTTATGTATCCACAGATGCATCATGAGCACGTCCAAGGAGGTGATCCTCCCCCTCTATGCGGCACTGGTCAGGCCGCAGCTGGAGTACTGCGTCCAGTTCTGGGCGCCGCACTTCAGGAGGGACATGGGCAACATGGAGAGGGTCCAGAGGAGGCCACTCACATGATCGGGGGCAGCACGGTAGGCCCTACAAGGAGAAGCTACGGGACCTGAACCTGTTCAGCCTGCATGAGAGAAGGCTGAGTGGGGATCTAGTGGCCATCTACAAACTTGCCAAAGGAGACCAGCAGGCAATGGGAGAGTCCCTGTTCCCCGAGCACTACTGGGAGTAACAAGGAATAATGGTACATGGCACCCACTCTCATAAGTTGATTGAGAGTAGGTTCAGGCTAGTCAGCAGGAGACACTACTTCATTGTCGGGGCGGCTAGGATCGGAACCAACTTCCAAAGGAAGTGGTGCTCGCTCCTACCTTGGGGGTCTTCAAAAGGAGGCTGGACAATCACTTAGCCGGGGTCATTTGACCCCACCATCCTTTCCTGCCTGTGGCAGGGGGTTGGATTTGATGATCTGCTTAGGTCCCTTCTAACCTTACCAACTATGAAACTATGAGAACCTAAAGAAAGCAATATCATTCAAAAGACATCTAATCTTGACTTAAAGATTCAAAAGGGATGTAAAATCCACCATTTCTTTTACGTAATCTGAACCAATACTTAATAACCTTCTCTTTCTTAGAAAAAAGTTCTTATTTCTTTTCTGAATGTGGCTAACATCAACTTTCACGATTCAATCCTATTATGTTTGCGGGGGTGGGGGGTGTCCTGGTAGATTAAACGGCTACCTACTATCAGAAAGTTCACCTCATGCAGGTACTTATAGACATTGATCAAACCACCTCTTCACTTTGTTTGACAGTCAAAATTGATCAAGCTTCTTTAAATCATCACCATAAGACTTTTGTTCTCCCCATATCTCTAATCCTCATATCTCTAGTTCTTTTCTGAATATTTTCCAGTTTGTCAATATCCTTTGTGCAATCTTGAAGCCATAAATCAATATGGCATTTCAGTTATGATTTCATAAAACTACCTCTTTCTTTCTACTTGACTTCCCTTTGTTTTTACCCTCAGTTTGGGTACAGACATTCAAAAAGCCTGAGGTGAAATCAGTCAAAGTTACGAGGTTTTCTGTAAGCGGCGTAGTTTAGATCGGTAGTGAAAAGAGCACACATTCACCCTTTGGTGGGGACACAAATTTTAGAATGGGCTCCATCATTTTTAAACCAGTCTGTGTGTGCCACATTTCTGTTCTGTTCTGGGTATAGACCAGTTTCCAATCACTTATTCCAGGAGAACTGTAATGTCTGCACCTGGCCTTAAGGACTGCCTTGCCTCCTAAGCTACAGCATTAAAACAGGAGCACATGTTCACTTGGTCATTCACTAATTCCTCTAAATCAGGAATGTTAAACTCATCTGACCCTGTGGGCATGGTGCTGGTCCATGGACTGGGTAGGGCCCACAGTCCCCTTCCTCTTCCTGCTCTACGCAGTCTGGGACTCATGCTGCATGCAGTGCTTGCTGATCCTGGAGCAGCCAGAACAGGTGTTACATGCAGCACAGTCCATCCAGGGGCATGTAGCGGAGATGCCAGACTGGTTGGAGTGGGTGCCATGTACCATATGGATCTGCTCAGACTCCCGGGGCTGGATAGTGCGGCTCTGAATGCCAGGTCTGATCTATGGGCCATATGTTTGACACCCCTGCCCTAAATCTTTTTCAGAGTCACTGTTTTTCAGTCTACAGCTCACCACCTTAAAAAGATGATCTACATCCTTTTCCTCCTGGATGTAGGACCTCATATTTGGCTATATTAACTTGTATTGGTGTTTGTCAACCTACTAGCATGTTGTGAAAGTACAGGTATTTTGTTTTAAGAGGTAGCATGTGCTAGCTGACCACATGGTAAATAAACCAACTGTTTTTCCATGTAAAGACCATCTTAAAAGGCAAAAGTAATTTTGTCCCTTATGTCCTCTAAATAAGAACTGTCATTCTTCCTTTATTCTTTTAAATTCACAAGGAAATGTTACAATAATTACGTTTCACCTAGTGCCAAACACAAGCTATAACATTGCCCAGAAAATCCTACAGCAGAAATAATTTTTCTTCCCTACTTTGCAAGAAAGCAGAGTCTAGCCTGATAACTTATGGCCGGACTAGAGCCTACCTTTTAGGAAGATATTCAGTCTTGATTTAAGTCATCCAGTGATGATGAATTGGCTAGTTCTCTGATTCAGTGGTTAATTACCTTCCTTGGTAAAATAAAGAAATACATAAATATCCCAATCCAGAACATGGTAATTTATTATTAATTAGGCAGTATAGTAGTAGTGCCTTGGACCCCTTGTCATAGACCCCAACTCCTCTGCAGTTAGTGCTGCA
Source organism: Crocodylus siamensis (assembly GCF_052110815.1). Lineage (NCBI taxonomy): Eukaryota > Metazoa > Chordata > Crocodylia > Crocodylidae > Crocodylus > Crocodylus siamensis. The sequence goes on along the minus strand of NC_143395.1, from coordinate 9,818,250 downwards.
TAAACCAACGGTTCTTGCCTCAAAAGCTTCAAAAATAGGGCTGCCAGCTGGATATAGGCAAACAGACTGGATACAATAAAGAAGCAAAAGAACATGAAAGGAAAGTAATAAAAATAAGGGCAATGAAAAAAATTCACACAGAATGAAGGCAATTGAGACAACTCTGAAGGAACTGTGGGAGAGGAGAAGAAAAGATTGAATATTAGCAAAAGGGTTGTTGATTCTGGTCTTTGGTCTGCAAAATACAGAGAGCTTCAACACCAGGGAGGTGCCCTATCGGCAAGTGCACAAGCAGAACTATTAGGGCAGCTCATTTACTCCTTTGTTAGTCCTCTAACTGAGAGAGGCATGCTGACTTCTGGAGATCAAAAGGAAGTTCCTCTTTTCCAGGAGTTACTTTATCTTCATGCCTGTTTCAGGAAATCTTTTTTCTCTTTTATTCTTTGCTTCATTTCAAACTGCCTTATCACTTACTGTGGAATTCATTTTGTCCACATTTTATACTCTTTGGTTTTAGTTTTAATTTTATACCCTGCATTTTTTAAAAGACTCCAGAAAAAAGAGCTTTAAGAATTTTAGTAGTAGAGGAAAAGAAGCCCTGCAGTATTCTACATCCTATCCTGAAATCTATATAAGATGTAGAAGAGATGGGATTCTTAGTGCGTCTCCTTAGAAAATGTAATTATTGATCTCATTTTCTGTGCTTTGAGTTTGGATTATCCTCATTTGGCAAGAGGATATCAACAAATCAAGTGAGTTAATTGTTGAAACAGTTCCTTATCAAGAGAAAAACAATATACTACATCCCCAGTGAGAGGAGGAGGAGGGAGAGAATGAGTGATACATGCCATTCTTATAAGAAAGCTAAAGAAATACAGCCCACATAAAAGTACTACAAGCTGAATGCTTAAATGGTTGGAAGGTGTTGCTCAAACAGTAGTCATCAATGGCTCAATGTCAGACCAGGCTGTATCAAGTGGGGTTCCCTAGGGATCTGACCTGGGGCTGATACTGTTCAATATTTTAATTAAGGGATGGGAAGACAGGATGCACATTTAGTAAATTGGCAAATTATACCAAGATGGGTGGGGTAGCCATTACCCAACATCTTGAAGGAAAGGAATAGAATTCAGAATAATTTTGATACATGGGGAAAACGGTCTGAAAAAAAATGGATGAAATTCAATACGGACAAGTGGAAAGTACCACACTTAGGACAGAACAAGCAAATGCCCAAATAGAAATTGGGAATGATGGGACTGACTATAGTACTAGAGAAAAGGACCTAGGGGTTATGACTTCAAGCTGAATATTATAAATGTTTTATTTTATTTCTGTATAACTGCCGTGTGGCACTCTCACATTTATGTGACCTTGTAGTTTTGGCTGTTAATCAAAATGAAAGCTTTGTACTTTTCCACACTTGTATTAAGCTGCACATGCATATTCTGTAAGTTTCATTTCTTATCTGTAAGTGTCATTCCTGCAGAAACGAAACTTATGTAGAAAATCTACCTAGTAACTATTATGTAAAAGAAACTATCCTATCTCTGTATGCTTAGCTTATATCATAGTTAGTGTCACAGAGGCAGTCCAACCAACATCTATAAAGAGGCATAGAGACAAGAAGTAGAGACGATGACTGGACGACCCTTCAGTCTTGATCACCCTGTAGCCGGTCTTCAGCTCTCCGCCTGGGCATATCCCAGCGAAAACCAAGGCCTCGAAAATCCAACAATCGACAATGATTCACTGTGTTACAGTTTTGTATCCACCATCCCGTTTATGAGCTGTTGACCAGCCCTAGGACTAACTAGTGAGCAGGCGCACCCATCCCGCAAGGGGTGGAAAGCAAGGGCTTGCTAGTAAACCCTGTGGGCCAACAGACCCCCTTTGTATCCAGCATAATGTAACTGAAGAAACATCTGAGACTCCACCTCTTGACTGCCTCCCTTCATAGCTTAGACAGCATATCTACGCTTTCTGTACTTATATTTACTGCAACTTCATTCCAGCCGGTCTCCCCTCTTATTGGTAAGAGGGTGAGGCCAGGTGACTGAATAAAACAAATTTTGACTTTACCTTATATCTACTCCGTAATAACTTCTACCACTAACACCCTATCTCAATGAGCTGTTGACCAGTTCTGGGACTTAAGGAGTCGGCAGCCGCACCTAGCCCATCGGGTTAGAACGCAAGGGCTTACTCCGGAACCCCGTGAACCAACAGACATCCTAAAAACTTATTATAGAAAACTAACAACTTACTCTAAGTCGTCTACTTGCGCCAACTCGGTGAACCTCGAAGGTGGTCATAAAGCTACCTCCAATCCCGCCCCACAAGCCGTGCGCTCACCTGCTCTGTAAAGCCCGTGGCTCCCCAAGCGGTGCTGGAACCACTAGCCCGGCATTCCGCCACAAATATGAGCAAACAATGTGGTATTTTTGAAGGCCCCCCCCCACCTCCACCCGCACCCCAGTATCACATGAGGATGCATTAATTAGAAAGTTGCAAGCATGTCACAAGAGGTGATTCTTCCATTCTGTCCAGCCCTGGTGAAGCCCTTGAGTATTGTTTCCAGTTTTAGATACTGTACTTCAAGAAAGACATGGAGAAATTGGAAAGAGTCTAGAGTAGAGCAAACAAACATGGTTAGAAATCTAGGACTCAAGATATACAAAGAAAATTAGAAAGCTAAGTGGGAGTTTGACAGTCTTAAAATACGGAAAGATTTGTCATAAATGAGGGTGGTGATAGACTGTAACATTGTGGACACATGGGGAAGAACAAGAAGGAATAGGCTTAAATTGCAACAAGGGATATCTGTCCTGGTTGGCATTAGGAAGACCTTTCTAGCTGTGAGGGTGGTTAAGCATTGGAATAGTTTCCCTAAAGGGACTGTGGAGTCTCCATCACTGGAATCTCTCTTGGTGTAGGATACACAAACATTTGGCTGGGATGGTTTAAGCAGGGGTAAGCCTGCCCTGAACAGAGGATGGGACCACTTGTGGTCCTTTCTAGGCCTACTGCTTTATGATTCTTTGACTGATATTAGTCATGTAAATGCATTCATGAAAGATGCTTGCATACTAGTCTGATAAGCACATACATATAGAATGGTAGAAGTTGAAATGAGGAAAAAGTTAGCCATCATAGGGAGAAGCAGATCTCTCCTTCTGTCAAATTCTTGGCAGCCACAAAGAACAATTAGGCACACAAATCCTGCTGAAAGTTCATTACCTTGAAAACTTCTCCCTGGTATTTCTAGTATGCTGCAAATTCCTGGCACTGTTGGGGTCCTTTGTAGCTCCCTCAGTTATCCCAGAATGCCCTACTCTGGGGCAAAAACAAGCAGAAATAGAGAATTCTGCAATGCACATTCCCACCTGCTATGTGAGAACTTGATGTTTGAGGGAAGTCCTTGGAATCACATTTCTGTTCTCAGATGCCATGCAGTGAGAACAGAAGCTATCATGCCTTTAGGGCTCTGTCGCTCCTTCTTTTGCTTTTTTAGGCTTTGGAAGCTATATGATTGCCTGTAACATTATTTGTTTAATGCAGAGTGGGTGTGTCTACATGTGCTATTCATTCACAGTAGCCTTACTGAGCAGTAAAATACCACACGGTAAGCCTGCCTGGGAGCACATCTACATGTGCTCCCTGTTGGGAGCAGATTTTCTTCCAGTGGATATATGGCTGCCCCTGGCCTGCTCTGCCCCTCTGAAGCATCCAGGGGGAAGCTCCAGGCTTTCCCAGGTGCTAGCTTGGGGGCTGGCAAGGGGCATGGGGCTATTTAGGGGGGGACCTGATGTTCACTGGGCTGGGAAACCACTGTTACTTCAGCTGGCAGAGCACTCCTGGTCCCATGTCCATCAGGACACAGCTGCTAGCAAGGCCCCTGCAAGGTAGGGCATTCACTGGAAGCTGTCCTGGGTATGGGACACCTGCCAGTGAACCTTCTGCCAGGCAGGGGAACATGAGGCTCACCAGAAGCTGCCCTGCTTGGCATGGCACTAGTTCCTCAGGGAAGCAGGTGGGGGCTGGGAATTTGGTCCTGGTCAGCATCTACCTTGGTGTGTCTACACGTGTCCTAAAGCACTGTTGTTACTGTGCCATCATTTAGTACTTCCTTTTGGAAGCATTAAATGATGGCACAGGAACAGCCTATACTGCACTGTGCTGGTAGCACATAGTTATTTTTAGCTCCTACATCGCTATAGTAATACATTATAATGAGTGAGCATGTTGCTACAGTAATATGGCTGTGGCATCACTGTTTTTATCTGCAGATATTACATCGCGGTAGAGCATTGCTATGGCAATGAGCATCATGTATAGATGTGCCCGTTGAGTAGTATCTACTGTGTAGTTAGTTTACTTCCTGTATTTACAAGTAGTAGCTAATTACATAGTAGACTAATTTACTGTGCAGTAAATGGTGCAAATGTGTAGATGGTGATGCTTTAGTGTGCAGATTAGTCTACTGAACAGTAGAGCATCTCTGTGTGTGCTAGATGCGCTGCATATTTTGCAACTGATTTTTAAAAACATCAACTACATAAGAGGAGAGGGACTCTGCTTTTTATTGACAGTGAGGGCAAAAATAATCTGGTATGAGAAGGAGATTGTAACAACAATTTGGTTCCATAATACTGTCCCCTGATATAGTGACCTTCCATTGTCCGTATTTGGCCCATAGTTGACCCCGTAGCTTGTATAAGCAAATCTGATGCCTTCTGTGGAATCGTTTAATGAGGCCAGAAAATAACAGGGACCTCTTCTCTGCCTCATGTCTCTGCTGTGCCTGCTGGGGGAAAGGTGGGCTCAGTTTCCTTTGTGTAGCAAATAAGCTGTGGTCCTGAGCTGCTGTATGCTCACCTTGAAACTGGTCTCTGCCTCATTGAGCCCCATGAACCTGTGGGTTGCATCTGAACCACCTCTGCCTGAAAGCAATACTGGCATGCCCAAACCCATACACCTCTGAAAGGAATACTCCAGTGCTCTTACCACCTTGTAGTACGCTGTACCTATACAATGGGTACTGTAAGGTCGCTCCACTGCTCAGCTCTTTTAATTAAAGCAGATGCCATGACAGACACCACATTTAGCAAATCCTTGGGCATGGGAGACCATTATATCTTATAAACTTAGTACCAAAACAACCTTTACATAGACATATTTGTATTTCAGAGTCATCCCACCAGTAGGATTAAATAGCAGCACACCCCCCAAGCTGTACCTCTGCTAAGTATCTAGTCACAATTGGATTGAGGATTTCCCAAAGGTGGGGTGTGGGAGAAGCAACCCAAACTTCAGGGATGACTTTACGCACTACTCACAGCTCTTCCTCACCTATCAGTGTGGGCAAACCTTTGGTCAGACCCTTGAAGCAGGTGAAATCCCCCTTCCCTTCCTCTGCCTGCTCAGAGGCATGGTCTGCCCCTCCTCTTTCTCCATTGTTTAGAGTGGGGAAGCTCCAGAGCCTTCAGAGATGCATGGGGGCTGAGCTCAGCTGGGGAGAAGACAGCCACAACAGGGTGTCTGGAGAATAGTTGTCTCCACCCTGCCTGATCCCAGAGCAGGCATGCTGCCACAGTCCCTGTCCCCAGCTGAGCTCAGCCCCTCTGCATTGGTGGTTCCCTGCCCTAGGGACAGTGGGGAAAAGCAGGCAAGGGAGGTGGTAAGGGGCAGGGAGGGTGCATGCTTTCGAGCAGGAAAAGGAAAGTGGGGAGGATTTTCACAGGCTTTAAGGACTTTAAAAAGTTCCCAAAGGGTGCATCTACACATTCATTGATCTGCCTTAATTATGGTGCATTAAGTTTAGTACCTGTAATAACAGGTCCTAACTTAATGTGCCATAATTAGCTAGCACAGATGAATACTTTTTGTGTGATGCTTAATGCCCATTGGACTAGTCTAATGCACATTAGCGCATGAACATGTTTTTTTTGCCAGCTGCACTAATGCGCAGTAGAATTAGTCCACTGGGCATTAAGTATCTATGTAGGTGCACCCAGAGGGTCCCATAGTGTGCTTAAATCCAAAAGGAGGATGCAGCTATGCTTGCACCCCCTCTACATCCACCCCTGTCTACAGCCTGCTGAAGAGCTGTGAGGAAGTAAAGAAACATGAACTAAATGATTTGAAGTGTAATATAGGAAGTAAAATCTCATGCTGGCTTAGCTGCACAGATGCTTAAATCATAATTTCCCTGAGTTTCCTGTGTCTCCCATCATTTTTCTTTATTTAATATTTGTTTCTTGTAGTTGGAAAGAATTGGTCCTAATGAATGTGTTCAGAATTTGTCTTTTTCTGAAAAATATGTACCAGAACAAAACAATATTAATTATATTAATGATTTATTAATGTGATGAAATTAAATGATTAAATATATTGATTAGATGGCATCTACTCTGAAGGTACTCCCTACTGAATGTGAATCTCAATCCATAAACATACAGGTAAAATAAAAGGCAGCTTCCTATGATTTCATGTTAGGAATATAGACAGATAGTTCTCTTCATAAAAGGGAGCTAGGAAGTATTTAAGGTTCATTATACAGTGGGAAAGGAGGGAAGAAACAACAATAAAAACATACAGGATCAGGCTGATCTATATTCCTTGCAAATCCATGATTCCTACTAAGTGTCAGTGAATACTGTTGATTGTGCAAAGAATATATGTTTCTACTTGTAATGTTTCCTGTGCACAAAAAGCACCAGAAGAACCCTTACTTTATTTAAAAAAAATCCAAGATAACAAGATTGGACAAAAGAAAAGTCATTGGGAATGAGTGTAGTGCACGGATCTCCTTTGTAACAGCCTGCACTGAACTGAACATAAAATGACTGCCTGATTCTTTAGTTGGCATCATTCTAAGAGATTTGTGCCTCCAGCCAACAAAAAGCAAAGGGACAAAACAGCTATATACTGGTAATAACATAAATCAAAGAGCCATTCACAGATATTAATACAAAAAGATGAAAAGTCTCATTACACCAAAGGAAAAGACTGGAAGAGCTACTCAGATTGGAAACTTCAAGAACAGAGATGGCTCCATGTAATTTCTCTCTTAATAGCAGAAACTGTCTTCATTATTTTATAATCCAAATTCACAGATGCAGTAAATATTTGTAGTGTAAATTAGATTCGCTTGCACAGAGACTCATAAAGTCTTTGTACATATGACCTAGGGGAACGATTCCTTCCTGATTGCAAATCCTGTGATTGGTTTGACCCTGAACATTTGAGTGGGACTGATGGTCAGGCACATGTGAGGTTACTCATCACCTTTACAAGCACCAGTGTACCTAGGCCAGTCTACTCTCTCTACCTGTAGCCAACACACTTCACAGGAAGGTGGATAAAACAGACCAGAAGCCAAGTTATGTATTCAGGGGAGGAAAAAAAATGTCTTTCCGGCTGTTGCAGGTAGGCATCATGAATCATGAGATTAATTGGTTAAATACAGGATAATTGAATGCAATATAAATATGGTAAAAAGGGTATTGTATGCATATCTAAGAGCTCAGGACAGAGGAAATTGAAAGTGATGCACCTAGGCAAAAATAAACTGAACTATATCTACATGATGATGGGCTCTACGTTAGCTGTTACCACACAGGAAAGACAGCCGGGAGTCATTGTGGACAGTTTGCTAAAAACATCAGCTCAGTGCTCAGCAGCTGTCGGAAACGAAAACCAAATGTTAGGGATTATTAAGAAGAGTGTTGTAAGCAAAACAGAAAGTATCATGTAATGTATATGACTATTTAATGTATGGCCTTCCTTTATAACATATCTTTTTAGGCCTTGTGCTTTGCTTAACTGTGTTTATTTAAACATGTAGATAGCTTCCTTTACTCTGTTGACCAAGCTAGCTGTCACATCTGGAAAAATCCATGCTATGATCATTGAAACAGGCTTGGGGCCTGTGGCAAAGTGAAAGTCCCTGGCTAGCTGCAGAGCTAGTTTCCCACCTGCCTCTGGGCATGGCACCCACCTGTCTCACCCGCCACACCTTGGTGTTAATTAATTAGGTTATTAATTACAGCGGGAGGAGTCCCATAGTACACCCCGATATTGGGGGGGGCTATCCGCAGCTCTATTCCACCCCTATGTCATGGCCAAAGCCTCACAGATGGCATCTCAGGCAGTTGGCTCAACCATCCCCTTCGCCCATTAGGTGTAGCCCCCAATCATGGGGACCTTCGGCTTCCATAAGCCCTGGACCCTTCTCAGGCTAGTCAGGACCCCGAGCTTCTTTGCTTATCATGGGCATCCCTCATGGTGGGCCCCTGGTCCTTTTGACCCTTCCAGTCCTGGCCCCAGCATGGACCAATCAGGTGCCTCAGTTGGTTTTTGCCTCTGCCTGCTCTTAGGGATTGGGGTCCCCCATTCCTGGCTCAGGTGTTCCTGGAGGCATGCCTGGCCCTGCAGGGTCACTCCCCCAGCTGGTTCAGGTACCTCCAGAAGCTTACCTGGCCTACCCTGCTCTGATGTAATGTGGCACACCCAAAGGTGAGGGCTGGGGCTAAGGTGCCCCTACTCACCCTACAATCCCTTCCGGCCTTACAGTCTAAGAATTCTAAAGTAATAAAAGGATTAGTACTTCTGTCTGTGTGTCTGTCTGTCTGTAATGCTGGGGGGCAACTATGCATGTGCCCCAGAGAAGGCGGGTAGCAATTGGGTGTGTGGGCCCCACCCCCTCAGGCAGGGAGCAAAAGGAGGAGGGAGCTGTTAGGCTTTAATACTGTATTGACTTGCCCTGGCTCCTGTCAAAGCTGATAGTTGCCAAGGGCAGTAGGACCCAGGGGGAGCCTTAGCAGGACTGAGCAGTCCAGCCCCGCCCCAGCAATTGTACTCCCTGCCTGTGGGCACTGTTGGCACCATGTGGCCCAGCTGCATTGCCAGAGTGGGGAGCAAAGAGCTTCTGATAATGTGTGTTTGTGTCTGGTGTGAGTGTATGTTGTGTGTGGATGGGGTTGTGCAGCCAGGGGAAAAGTGGGTGGGTGGATGTGGGTGTGCAGCCACGGGCAGGGAGGATGGCTGGGTGTGGTTGTGCAGCTAGGGGCAGAGTGGGTGGGTGGCTGTGGTTGTGGTTGTGCAGCCAGGGGCAGAGTGAGTGGGTGAGTGTATGTGTGCAGGCAGGGGCAGAGTATGTGGGTATGCAGTGTGGGTATGCAGCCAGGGGCAGAGTGGTTCAGTGGGTGTGGGTGTGCAGCCAGGGGCAGAGTGGGTGGGGGTAGATGTGTGTGTATGTGCAGGAAGGGGCACAGTGTGTGTTGGGGGGGTGTTCACAGGATGAGTCCCACATATACTCCCCACCATACACATGCACCCACACTCCCCTTGCACTGCCATACATGCAGACCCCCACATCCACAGCCCACGCACCCTCTTCCCACATGACCCCCCACAAACTCCATACCCGCCCACACCCCACATATCTACACCCCCCCACACATGCTCGCTCACCCCACATACCCAAACACCCACAGCCCCCAACACACCTATACACATCCCACAATATACAAAAGGAAGACTTCATTTTAAGCTATTGTGCGATCACCCCTATGTACACTATACAAAGGAATGTGTACATGAACACGTAAATTAGGACAAAAATATTTTTTGAAATCTAATGAATACTGTAGATGTTTCCTTTTCAGAATATAATTTAGCATTATTCTGGTTCCAAGTTGGCACAGCCCCTTACTGAAAGGAGTACTTCTGGGAGCAAGAGGATGGACTTCTGGTGACAAAGGTCAGGGGTTAGGAGGAGGGACTTCCAGTCACAAGATAGCGACCGGGGGTGGGGCATCTTCCAAGGGGCGGGGCAACCCATGCGGCCCTCAACAGATTGCCAGAACTCGGTAAGTGGCCCTCCGCCCAAAATAATTGCCTGCCCCTGGTTTATATGGCCAGCCCCGAAGGGTGAGTGGTGGGGGGCATGTAAGCTCTCCCTGAAATGCTCCATCATTCATGATGGACTATTGGCTAATCTATGAATAAATGCTGAAGACTGCAAGTGAGAGAGGAACAGCAGGAGGAAAAACCTTGGTCATACCCAGGTTACTCACCCTTTCAATATCCACTGTGTGACACAGGAAACTGGACAGTGAATGGCAATTCATATGCAACAAAGGAAGAAAATGTAATGCAGAGAGGTCTGTCACAATTACCTGCCCTGGCTTTCTTGGTTTACCCACACGAACCATTATATTCCCGGGGTTTTCCCTGTAGTAGTAACTCGTAACAGGGGTGTCAGGTGGAACATATTTGTGATAAAAATGCTGCACTGATGCAGCAAATATTGTAATGCAGCATTAATGTGGCAGGCATAGCAGCCTTGATTTACACACATAATTGCATGTCACAAATAGAATCCTTTATTGGTTGGAGAAATATTGGGACAATAAAGATCCTGCTTCCTGTATCCATCTGTCCTTCTAAATACTTTAATTACCATGCTGTTACTGTATGTGCACAGCTCAGACTAATATGCTCTCTCTCTCGGTTTATTACTATGATATGTTTAGGACAAACTACCTCTTGTTCAAACATTAACAGGTATAATCCTATTCTGATAGAGCTTTCCTTATCTCTTCTTAATTAAAATCAGGGAAATGAATACGGCAATTTTGGGAAGCAAAGCTAAGTGTCGCTCTCATTCCTCCAGCATTGTATTTATAGGCATTGGGAGCTGGTGTAGTGGGGCATGTTTGTACAGTCTCATGGAAATTGTGCGTGTGGTGATGGAGTAACAGTGTGACCCCTAGGAATATTGTCTTGCTCCTTAGGGTAACTCTGATAACCAGGAGGCAACCTTTGCGCATGTAAAGATAAAGGTAAGAAGGCAAAAGGGTCCATTCAGTTTTGGACCATGTAACTTTGTGGAGTTCTTGTGCATAATGCTTTGTGGGGCAGGCTGCAGCTTAGCATGAAGATAACCCGAGCTAGCTTTAGATGACCACAGCTATTAGATGTGGTATAGGTACAGCAGCGTGGTCTCATTAGCTCCTTAACTAGGCTGCTTCTGAAACTTGAGTTACCTTGTTTAAAGCCGGCTCAGGTATTCCTGTGCTATGCTGCACTGTAAACATACCATCAGATTCAACAGTGGATCCGAAACCCAGTATCAGCGACCAAGGTGTTTTATTTCCTTGTTATCTGCAACTCCCAGAGTGAATTTGGTCCTTTATATCTGTGTCTCCTCTTTGTACATGCCAAGCAAAAGCAGGCATAAGCTGTTTTTACTAATTTGTATCCTCATAGTGCTCTCTTTACTGTCTTGACTGACAGGAAATTACAGCCTTTCAAAAGCTCAAAAAAAATCTTTTACCAAAATAATGTGTAGATAGTTTTCTGTTCCCAAGTGTTGTCCTCTTCTCTTGCATACCAGTATTGCATTGCAGCCTGGCACTGTGCTTTAACCCAGACGACCTTTTGTTTAGGGTGATAGCCCGGTTGCCATACGGGTCCATTGTTTTGCTACAAACGCATGGAAATGGATGAGGGTCCCTGCTTGCTTAATGGTGTCCATTAAAATTAATTGTGCGTGCAACTTTCTGAACCAAATAAGAGCTTTAGAAATAATATTGTTCAGATTTCTGCATCAAAAAATTAACTCTGTAGTGCCAGGATGGAGTGGAAATTTCCAGTAGGCCAAAATAATAGCAATAGTACTATTCAGTAGGTCTTAGTAAAGCAAATGTTGACCTGAAGACTGTCTTCAAGTCTTTTGGAATGTGAGACCAAAAGGCCATCTGTTTATGGTCCAAGTACATCTAGAAATTGCCATGCAAAAGAAATTTCCCATCGTATCTTCATGAAAATACAAACTGTAGATTCACCACAAACATGTATATATATTTTACTATTAACAAAACATTGCATGGTTAAGGAACCTTTCCAGATCTAAAAAAAAGATTTCCATTCCATCCTTAAACCACAGGAAAGAAAATGGACCAGTCTCTTTATTGCTTTACCTAGTCCATTCAGCTAGATTTTCTTTTAAATCAAGGCACAAGTGCAGGGGCGGGTTTCTCCCTGATAATGGTTTGGATCCAACATAGGTTAGTGCAACTTACTGGCCATACATCCATTGTAAATTTCCGCAGTACCGATTTAACGTAGGGCTGATTAGCATAGATGTTCATAAAGACTTCTGTTGATGTCACAGGGTTTTGGACTGAGTTCTCAGTGACACGCACATACAGAACAAGTCTGTGGCAGGGTTGGAAACTGAGCACCCCTCTTCCAAGTTCCAGTCCTTTTTTTGGCACATACTGAATGATTGCATACCAAATCAGCACATTATCCCGATGCCTCAGTTATGGTTCCTCCTCAGCCCATGCTTATCAGTTTTAGGTCTGTAAGCAGTAGAAGTTCAGATGTGTGTGTGCCAACACAGCCCCAGAAACTGGCACAAGAAACAACGGGAGTTTCCTGTTTTATTTTAAAAAATCGTAGGGGTTAGGGTCACAAGCCAGGGAACAGGTAAAAGGTAAAGAAGCATCAGCACTGGGTAAACTTACACTCGGCACCTTAATTTCTCCCCTACACATCCACAGATGTCCCCATACATGCCTTTAGTTGTCCCTAGAGTGCTCAAACAGCAGTCTGCGGCTGCCCCCAAGTCTGAGTCCAGCTCATTGAGTCCATACTCCTGGCTGTCCAAGCCGTAAGATCTCCAGCTCCTCTGTGCACTCCCCTGTGTAGGGCTGGCCAGGTTGCATGTGCATACAGTTCGCTCTCTTTCTCTCTCCCCCTTAGTCTAACCTCCAACATCCTCTTCCTTTCCCCTTGCTCCCAAGTCCCTGCAGGTTTCTGGGAGCTGCAGTCTAAATTAACAGTCAGCACAGGTCTGCAAACTGCCCCCAGTTCCTCCTGCTGTTACACATTACTTTGATATTATACATGTGCTGTTAACCATTCTCACTCCTTCCTGCCAGTTTTTCTATGATTAGGAATACTCTATATTAAGTCTAGAATATCTGTTTTCAGGGAACAGGTGATTTTCAGTCCACATTTTTCCCTGGTCCCTCCATACATTTCTGATCTAGGTTGCACAGCATCCACTGAATTCACATTTTATATTGTTGGTGAAATTTCCATCGACCTTTTATTCATAGGCTGTAGTTTGTAGATACACCCTACTGAAACCAGCATATGTTCAGGCTTTGCTTCTCTTGCTTTCAATATCCATCTTCTCTTATATACATGATGCACTATAAGCTGGTGATTCAGTCACACCAAGCATGGCATCTGGCTAACGTTCATCCAGCACAGATGTTTGTTTGCTTTCTAAAGTTCAAGCCAGGATAATTAGGAATGGGCAAACTAGGCTGGACAAAAATAGGGGCAGCTCAATTGTATGGGAACAATTTATTTAATAATGCTCAGCTTTGATAGGTGATCATCAGCATGAAAGGAGGCAAAGCGCTTTGCAAAGGAAAACTTCGTTATCCTTCACAAACACCTGAAGTTCCAGTCCAGTGTCCTGTCCACAAGACCATGCTGTCACTCCTACAACAATTCTGCTTAAATATATTCACTCCCCTTTTTACAGGCTATTTATACATACTGAAACCCATCAAGAAGCCCAACCTGCCTCTTACGGCTGCTTGTTTGATTGCTGTCTGCAAACATTGTGGTCTGGGACAGAAGTTTCATAAACCAGTTTGACCCAAATCAGTTAAGTCTGATACTACATTCAACCAGGTTTATCTTAAACCAGTTTCAGTCATTTTGAAACTGGTTTACGTGCATTGAGCTTCTATTCTGTTGCAGGTTTAAACCAGTTTCTGATCACTTAAACAGGTTTGTGTGTAACTTCTGTCCCTAGCCTGAGGGACTTCACCAGACTCAAGGGCTAAGTGCATTCTGTGCCTCCAGCTAGGAAAACTCCCTGAACAATGCAGAGAGAATACAATACCACAGCTGAGATGTTCCCAAAAGTATATCGCCAGTTCTGGGGGCTAAAGTAAAAGGGTGATCCACAGTAGAAAGGAGAATCCTGGTGGGCTGGGGGCAGATAAAGGAGGCAAGTAGATGAAAGATAACTGCCATCTTATTTCTTTTTATTTCTATTGAACTGAATCATAAAAGATGTTGAAGTAGAGCTGATTGGTACTTGCTTTGGCATAATTTTCAAGGAAACTGCCTCTTCCAAAAGAAATATTCATTTTTTTTCAAGAAAGAAAAAATGGGAAGCATGAAATGGTGGTGGCAGGGAGCTCCTATGTCACAATGCCCCATCTTCTGGAATTTTTTGACATACACAGTTTTGGTTGTATCTTTTAAAAAACGTTTTTTCATTTCAGTGGTTTCTTTTAAAATGTTACTTTAAATAGTATATGCAGGCAAAATCAAGACATTTAGAATAAGACAAACTATTTTTGTAGCATTTTCATGGGCAGAAAATGACAAAATCTTGAAGTGTCCCTCCCAGTCAAAATAGCCTATTTCAAAACTCAAGAGTCCTTTGGGAAATCAAATTCTTGGTCTCTGCCCAGCTATAATTTTGTGGTTGAATTTGTGTCTTTGGGAGAAATGATTCTCTGGCAAACTAACAAGCTATGTATTCATTTCTACTCCCTACTATACATTAATGTTTGAAGATTTGCTAGATTGTATATAGCCACAATTGCCTTTTCAAGTGGGTTATTTGTGCTTAATTCTACAAGTGTCCATCAAAGATGATGGACATTGTCTTCCAGTAGTGTTTGAAATATCAGGCTCTGGGGCTAAGCTTTATCCACATTTAGCTTAGAAGTAATAAAGATATGACATACTTACAAGTGCTGCTAAAATGTAATTACCTGAATTTTAACGCCACTGAATATAAAGACTTCCTTGGTATGAAAATTCTGCCTCCACTACAGAAATAGGCTGTCCTGCCCATTGAAATGCACTGAATTATATTGAGTTGTTGCACAGGAAAAAAAGTGTATTGCAGAATGGGTGACATTTTGTAAATTCTGGGATTATGGGATGTATAACACCCCATTTTTTAGGGGACATAACTAGATGTAGGTGCTTTAGTATAATCCTGTTCCATCCTGCTCACATCCCTGAAAAACTACATATACAAAAAGGTAGGTTGGTCTTCTCATTCCCTGCTTTTGCATGACCTAGTTTTAAGACTATGATGGTAGTATGTTCCAGAAATAGGTGCATCAATAGACTTGCAGGGACTTGCATAGGGCAGAATGGGATTACAACCCCCATTTCAGTCTTCTTAGGTGCATAATAGGTGGAGCAGGATGTGAACCTAAACATGCTGATGTAGATTTTTATATTGGGTATAAATGACTTCAGGTGGCAAAGCAGCATAACTCTGATCAAGGGTTTGCAACCTGAAAGGGCAAAAACAAATAAAACAGGGAAAGACTGTTATTAGGGCATAGGATAAATCAGGCCCTGCAAACCCCGTGCTCAGCACTGCTCCCAGATTAATTGTCTTAATATAAATGGCTGCAGTTCTCGATGAGTTTAATTTTTAGATACATTGTAAGAACCAGTCCTGGAGAAATAGGCCCCATTTTACCAGCCCCTTTCTGTGCAAAGCGAAAAAAAATGAAGAGCTACACAAACTTGTATAGGGATATTATAGGTTCTTTCTACTCTGCTACCACAACTATTCATTTAAGTGATTTGTGGGACACTCGATTCAAAGTTCAAATTTGTAAAAAAAAAAAATGCAAATTGCCCTGGCATTGTGTAATTGAATAATTCCAGTACTGAGAGTCCTTTAACTCATCTCAGTGCCAACACCCACACCTATGGAGGACATTTTGAACAATCATATGTGAGGTCCCAGTGCAACATTGACAATGATGGCCACTCTTACAGTTAAAGACAAGCAAATGCTCTAGTCCTGTAGTGTAAAAACAAGGGAAATTTTTACTTGAAAACATTGCCCCAAAATGAATATAATAGAACGCAGCTCATTTGCAGTGGGTTGCCCCATGAAGGCCAAGTTGCTCAGCTGTTTGCTGCTGCTTTTCTTATAAAGTGTGCTGCTTGTCCATTAAACTGAAGCTCCTCGGCACTCCTACATGCTTGACTGGTGAAGGGGTGTCCTTTGATGCAGAAGCCACAGCAAGCAGCTGAAGTACACAAGGGGTGTTCATCAGTATCTGGGAGAATGTCTATTCACCAGAGCGCCCCAAGGAAAAACAAGGACCAACGGTCATAAACTCCTACAAGACCATTTTAGGCTGGACATAAGAAAAATGTTCTTTACTGTCTGAGCCCCCAAGACCTGGAATAGACCCCCTCCAGAGGTGGTGCAGGAACCTACTCTGGACTCATTCAAGAAACATTCGGATGCTTATCTTGCTGCGGTCCTTTGACCCTAGCTGACTTCCTGCCTCTGGAGTAGGGAGCTGGACTTGATGATCTTTGAGGTCCATTCCAGCCCTGACATCTATGAAATCTATGAGGTTGTCCTACATTACTGTTTGTTGTCTCTTAGTATACCCCCGACTAACTCAACCCCTCATCTTTACTAGCAAGTAAGGGTAAGGAATCCACCCCTGCAAAGTATCCATGTTGTATGGTACTCTCTCCTACATGCGTGTGCTAATGTTAGCACTCTTCCTCTTCCCCTCCTGCATTTTTCTGTTTCTTTTACCTTTTTTGTCTTCCCAGTGAGGTCTCTCATTTTATCTATGATCTCATTATCATAGCATTTGAGCTTCTGATTGAAGTACTATTTTCCTATCAGTAACAATTGTAATCAATAATCCTAGCTACATCTCTGTTTATGACCTAGCATGAGTTGCGTAGCTGAAGAAAGACAGGATTTGTATCGCATCCGGTTTGATGTCCCACTGCAGCGGTAACACCAGAAAAGAGTCTCTCTTCACTTCTCTAAGGGCTTGTCTGTTGTGGGGCTGCTGCTGCTGCTATCGCTAGTAGAGACATAGTTTAACCCATCAAAAGGATTTTTTCTGCTGCCACAGTTGCATCACCTTCCCCAATGACTTTAGTTAAACCGACAGAATCCATTAACAGTTGGGGGTACAACTAGCATGGTGTGGGAATCCAGTCATGCCCCTAGCTATGTATCTGTAGGGATAGTGCAGACAAGACTCCTAGGGTTTGATCTGGACGCAGAGGTCCCTCAATTCCTGCTGAAACCAGTGGAGTTGAGGATTTTGTAAATTTGCTCACAGCCAGGTAGTAGGACTCTCATACACACTGGGACTTCTTCCTTTGAGGCCAGCAGGCCTACACCTATGGTAGTTGCTGAGCTCTTCCTAGACAAGAGACATTGTACTGGTGGGTTACCACTCCATACGTAACCATGCTGAAAGGAACGAGTTTGTCGCAGAGTAAAGCTGTTTTCAGCGGAAAGGAGGAGGGGCAGGACTATGCGTGCAGCACAAAGGAAAGCACAAAACCTTTTTGTTTTCAACAGCACAAGAGGAAACCAAAAGAAACCGTTCCAAATGAACAACTTCTATGGACTTAGCAAAGCTGTGCTCAGCCTTGCCAAGCCTGAAATCTAAAATAAGCGTTCTTTTCTTTATGTACTTCAGGAATGAATAGGAATGAAGTACGTAATTATTTAGAAATCTTCCCCCAAGGAATCTGAAGCTCCTTAACCTCTCACAGTTGGTTTAAAGTCAGCCACTGCTATTGTATACAAGGTTGCATCTGCCAGGCCTGAGACATACTCCAGCCAAGACCTCCAAAAGGGTCTATGAAATTGAAATTTCTATTGAAAAAATGCACAATAGACAAGTTTTATGCCTATGCAACTGACCTTTATAAAGCCCTGTTGACTCATTTGAGCTCAAAATGTGTGAAACTCAGAAGTTAAGTTCTGTGCAGGTAATCTCAAGCTCAACTCAAAAAAAAAAAAAAACACACTCAGGTAGGCTCTGGAGCGGTGAGAGATGCGCGGGTGAAGCCCGCTGTGCCCCCACTCCCCCGAAGCCCCCCAGACACCCCCTCACCAGCCGCCGAGCCCCCTGCCGACCCCCAGCACAGCCGGAGGTAAGCGGGCTCGTGGTGGGAAGGGGTTAACTCCTCGCTCCCTGGGAGGAGGCCGCTGCCTCGTGCCGGCCGGGTCAAGCCCCCGCCCAGGCCCCTACTTGGCCTAGCCCCCCAGGGAGCCCCGCGACCGCAGCTGCGCGAACAGGCTGCGTAAACAGGCGCCCGAGTTAGCGCAGAGTTCGCGCAGGGGAGGGCGCGGGAGGGCACAAGGCCCTGCCTGCGACCCCCCCAGCCATAGCCAGCCTACCAGAGGCATGACACGGATGGGCACGCGCCGCACCCCGAGGGTCCCCTCGGGCTCTGCGGCCCCCCCATCGGGCACCTCAGAGACGGCCGCCCAGACGGAGCCCATGGTTCTGGGCTCCATGCAGACGGAGCCCCTGGCTCTTGCCTGCGGGGGCTGCCTGTCCCTTTTTCAGGCTCTGGGGCCCGGGAGCATGGCCACCTCCCCTTGCGGGGTCTGCTCCCTACTGAGGTCTCTGGCGCGCCAGCTGGAGGAGCTCCAGGCCACAGTCCAGAGACTGCGTGCCATCAGGAACTGTGAGCAGGAGATAGACTCCTACTGCCAGGCCCTTCTCCTTCGGGAGCCGCAGGGGACAGCTCTGTCTCCCTCCGTGACTAAGGAGGACTCTGGGACCTCCCACTCTGCCCAGTCAGGGGCATGGACCAAGGTGGTCAAGGGCCCCAAGGCCCGCCGCACCAAGGCCCCTGCCCCGCCGGAGCTTAGCAACAGGTTCGCACCTCTTGCAGCCCCAGCAGAGCCCACGCAGTTGCCAGCTCCTGCAGGCAACCCAGGCTCGACCGCAGCTACTGGCCCCGCTCTCCCCAAGACAAAGCTTAAGGTGTTTGTTGTGGGAGACTCCATCCTGTGGGGGACTGAGGGGGCAATATGCCACCCCGACCCCTTAGCCCAGGAAGTCTGCTGCTTCCTGGGGGCCCGCATCCGAGACATTGCAGAGAGAATCCCGCAGCTCCTCCAGCCCACAGACCACTACCCCATGCTCCTTATTCATGTGGGCACCAATGACACGGCTCGGAGCAACCCCAGCCAGGTCATGAGGCGCTACAGGGATTTGGCAGTGGGGCATAAGGCTCTGAGGGCACAGGTGGTATTTTCTTCAATCCTCCCAGTCTCAGGCTATGGTCTGAGGAGGGAGAGGAGGATCCAGGTAGTTAACCAAAGGCTGCAATGCTGGTGTCATCGGGAAGGCTTTGGCTACCATGACAACAGTCCGCTCTTTGGTGAGAGAGGCAGTGAGCTGCTGGGAAGGGATGGCCTCCACCTCTCTCTCCTGGGGAGGAGGCTCTTTTCAGCCAGGCTGGCTGACCTGCTCCACCGGGCTTTAAACTAAACCCGCTGGGGGATGGGGGGACTACTGCCCCTGCTGGCCCGCTGAATGGCCCTTGCAAAGCCAGTGGACAAAGGCACTTAAGGGGGCACTTAAGGGAGCTCAACCCTGCCACAGCCCTGGCACAATCTGTGGGCAAGGCAAGAGCCCCCAAGGGCACACTTGCCTGCCTGTACACTAATGCCAGGAGCCTGGGCAACAAGCAGGACGAGCTCGTCCTCCTGCTCAGCGCAAAGAAATATGATGTCATTGGGATAACGGAGACCTGGTGGGACTCCACCCATGACTGGACCACGGGTATAGAGGGCTATACCCTATACAGGAGGGATCGTGTTGACAAAAGGGGCGGGGGTGTAGCTCTCTATGTGAAGGAAAGCTACATGTCCCTGCAAGCTGATGTTGGCGACCGGCATGGACAGCTAGAGACCCTCTGGGTAAAAATTCGTGGGGAATTCAGCACAGGGGACACAACGGTGGGAGTCTACTACAGACCTCCCACTCAAAGTCCCGAGCTTGACCAGGAGTTCGCCCGGGAACTGACTGAGGCCGCTTGCTCCAGTACCTTGGTTGTCATGGGTGACTTCAATTACCCGGACATCTCATGGGAAGATCACTCAGCTAAATCTGAGCGGGCGCAAAGCTTTCTCTCATGCATGGATGACCTCTACCTGACTCAAGAAGTCTATGGGCCAACGAGAGGCAAAGTGCTGCTTGACCTGGTACTGGCTACGGGGGACGACCTAATCGGCGACCTAGTGATTGATGGGAAGTTGGGTGACAGCGACCACGAGCTGATCACCTTCACCATCCGCTGTAAAGCTGGCAAGTCAGTCAGCAGCACAGAAGTCCTTGACTTCAGAAAAGCCGACTTTGACAAGCTCAAGAGGCTAGTCGGTCAGGCCCTCAGGGACCATGACCCCAGGGAGATGGGAGTTCAAGAAGAGTGGTTGCTTCTCAAGGAAGCGATCCTCAGTGCACAAGCTAAATCTATTCCAACACGGAGGAAAGGCAGCAAGAAGGCACAGCAGGCCCCCTGGCTCTCCAGAGACCTAGCGGACCTACCGTGGCTAAAAAGGAAAGCCTACAAAGGATGGACGACAGGATTCACCTCCAAGGAGGATTACTCTGCACTGGTCCGGTCCTGCAGGGAGCAAACCAGGAAAGCCAAGGCTGCAACTGAACTCCAACTAGCTTCAGGCATCAAGGACAACAAAAAGTCCTTTTTCAGATGTGTGGGGAGCCGGAGGAAAAGCAAGGGCAATGTTGGACCCCTGCTAAACCAGATGAGGCAACTGACAACTGACGCCCAGGAAAAAGCCAACCTATTAAATAGGTACTTTGCGTCAGTCTTTCATCAGTCACACGGGACGCCCATGCCTGCTATGGGACAGGGAAATCTGGGTGAGGGGGATCCCCTACCCTCCATCAATGCTGACCTCGTGAAGGAACACCTTGAGAAGCTGGATACCTTCAAGTCAGCTGGCCCTGACAACCTGCACCCCAGGGTACTCAAGGAGCTGGCGAGCGTCATAGCCCAGCCCCTGGCAAGGATCTTTGAAAACTCCTGGTGCTCTGGTGTAGTGCCAGAAGACTGGAAGAAGGCCAATGTGGTACCGATCTTCAAGAAAGGGAGGAGAGTGGATCCGGCTAACTACAGGCCCATTAGCCTGACTTCTATCCTGGGGAAGATCTTAGAAAAGTTTATTAAGGAGGCCATCCTTGAGGGACTGGCCCAGGCTAACATCCTAAGGGATAGCCAGCATGGGTTTCTTGCGGGTAGGTCTTGTTTGACCAATCTCATTTCCTTCTATGACCAGGTGACCTATCACCTGGACAAGGGAGAAGAGATTGATGTCATATATCTTGACTTCAAAAAAGCTTTTGATCTGGTATCCCATGATCACCTCTTGGCCAAACTGCCCAGTTGTGGCCTTGGCTCCACCACGATCCGCTGGCTGGGAAATTGGCTTCGTGGTCGGACCCAGAGGGTTGTGATTGATGGCAGTCACTCATCATGGTGCCCTGTGACCAGTGGGGTCCCTCAAGGCTCTGTCCTGGACCCATACTGTTCAACATCTTCATTAACGATGTGGACATTGGAGTTAGGAGTGGACTGGCCAAGTTCACCGATGACACCAAACTTTGGGGCAAAGCATCCACACCAGAAGATAGGCGGGTGATCCAGGCTGACCTGGACAAGCTCAGCAAATGGGCAGACGAGAACCTCATGGTGTTGAACACCGAAAAATGCAAGGTTCTCCACCTTGGGAGGAAAAACCTGCAGCACCCTTATAGGCTCGGCAGTGCTACGTTGGTTAGCACTACAGAAGAAAAAGACTTGGGGTTCATCATTGACCACAAGATGAACATGAGCCTGCAATGCGATGCTGCGGCTAGTAAAGCGACCAAAATGCTGGCGTGCATGCATACATTCTTCTCGAGCAAATCCCGAGACGTCATTCTCCCCTTGTACTCGGCCTTGGTGAGGCCGCAGGTGGAGTACTGCGTCCAGTTTTGGGCTCCACAATTCAAAAAGGATGTGGAGAAGCTTGAGAGAGTCCAGAGGAGAGCCACGCACATGATCAGAGGTCAGGAAAACAGATCTTACGATGACAGGCTGAGAGCCATGGGACTCTTTAGCCTGGAAAAGTACAGGCTCGGGTGATCTGATGGCCACCTATAGGTTTATCAGGGGTGACCACCAGGATCTGGGGGAACCTCTGTTCACCAGAGCGCCCCAAGGGATGACGAGGTCGAACGGTCACAAACTCCTGCAAGACCGTTTCAGGCTGGACATAAGGAAGAATTTCTTTACTGTCCGAGCCCCCAAGGTCTGGAACAGTCTGCCAGCGGAGGTGGTTCAAGCACCTACATTGAACACCTTCAAGAGTAAATTGGATGCTTATCTCGCTGGGATCCTATGACCCCAGCTGACTTCGTGCCCTTTGGGCAGGGGGCTGGACTCGATGATCTCCCGAGGTCCCTTCCAGCCCTAATGTCTATGAAATCTGTGAAACTGTAGGTGCAAAGGTATGGCCAGCAAGTGTGTAACCACCAGCGGCATTCACCTAACAGAGGTTCCTCTTTGTAAAATATCCTTTATACTAGGCTATATATTGTTGCTTCCAGTAAGTAAAGATAGCCTAAAGTGTGAGCAAATTCATGTTACACCGTTTTTGCACTCCCAGAAGCTCTACATGAGTCACTGTGTCTTTGAGAGCTGGTGATATGTTAATAGGTGCAAAGTGATGTGTGTGGGGACAAATAATTCAAACTGTACTTACAAGATGATGGGCTCTACATTAGCTGTTACTACTCAAGACAGGTTTTTGGCATTGCTATAGATAGTTCTCTGAAAACATCAGCTTTGTGTTCATTCAAACGGGCACCTAGAACGTTAGGAATGATTAAGAAGGGAATTGAAAACAAGACAGGAAATGTCATTATGTCATTGTATAAATCAGTGATACTTCCACACCTTATATTGCATGCGGTCCTGTCCTCCTATATCCAAAAGGATATAGCAGAAGTAGGAAAAGTACAGAGAAGGGCAAGATGGATGAGGCTTCCATACAACAAGAGACTGAATAGGCTAGGACATTTCGGCTTAGAGAAAAGACTTCTCAGGTGGATATGGCAGAGGTCTATAAAATAATGAATGCTGTAGAGAAAGTAAATGGGGATTTGCTAATTAGCAATGCTCATAATACTACAATAAGGGGACGCACCATGACATTCTTAGGGAGCAGGTTTGAAGAAAAACAAAAGAGGTACAAAGGAAGGTTTGACAAACTCACACAGGATAAATCCATCAGTGGGTATTAAACATAACCATAGGGCTGTCATCTCCAAATTAGCACTTTTGGGGCCTCTACATACTGGGAACTGTAAAGGAAGAGAAGCAGGAGATATTAATCTTGATAGGCCATGCATAAATGTCTGTCTCCATTCCTCGCTATCCCCGTATCCTTTTAGCAGCTAATTGGTGTCATTGAGAGACACCTAATAGTGGGCTAGATGTTGTCTAATTCCATGTGACATCTCTTACATTTCTATGCACTGCCATTGGTACAGGACAAAATTTTAAAATGGCGCAATTCCTACTATATATAACTACATTAACTTTCATAGATTCATAGACTGTAAGGCCAGAAGGGACCTCGGAAAATCATTGGGTACAGCCCCCTGCACCAAGCAGGAACATCATGAAAAGTATTTACTTAGTTACTGAGTCAGGAAAAAGTCAGGCTCATTATTATACTATCTGGGTTTAAGGAATTCCTGATTCTTTAGAAGGACATTTACAGTGGAACTGAGGATTTTTTTTTCCTCCTCTGATAAAATATTTTGATTTTTGTAGGAGGCAAAATACACCAAAAAAAGTCCAAAACCAAGCTGAACAAACAAACAAACAAAAAAATCTGAAAAATCTTGAATGATCTGTAGGAACACATACACCGTCCATGACAACAGGCATTTAATCAAAAAACCGGTTTTCCACAGGGTGAGGAAGAACATTGATCAACAGCTTTCAAGCAGTCACATTATATAGCAACCAGTGGGTGATGCTGGGTATTTGTTATATCAGGAGGACTTGCTCAACTGTGCCACTATTTTCAAAATATTTCATTTTTATTCTGGGTAAAGCTTACACATTGTCAACACTGATCACTGAAAGAAAACAAATTTTCCAAGATATATATTTTCTCATAATATCTGGATTTTGTCCATACTTGTTTGTGTGGGTGAGACATTGAGGAGTGCAGCATGTCTAGAATTGTGTATCTGTCTATTTAGGGACTAAAACTGCTTTATCCCCCAGTGGTTACGCTTACCTATCCCTCTCTTAACACTTTCCTTGGCGTTAAAAGGATTTACACATATAATAAGTTACTGTACTCCATTAACAGTGCGCTTATTGACAGAGGAGTTCATTATGCACACAGACTAATCATGCAGCATGTACTGGCTCCATTTTCAATTGATTGACAAGAGAAGTTGAGAAATAGAAATAGCAGAAAGGAATGAAGAACCTGGCTGGAACAGAGGAAATGAGAGATGGGAGAAGGTAAAACCTGACAGGAATGGAAATGCATGGGAAGAGGGTTGCAAAGGATACAAACATATACACTTCAGTTGGGCACTGTAAAAAGCAAAATAAGAGGTGGTGGTAGAAAAAGAAAGATTAGACATGATTGAGACAGACACCATCTCCAGCTGAGGAAATAGGTATGTTCATGGGGCAGGGACTGAACTGAAACTCATGAAACCAACTTCACATTACAGGAAAGGAAGTTTGCTTATTTCCCTCAGCTTGAAATCATGTGTTAAAAATAATGTCTCAAGTGCAACCCAAGACATTATCACAATCCTTATTCCCCTTGCTCCATGCCTATCCATTTTAACAGCAGAATGAGTGGAAACATTGATGGATGGTGGGTCATTCTGGTGTTGCACTGATCCAGCTTCCACAGGTCAGATCCTTCCAGGAAGGATGATCTAATATGGATTTGTGTATCCATTTTTGATTGAATGAACGAGGAGGAGTCATTGTCTGGCCTATGCAAAAAAGTGAATATAAACCGAGCCCTATTCTGGGTTCTACCACACATTTCCTGGGTGAACTTGGAAGTATCACTTAGAACTGTTTTTTTTCAGTAAGTGCCCTCTAATTTGAATTCCTTCTCTGCTGCTACTTAGCACAATGTAAGATACCACTTCTAACCATCAGCCCCAACATGTTTCTGATAGGTTGCCCAAGAATTAGATCATTTAGGGGCCATGTGTGAAAATGCAGCTTTTAACCTCTCTGAGCCTCAGTTTTCCTATATGTAAAAGATGATCAATTAATACTTGTCTATCCCAAAGTGTGTTGCAGAACAAAGTAGATAAATAGTGACTTGAGAACTTCTCAAACTAGGAAATATCAGATTAGTATTAAAATAGTTAATATATGTGGTTAAAATTAAAATGTAAATAAGGTATGTGTTTGATCTGGTATTCAAAGACTTGTCAAATGTTCAGATTTCCTCTAATATCTTAAAGTTGGATCAACCGTATAATGAATAGTTGGTTTGCAAACTCAGCAATACTTGTCTAAGTTGTTTCCCATAGAAATGCTCTGTTCTTCTGTTTCTTATTGGCAGACCTGTGCTGTTTTGCAGCCTGGCATCTCAAAAGACAAAAGGTCTTTACTTAACTAAATCACACTGTGTTCTTAATAAATAATGAGATTTTTGTTGGGGCTTCCCACACCCATTTCTAAAAATAGTGCATTGGAAACTAGCGTCATAGGTTAAGACAGAAAGCCCAGGATATACTGCATATTTAAGAAAAGGTCCAGTTGCAAAATGAACCCTGTAAAAAGTTGTGAGGACAAATACTGCAGCAAAGCTGGAAGGTATCCAGGAGCACAAAGCAATCCAAAAAGACAGAAAAGACAGACTAAATGAGGACGTGAATTCAATAAACACGGCGAGAGAAAATACGACATAGGACAGGATAGCTGATAGGAAAACTAAAGAGCCAGCAAAATAAAAACACAGATTTGTGGAAGGATGTACAAAGTCAAGGAGACAGATCTGGGATTAGAAAGCCAGTTTAAAAATGAAATAAATATCTAGCTTGTTGAAGCACTGGCTAGGTGAGTGAGTCAGCAGCTCTTCCCTTTCAGGCTGTAAGTCTGAATTCCCCATAGGTTGATACTAACCAAAAACTATCATATGTTGGTTGCTCAGTGACTGATTTGAAATGAATTTTTAGTCTCATTCCAGTTCCTAATCAGTGTCTGTGACACAGGAGCTATCTTCACAATGGATACTATGTTAACAAACTTTTTGGCAATCCCACCAGAGCGGACAAGGGCTCAGTTATAGATTTCACGGATGTTTAGGGTCGGAACAGACCTTAGTAGATCCAAGCCCCCAGTTTCATGGAAACTGAATGCTTTCACTTACCCTTGCTACATAAGGCGTGTTAGAGTAAACATGCTTGGAGTTTGGGCATCGTCATGGACAGCGCATCTGTGAATACACTCAGTCTCAATAGTCACAGATTATGCTCTGGCATAACCACACCCACGTGCATCAAGTTATGAAGCTCAGCTTTAAAAAGACATAAACTATTTATTATGACACATTGACTTTGTGCTAGCATCAAAAAGTTGGAGGGCAACCTGAGGTTCATCTGGTCCAGAGGCATCAAACTCACCCACCCCCCAGGTTGGATCCAGATTGCGGGGTGCCTTGCAGGCCCAATGTGGATCCACTTCTTGCATGGGGGTGAGTGGTGGCAATGGTGACATGGAGATTAGCACAGCCATTGCTTACCCCCCCAAAGAATGCTCCAGACTGCAGATTTTGGTGGCATACCCCACCCCTGAATCCTTGGCCCTTCCAGGAGCTCCATGGGCTGGATGAAACAGTGCTGCAGGCAACATCTGGCCCATGGGCCTTATTTTTAACACTTCTGATTTAGTCTGATCATCTTCAGAAATACAGGGCTTGCTATTTAGAAATCATCTGAGATTGCCTACCAAGTCTTTTTTGGAAACCTCATTGGGAGGTGATAACTTTCCTCAATGGTTGTTCCATTGTTCTACTCTTTTTATGGTTAGGAAGTTCCATCACCCTCCTCCCAGATTTGATCCAAATCTGCTTAACTGAAGTTTAAACTGTTTGCCCTGTTTCCTGTGGCATGGGCATAGTTCTTTATCTTCTTCGTGTCAGCCTTTCAAATATTTGAAAATTACTATGATTATCATGATTATTAATCTCCTTTTTTTTCCAAGTTAGACACGCCTAGTTCTCCCAAATTTTCGTTGTAATGCTTGGATTCTAAACCCTTTATTATCTTCATCCTTGTTACAGTGCAGTGCCCAGGAATGGATACAGGACTCCATCTGAGGCTCACCCCGTACCAAGTGGAGTGGTATTATCCTCCCATGTCTTGCATACGTGATACAATAATTGCTGAATTCTCTAAAAGTAATGAGAATAAGGGTACAACTAGCGCAAGGATGGAGCTGAAATCTAACTGCTGCCCTTCTTTTAACCCTCTGGTGTGTTGTTGAGAAATCACTGAGGGATGAGAAGATGCTAACTAGACACATTTTTGTTTTTGTGTAATTTCAGTGTAAATTGTACTTGAATTTAGTCTGTCTATGAAGGCCAATATTTTTCAGAGTGGCTGTTTTTTTTAGTGCGTCAAACTGGGTGCCCAGAACTGGAGATACCCATTATCAGGTGTCTTAGGCTGAAGGACATTCAGGTCAGAATAAATGGTAAAGAATTTAAGCAGTAATCAGCTTATCTCCATATGGACCTTATGTGACTGATTGGAAGCAGATCAAGAACCATTTACGGGTCAGTTGAGATATGAGGTAGCTGAGCCCGTAATGTTAGTTGTCTCTTCTGAGGTAATGATGGATGCGCTTCTTTTGAGTTCTCCTTGGGCAAAAGCATCATCAAGGTGCCACCCACCAGGAATTTAAAAGCAGTCTAGGATGATCTAAGAAACATGAGGCAGAGGTTACTTATTGCTCTGAGAAGTACAATGGATTTATTATGAGCAGATGGTACCTAGAAGTGCGTGTCAGGTCAGTTTATCCCAGATTAGCATGGTCCCTCGCAAAACTGATGAACTGCCATAAAAATATCAAAGCTTTCTCCCCACTCATCGTTGCCCATATTTAATCACAACATATTCCTGCTGAAGGCACTGTTAGGCACAGGCACTATTATGCTTTTACAGGCACCTGGTCCTGCTTCAGTTTTAAGCCATGCTGATACCCAAGTGCTATGCGGGACCTCCAACATACAAAACAATCTCATTATATAAAGCCCTGCTTATAACAGCACTCTGCTTTTAACACTCCCACTAGCAGGAGCTATTTTTTTTTTCATTTCTGTGATGCAACAAATTGACTAACCCAATTATAGTGCACATCCTCTGTTCCTTAATTTGTCCTGGTCCCCTGGGGTCTTATTATAATGAGATTGTACTGTGTATTACTGAAGGCAAAGGTTATCTCAGTAGTGAAGGTTCAACCAGTTAACAAAATGAAAAGGACAGGAAGGTAGATCCTGTAGCCCGGGGGTTGTCAACCAGGGGTATGCGTACCTGCGGGGGTACTTGAGAAGGCCCTAGGGGTATGCGTGGGTGGGAGGGGACAGAGCACCGCCATGTACCATCCCATGCTACTGTGCAGGTGCTGCCTGCCTGGCCAGACACTGGGGGCAGGGGAAGCTCACATGTGGCAGCCACCGCCGCTCTGTGTCCAGGCGCGCGTCACTCCCCCCCTGACTCCGGCTGCACGCCACCCCCTCCCCCCACTCCATGTCTGGCTGCCAGGGGTACACTGATCCAAAAGGCTGAAAACCCCTGCTGTAGCAAGATGTAAATTGTTAACAGATCTGTTGGAAAAGAAACAAAAATAAAAGGAAACGTGATCTTGGGTTGCATGAGACATCACCTGAAAAGACGGCATATTAGTATTATTATTTTTATTGACAGGATGGGTCAGTGGTTAGGGTGCTGGTCAGTCCTGGAGAGAGAGACTACAGGAGTCATGTAATCAGAGACTTTTCAAATATTGACAGTGAAACATCTCACGAACCATCTACCATGTCCCAAATATTGCAGATCCCTCTCTACTATCATCCATCTGCTGCAAAAGCAGCAATATTTGATCTCAGTCCTAGCGCAGTTATCTAAACAGGCCCTGCAATACAGCAGAGTGGATAATATCTCAGGATATTTTGAGCTACCAATAAAAAAAAAAAAGTAAGAATGAGTTGGGGACCATTCCCAATGGCTGTCCCCAGTGGAATAGGACCCCTTCCCCTTTTTTGGCTTTTCAATCCCAAGAACAATGTGTCCTCAACTACAGTGTTGGCTGCAGAAGTCTGCCTCAAGTAATTTTCCATTTATTATATGTTGTGCTTGCCAGTGTTAACCTCATTTCCTAAAAAGCCTCTTGCAGCAGCCTTCCGATATTATGAGGCTCAGCTCAGCTTCGGGAATAGGCAGTGTCCAAGGACTACCCTGATATTGTGGACAGCTGCATGGAGGGGGCTCATCCTTGTCTTCCACCCAAGGAGAGGCATTTTAAGTTGCATCACACTCTTGTGCAATATGCAGCATGCCAGTATAGTCTATGGCTCAGTTGGGGCTGTACTCTAGTGTGCTGTTGGGTCGGTGGAGAAACTCTGCACTCTCTGCAATTGTTCATCTGCTTTTATAAGCATAAGGAGAATGGGTTTCAGACATTGTGAAAATGCTGACAGTCACCATTCATTGGAGCAGGTATCCTTTGACTTCTTTGTCAAAGCATGGGGAAATGATACTTTGCATTTGGCCTGGAGTGACTGATAATGGTATGCATTCACCCAACTGTGGGGGCAGGGGAAGGAGACAAGGATGAGAGGCTCACTGGATTTGGGATTGTAAGAATGATGGAGAAGAAAAATGTTTACCTAGCAGCCAGCCCACTAGAAACTTCTCCTAAGTCAGGTGCCTTCAAAGACCTCAAATTTCTCAGAGCCATGGTGGAATCCAGAAACTGGGCAATGATGCCCATGAATGAGTATTCAGCATTACACAAAGCCACACTGTTTAGTGCACATGACCGTGTCTCTTAATGGAAAGATGTGTAGTGCACTCAGCTTTTGTCCGCTGAGATACGTTCCAGACACTACTCTGAACACAGATGAAAGATCCGCTGACCTGACACCTCTGCATGTTCTTCTGCTGTGCTCATGTAACACTGCCATCGAGATAGGTCTCTTAGCAGGATTGAAAATTTACTTTTCTTCATACTAAACATACCTAAATCTCTCAACCTTTCTTTGCATATCTTGCATATTCCAATCCCTTAGCACTTCCTACACACAATCTTGTTAACATAACTGCTCTTCTGGCAACAGCATCACCCTTGCTGACTCATGCTCAGTCTCTGATCTGCCAAAACCCCCGGATTGTTGTAGGCTACTTCCCAGCCAATTCCACCTATTGGAGTTGGGTTGTGACAGATTCTCTGTATTAAGCTTGATCCAAACTTGCCTATGTGATTGCCCCTCAACAGGGAGACACTTCTCTACCTATTTTAAAAATGCCAGTTAGGCTCTCAGGGAGCTCCATGTCCTCTGAGGAACTGGGAGACTGTTAATGCTTCTCTATTTTTGGTTGAGCCTGTGGCTGTTCTTAGGTATCAGCTTCAGATCCTGTAGCTACTACTGGTGGATGTCTGCTAAATGAGGAAACAGGGCAGTGAATGGGACTGAAGCCATGCTGCTACAAAGTCAATGAGGTAGCATATCTCTGAAATCATATATTGGACCCATTTTTCCTTTGGTAGTTTGGCCCAGATCCCTCAGAATCTGAGAGTCTTGGTGATGGGCATTTTTTCAGATCATAGCCGTGACACTTATGGATTTGTGGTAAGATGTTACTCCTGCAGGGGAACAGTGGATTAGAAAGGGGGACATTCTTGGGACAAGTAGTAGGATACAAAATGAACAATATGAATTAAACTGGCAGCAAACAGAAGGTTCCAGCCAGGTTGCTTGTTAATTTGCCTTCATGCTTCTCACTGGATTTT
Organism: Crocodylus siamensis; assembly: GCF_052110815.1. NCBI lineage: Eukaryota > Metazoa > Chordata > Crocodylia > Crocodylidae > Crocodylus > Crocodylus siamensis. Next base: position 9,787,290 of record NC_143395.1, on the reverse strand, counting down.
GTCTAGGGAATGCTGTTACTGTACATTAATTATGAATGTCCTATAAAAGCCAGGACTTCAGCTTTGTCAAGCAGAGCCAGGGTGTCTGACACCTTTCTAATATGTAACTGCACCATCAAAAGAGCCATGAAATGCAGAGTTTAGTGTCCATTAAATGGCAAGAGCTTTCTGCTCTCTGCTCTGACTGTTGTACTGAACTGAGGTAGGGAAGATGGAACTGTTCTGATAAATATATACCATAGCTACCCAGTGGGTGTATCTACACAAGACCCTTTACTGCGTTGTAGCACAGTTTACTGTGCAGTAAGCATGCACATCTAAATGCATGCATGTCTTACTGTGCAGTAAAACTTCACTACTTGTGAGTAAATTTGCTATCTGAAAATGCAAGTAGTAAACTTACTGGGGAGTAGTTACTGCACAGCAATGCATGTGTAGATGCCAAATGGGAGAAAATTTGCTCCTGGTCAGCCCTGCAACTAAGGGGCCACTACTCTGAACATACCTAAATCTCTCAGCCTTTCCTTGCATATCTTGCATATTCCAATCCCTTAGCACTTCCTACACAGAATCTTGTTAACGTAACTGCATTCGGGGTAAGATAGAAAACCACAGAGCTCCCCAGATTGCCCCTCCCTTCTTGCCCATTTCTAGGGCCCTAGCAGTTACTTTTCCAGTCTGATCTGATATTCTCTTTCTATATGCTCTGATCCTGAGATTTGAGGATGGGAGGCGAAAACTTCATCCTCCATGCACATGGCCAGCTTCTGGGCCTGAATTTGACCACCATTTACCTTATCATTCAAGGCAGAAAAGAAATTCTAACATTTAAAGAATTCTATCATTCGAACTTTTTCATTGAAAAGTCTTTTCTTCTGTCTCAGATAATGGTGTAATTTTAGTTCAACATTTTCCATGTTATTTAGCAAATTGCTGCCCATGTCTACATGTACATTAAAGTGCCTTTTCTAATGCATGTTAAATTTAGTACCTCCAATGTGAGGTACTAAAGAAATGTGCATTAGGCTACCTTACTGCACAGTAATGAATTCACATGGTTTTAAGTGATGCTTAATGCACAGTAGCCTATTTTACTGTGCATTGGTGTAATCACACTTTTTTTTTTACATGATGCTTTAATGCACATAAAATAGGCTACTGTGCATTAAAGTGTATGTGTAGATGTGCCCATTGTCTTGTTGACTCTCCCTTGTTTTTTTTACATTTTTCCTTTTTTGTTTTGTTTTTTTTTCTTTTCTCTTTCCTTTCCCTTTTTTAACGTCACCCTCCTTTTCCAATGGCAAAATGGGGGAGGGAGGGAGAAGGGAGGAAAAGAGGGTAATGGCAAAGTGGAGTGCAGAAAGGAAATTGTTAAAACATTTGCTTAAAAGTAAGATTTTAAAAAATGAAATTGAGCTTTTGCTTCATGAATTCTGTAGAATGAAAATGACCTTGAAAGTCTGATTTCCCTTTGCCCCACCACCCACGTTTCACCATTATACTACTTTAAATGAATGTTCAGTGATGAAGAGATGAAGAATCCTGTATCTTCAGGAAAATGTCAGATAGAAAACATACATTGAAATTTGACCAGGACACATTAGGATCAATCCTCTGCTCTTCTGAGGCCATTTCAAGCTCTTTAATGATCATAAGTGGTCAAATCTCAGCTTCTGCAGCAGCACACCTTTGCGTCAGCTTTCAACTGGAAAATATTCTTAAGATGCTAGGGTCTGGCAAAGCATTTGAGCCCATGGTTAACTCTAAGTGTGCTGTACCACTGACGTTCTGCACATAATTTGGTTCTTTGCTGAACTAGGTCATCCCATGGACAAGTCTAAACTGCACCACCAATACCACTTTCTTCAGCCCTTGATGTTGTTTGAAGTATCCATCCAGGAAGAGGGGGAGAGAGATCTATAGACAATCTTAGCAAGGTGTGACATCCCCTCCAAGGGCAGACTTGGGTCTTGGGAAGTACCTCTAAGGGTATAGGCAGACAATCAAACTGTAGAGGAAGTGGGGATTAAGGTGAAAAACCTGTCTGGTTGCCCCCTCTTAATCTGTAGTAAGTAAAAACTAATTTGTGACAACATAGCCTTATTTCATATACAGGTAATGTGACCTAGTTTAGCTTTCACTTACTGTGGGTTAAAAATTGGCAGATGGTTATGTCATGTCAGCTCTTCTGCCAGCAGTCCCTGAACCTCACTATGATTTGATCTTTTGTCCCTGGCCTAGAAGAAAGTTCAAGGTATAAGTGTTCTGCCTACATGGGGCAGAATGTAAAACTAGAGAGCAGCTACCTTGGCACCTTCTTTCAGTAACAGATGCATATTATTCTTTACTGAGCTAGTCCCCATGTCCTTATTCTGGGGCCTCTGGTTGTATTAATCCCCCAGTAAAGAGACCATAAGGTCACATAACAATATTCCAGGAGCATAACTTACAATGAGAGAGCTCCAAATGGCATAAAGTCGTTTATCATGAAATTCCTAGTCTGCCTCTACATGCTACACACCCAAATATAATGGATAGGTTCCTTTTACACATCAATACTCCTAAATTCTAACCAGCCTCCAAACTTAAGGGTTACAGACAGAAGTGACAATTTTCAGCTGACCTGGCCACAGAAAGCAGTCTATAGCTGTGATCAAACACAAGTGCATGACAGCAGACCAGTTCAAAAATGGCCAATCAGGCAAAAATCTGAACTCTCATTGTATGAAGGTTCAGATAAAGATGTTTCAAAACATAGTGTCTTCTGTAACTTGTGTCTGCACTGCCTCCCAGCCTGTCACTGTTTTCAGAATGGGTGGGGGAAAGGAAATGGAGGAAGTTCAGTCTTGGGTTTTTTCAGCCCCCGCTACAAGGTGGGGAGGATGTGTTGGAGTCCCCCCACTCCTGAGGTGGAAAGGGTGCAATTCATGCACCCCACTCACTAGTGCTAGCTGGGGAACTATTAGAACAAACTTCCTCTGCTCCTTTTCCCTCCTCCCATTCTGAATACAGGGGTAGGCTGGCAGGGAGAAGGGGCCATTGCTAGGGTAAGTCTGCTCCAGGCCACAGCCAGCAGCTAGATTCCCCTTCTCCTGGAACCAACAGTGAACTTCTTTTGGGTCTCAGGGGTCATTGTAAATCAGAATGCTTCCTGCAAAGCCTTCTCACTTATAGTGGGAAGCAGCACTTCTGTCTGCACCCAGGATGCATCTAATACCGCTGTGCTGTGCCCAAGAGCACTGCTGTGAAGCTGCCTTAGCCACTCAGTCCCACTTTGCATGGAAAGCATGCCAGAAATAAGGCCATATTAATGCTTGAGAGTCACCCTAGGTGAATGGCATTAAGCACAGCAAAGGAAGGGAGCCTAAGAGTGGTTCTGGGGACTAGGGCTATGCAAAATGGCACTGTTCCATTTTGATTTGCATTTCAGGGTTTCAATGAAATAGCATGTCATTTCAAATTTTGTTTCAAAACTGCTGTTCTGTTCCATTGAAACAGTGACACTGTTTTGACGTTTAGTCAGATAGCACCAGGGAGGGGAACTCAGCTCAGCTGGGCTCTGTTTCTCTCTCCAGCCCAACGGTAGCACTGGGGAGGGGAACTCAGCTCAAGTGGGCTGAGTTGCTTTCCCCAGCCTGATCATAGTGCTGGGGAAGGGAACTCAGCTCAGCTGGGCTCCATTCCTTTCCCCAACCTGACGGTAGCACTGGGGAGGGTAACTCAACTCAGCTAGGCTGAGTTGCCTTCCCCAGCCCAATCATAGCACTGGGGAGGGTAACTCAGCTCAGTGGGCCTCAGTTTCCTTCCCTGGCCAGATCATAGAGCTGGGGGAGGGAACTCAGCTCAGCTGGATTGAGTTGCTTTCCCTAGTCTGATTGCAGCACTGGGGAGGGGAACTCAGCTCTGCTGGCCTGAATTGCCTTCCCCAGCCCGATCACAGCACTGGGGAGGGAAACTTAACCCAGGGCTCAGTTCCCTTTCCCCAGTGCTGTGATTGGCTTCCTGCATCCCTCCTGTGGGAGGTGGGGAGAGCCAAGGATGCACTCCCCACATGCCTGAGCCACATGGGGCTGTGGAGCTGCTGGGAGTTCAGCCCTGGTTTTCCCCTGTCTCCCCCCACCTGGCTGCTTTGAAATGCAAAATGTTTCAAAAGTTTTGAAGTGTTTTGACTAGCCTTGTTTTGTTTCAAGGCTGTTTTGAAGTCCTTTATTTCATTTCAATTTCACTGTGTCGAGCTCAAAATGAGTCGAAGCAGTGTCAAAATGAAACAGCCAGTGAAATTTTTCACAGCCCTGCTGGGCACATGCCCAGGATACTCTGTTATCTTCCTTGCCTTGGTTTTGGGAGACATCATATATGGAGCAAGTGGGTGCAGTATGCCAGCTTTTGGATGGAAGGTGGAGATATTGTGAACATGCCCTTACAGTATCCCATCTCTAAATGACTTGAGGCACATAAAATCATTGAGGTGGAAGGGATCTCAATGGCCACTGTGTCCATTTTAGCTGAAACCCTGCACATTTTGCATAGAAAGGTATAAATGTCACAGAGCCCACTGAATACTGCACTTGCAGTGTGATAGCAGCTAAAGAATTTTAGTCCCTTTTGTTTTATAGTCTTTCAGGCAATGAAATAAAGAATGACTGGTGTATTCCAGTATTCTTTAGTGACTAAGGAATTTGTTAGTAGTCCCCTGAGCAGCAAGCTGTATCATGCAGTTGAGTCTTGAATTTGTCCCATTTTTGAGTTCCAAATTTCATTTTCAAAATGTCAATTTGTTGATGTGGTCCCTTGTAAAACTGTGAGATCTATGGATGAACTGCACAGTAAATAGAGTAAGTGTTATCCCTGAGCCTTCCATTTTCTGTTCTGTCTCTTCAATTTGTACACCCTGGTTCTCTCAGTGGCACTGCGTTTAGGACAAAATTCTAGGCAATTGGCAAAAACAACCAGGGAGCTGCATTTTGTGGTGATTTTTGTAAGAGCTGTATTTGATCTCTAAAGATCTTTTACTAGTACAAATACAGCATCTAGCACACATTTCATGATTTTTCAAGACAAAAAGCATTAAAAGTTTGTTTATATATGCCAGCACGCTAAGGCTGGGTGATGCACTGGATTTTGGGTCCTCTAGGTGACAATAGCCCTGGGAGACCCTTAGGTAGACTACTGATTGAGGGGACCCATGGAGAGGTGTGTCCTTCACCCTCATCACCCAGGAATCAGCTCTGAACCTGATGAACACATTACTCTTTATTACACACAATTAATTTATATACAGGAAAAAATAAAGAAATATAATAATAATGGTTCATAATGGAAGTAAGTCTAGAATAAATTCACAAATGAAACATCAGGTGGATAATTCCAGCACACTGGGTGGTCCCACTTGTGTTAAACTACCTAAATAACAGAATTCCTTGTTTTAACCCTTTAAAATAGTGCCCCCCTTCCATAACCCAATTGATTTCCTGCTGGTCTCAATCTACTTCCCATAACAATAAATGGCAACACAGCTATAATTATGATCCAGCACTAGATGGTGGAGGTGAGGCTTCTGCTGCTCTGGGGAAAATGGGCTCCTTTAATCCTTTCTGGTAATACAGTGAAACAAGCTCTGATCAGCTGCTGCAGGCAATAGATTCCCTTCTGTTTCTTTCTGGAAATATACTGTACTTTCTGCAAACACTAGTGATTAGGTGTCCCTTCACATTACACAAACTATCATGGGTATCTCAGCCTACTCTCTCTTGGGGCTGTCTCCCCCTCCCAGCACATCCATCTGTAGACAGGGGTTGCCCTCTGCAGGTCTCTGACCCTGCAGCTTCTCTCAGCTCCAGCAAGCCTACCAGCTTTGCTTACCAGCCTGTCCCCACTCTTTCCCTGGAACCTGTGTCCCTAGTTCCACAGTGGGAAGCAGCTTCTCATGGCTCTCCCTTGTCCTGAAGCCTACTCCCTGGGAAAGTTTTAGTTCAACCTCCCCTGGCTAGGGGTTGAATCTCTGCCCCCTCTCTCCAGGGCTGGAATTGGCTCCTCCCTAGCTTTTCTTCTTTTCCTTTATGCTTTTTATGGCTCAGTAGCAGCCAATCAGAGCCCTTGTTTGCAATGAGGGCTTTGGTCACAATTCAAATACTCCAATAAAAAGCATGTACTGTGCATAGCATACCCTCCTATCTGGTAAAGCTATTGCACCCTCTGCAAACTTTTTGCTGCCTTCTTCTTGCAGAGTTCTTAAGCACAGTTCACCCACTCAGCTTGCAGCCAGGTGAGCTCTGCAGCTGTTACATATATGGTATTATACAGCACTTGTTTTCCATGAGGGTCCCATGGCTCTCCTCACAAGATTAGGGTGTGAGAATATGGTTCATGGTTAAATTCTAATTGCAGTTTACATTCCCTAAATTTCTGGTCACTACAGTGTTTAGTACAGTACTCAAGTTTTGAATAGCAGCACTATTAAATTATTTGGTTTTACTCAGATATGGTTCCTGGTCAGATACAGATGGAGAGATTACATGATATTCATATACATATAACAACTACATTAAGCAAGTTCTCACAAAGTCCAAAACTTGTATGTTTGGAAATGCCAGAATTAAATCTGCCTTTGGAATTGTGATTTGACCTTCTTGCATTACAGTACAATATATAGTTATGCAAGCACCTACCATTTCCCGTATGTCACTCAAAATAATGATTTTATTTTTATCTTGTTCCAGAATGAGATTCCCACTGGAAAGCCAAAATATTTTAGTTTTTAAAGGCTCCTGTATGACTGAGAGCATGATTCATACTGGTATGTTTCTATCATATCTATATATATCTATATCTATATCTATCTATCTATCTATCTATCTATATGGTGGTGAAAAGGTGTTGTGTAGAATAGAAGGCCTGCTTCTTACATTGGAAAAGTTTTATGAATGAAAAAGTTTGTTGTAATTTAGTCCAAAGATTAGAGCATAAACCTGGGAGTAGAGAAGCTGGATTCTAATTGCAGTTCTTCTCAATTATTTATATTACATTCATGCCTAGGAGATATTATCAAGGATCAGAAGCACATTGCACTAGGCATTTTACAAAAGTGGGGAAAGATCAACCCCTGCCCTAGAGGCATAACAGATGGATGAAACAAGAGAAAGGTGGAGGGCCAGTGGGAGAAGTGACAATAAAATAATCATGTTTTATAGTATAAAGGTATTATGTGATAGTCAGTCCTTCCATTTCTTTTCTATTTGACCTTGGGAGCATCAATTATAGTTTTGTCTCAGTTTCTCCATCTGTAAAATGGGGATAATTCTTTTCTGATTTCACAAGGGAGCTAAATCCCAGTCCATTTGTATTTATGGGGCACTTTAAGACTGAATGGGTCCATCCACATGTGCATGTAAATGTGATGTAATAAACTCTGGTGCTTATTGTGCTTGAGTTTATTACTCCCAGGAGCTACATTTACACATGTACCTGGGACAGCAGCACATTGGGCTGGGTCAGAGTAGCCCTGACTGGCAGGGGGTCTGGGAAGTCAGCCTGGCAGCTCAGGGCTGCTGTAACCCAGATCAATGTGCTATGGAGGGTCTGGCTGGGGCATGAGGGTGCTCAAGTGTGGAGTTAGCTACCAGACAGCCCCTGCACTGAAGCACCCTCATGCCCCAGCCAGCCAGGGCAGCATCTATATGTGCTGCTGTACAGTAAAAAACTCCAAAGCAGGATACTACTTGTATTTACAAGTACTACCTTGCTGCGGAGTTAACTAGTTTACTTCAGTTTAATATGTCTGCATGTGTAGATATGCAATGTTTACTGTGGAGTTAATTAGTTTACTCTGCACTAAACAGCTCATGTAGACGTGCCCAGTAGGAAACTATGGCTGCCTGAGCTGATTGGGAAGTTTTTTGCCAGTTGGCTTTATATTTGAAAATGCTGATTTGTTATAACCAAACCTCTTCATAGGAATGCATCATCTTTTAAAGAAAACCTTCATCACGAAGGTTTGCAGGTTCAAAATGGAATTACAGGGTCCCAGTATTAGGGCATATACTATACCTTGAAACCTAGGTTCAATTCCCTATTCTCCTTGTCTTAGAAAATTGTCTATTCCAGGGAGGTTCTCTCTATGGCTACATTTTATGAATAGAAAGTCTTGGTTTAATCCTGATGTGGAACAGGAATATTTTTTCAGCTCTAGCTATTGGATAGACGCTAATATGCTCCGTGTGTAAGATATTTATTTAAAGCTAGTCAAATAATAGTCATTCAGAAGGATAAAGGCTTATGGGGTCAATCTATTTCTAAATGAAGTCAGTGAGTGACTCTTTATTGATATTAATCTGAGGTGGATAAAAACCTTAATGAAAGAAATATTTATCAGATTAACTAGCAGGTAGATTGCTGAGAACGATATTTACCTCTGTTTCTGCTGCAATTATTGCCTTTGGTTATTCTGAAATGTTCTCAGTTTATCTGAATATTTTAAATAGGATACAGAGGTTGTTAGTATATTTTAATTTTAGATACTTCAGGAGGTCCAGCTGAATTCAATTCCTCTAAATGGTCTTGCCCTGTTTTAATAATTTGGGCTCATGAACAATAACACACAACTGTGCTGTAAAACAAAATGGATTTACCCTTAGACTGGTTGAAAAACTCTTAAAAGGTTTCCAGGTGTCTTTTTTTCCCAGTGTACATGGGTGAAAATCACTTGGAGACTCTTTATATCTGTAGTTTGAGCAGAAAAGGGTTAGCTCCAAAACTAGGGTCTACTACAAGGGTGGCCAAACTTCCTACCACTTCTAGCTTCAAACTCAGTTCTTGGCATGAGCAGGAGCAGCAGGACACAAAGCTCTTGATACAAGGGGAGATCTAGGTGGTGCAGTGGCACAGTTCCTCCTCTGCTCCACTTTGATTCCTGCTCCACCAAACATTTAAAACCGACTGCATGACAATGGCAGCAGATCTTTATTCACGCAGCAGTGAGGGAGTCAATTGGCTTCATGACTTATTCCTTCTAACCTTTTAATTCTATAAGTGTTGTTGACCCTCTCTCTCTTTTAATGATCTTGATAGTCCACTAATCAGGCTATAGTTTCTTCTGCAATTCTGCTGTTTGCTAGCTGCTCCAGGTAATGTAGATATTTCACGGCTCTGAAGATTGTTTTTAACTCTAGCTAAAAACATTAACTCAGGCGTGGAAACCTTAACTCAGGTATCATTAATTAAGTATGGAAATAACTTTCAGTGAAGCATTGGAGGCACTGTCAAGATGCCTGCAAACTGAAGAAACAACATATTTTGCTAATTTTTTGCCTCACTTGTTGTTTTTTATATATATATAATGTATTATACAGCAAGTTAATGCACATTCCAATGAAGTTGCATCTGTTTCTTCTTCAATGTTAAACTGAATAATGTAGGATTGGGCCCCTAGCTTATATGTAAAGCTTCTAGTTTCTTTTTAACTGGAGATAAAAGGTATACCATCTGTACTGTCCTATTCAAAATCTTAGATCTGCTCATGCCTCGAAATGCATATAGCCTAGTGCTCTGTGCAGAGCACTCTATTCCTGTTTCTTCAAGAGCTGCATTTAAGCTGTATGGGAGCCACAAACAGCTCCCAAGCTATGGTTTGGCCATCTCTAGTCTCTTCCATCAAGGGGCTGAGAATCTCCTTTAAGATACTGAGCACCCAGAACCTCCATTCGCTTTGCAGAATGTGGTCAGTAACTGTCAGGAAGAGGATTTTTAGGAAATCATAATAACAGGGGCTAGGGACAGAAATTACACATAAACTGGTATAAGTGATAGGAAACTGTTTTGAAACTGTAACACAACAGAAGTTCAGTGCACACAAACCACTTTTTAAATGGCCTAAACTGGTTGATAAACTTAGATGGATTTAGTGTCAGACTTAACTGACTTAGGTTAAATTGATTTATTGAATTTCTGTCCCAGATCCCCTCCAGATTTAAGTTAACTCACAGTCCCCTAGTATCCCAGGATGCTTTGTACCTCCCCTGCAACACTCCACATTCATGGGGTGGGTGGGCTACCCTTGGCCCAATCTGTCTGCTCCAGGGAGGTGTGCTCTAGTGCCCCCTGGCTTCTGGCCTGGCCACTGCAGGCATATGGCTTCATTTCCAGAATCAGAAGTGAATGGCTGTTCACTTGCTTATCAATTCAGTCAACCCAGCTTAGACTAACCTGCAAAGACTGAATTAATTCAGCCTCAGGTGTTTTGACTGTCTGTACTTAAGGAATTTAGCTTCTTTTTTATGTAATACTAGTTGTGTTTGGAAGAATCGACTATTATTTGCATATGCATCTTGGTTATGAATCTGGCGTACTGAACATGTATGAAATGGCAATTCTTTTCCTCAGCACATTAGCCGTTAGCAAAGTGACACAATAAAATGAGAGCAATTACTTTTACCACCAACTAATGGAGAACATTTGCATGGGAATCCCTTGCTAAGAAGTTTGTAGCCTTTTGTGCAACTATCATATATGCAAAGCCTACCACAGTGCCCGTGTATGCATGAGGCTATATGTTATTTGTGGCTTAGTTTTACCCAAGGTAGTAATGGCGAATGCACTGATTTGGTTCCACAGCGTGTTTCATGCATAATTTTTTGGTTGTACTATTTGTTTTTCTGAGGCAAATGTCATAAGTACAATCTAGTTATGACTAAAAACATCTGCTCTGTGAGGCTTGCCAGCCAGTTTTAGTTATGGTCAATGGCACTTCAGAGGTTTGCTGTCCACAATTACACTACAAAAAAAACATTCTGTATTTCTAAGAATTGTTGCATACAGGATAGAAATAGAACACCAGAGAAATGTGTGTGTGCATGTGCATGTATATATAGATCTAACTATAGATATAGATCTATCTATTTATAGCTAGATCTATATATACACATGTGTGTGCACACACACACACAAACACACACACACTTTTCTCCGGTGTTCTATTTCCATCCTGTATGCTATATATATGGATATATATAGTTAAAGTTTCCTGTTACAATGATCCCTCCTGGAATAAGCAGTAAATAGAGACAGGCTCTAGTAATTTACTTACTACCCATGAATTGTTCCATAGGTTAGTAATTTACTGTTTTAAAAGTTACTTTGCAGGTTGAAAAAAAAAATCCATATAAATACTGCTGCATATTTTTAAAGAGGTCACTCACTAGAGAGGCACATAGCAGCTACTAAGCATCAGTAGTGCACTGTAGTTTTCAAGATCATATATGAAGATTAAGATTTCCAAAAAGGCTGTCTTTTTTAAGGAACTGGATTGCTTGTTATAAAATGGCAGATAATTTCAGATAGCTCCAAGGGACATATCACATGCTGACTCCTTCAGTGAGCCACCAGAAAAAGAAACATTTCCTTCGATTGCTAAAATATGAATATGGGAAAATCAAGTTTACACAATTCACATTATAGGCCAGATAATGTGAATTAGCATAACATCACTGAAACTGTGCTTTACATTAACTGAGGGTGAGGCACAATGTGAATTATGGTGCCACATGACTTTTACTGCATGATGATTTCCACACAAGTAAAAAATGTCTGAGATACTGAAAATGTGTGTTGGCCAGAATTTTAAAGCTGGAATTTCATAAATGTCCACTAATATTGAGATACCTTAGGTCAAGGCATCCAGTTCTAGTGAAGTTAAAACACCAAAAAAGAGTGGACGCTATTGAAATATCAGCTTTAGCTTCTTGGCCAACACGCATGTTTTAATCTGCAAAGTTACGGAAAAAATGGAGCTTGAGTTAAAAAAAAATGGTGCAGGGAATTTAGTCTCACATTTCCTGTTAACATGTGCTATTAAATCCATTGTGACAGTCCATCTGTGGCATTTAATTTCATTAAATGGAATACGTATTGCTAAATCGTTCCTGCGATGCCTTAATGCTAATTAAAGATAATTCATACAGCGATTGCTGGTAAACCAGTGATTTATATTGCTCTACTAATCCCCTGCGCCTTTGTAATGTATTGGGAACTACGCATCCAAAAGAAAGGTTTAGTCTAAATTATAACATCCCATTACTGGTGGGCTGAAGACACACCAGATTAATTTTTCTCATAGTGGAAATTTCCTGGGCGGGAAGCAATTCGCTACAGAATGTCTTTTTAGTGAGATATAAGCCAAGATCTTTACCTGCAATACATACTTGTGCTCCTAGGTGTCTCCATGCTATATACAGGATGTGGCCTCTCAAGAAACAAAACAAGGCTGAATTGAAACCTGCTTGTGTCTGTAGTTAGGTCTATTAATGCATGCCTTGTGTTTTAAGAATTTCCTTGATTTCATGAATCCTACCAAGTGTTAGTGAGATCTGCACAGGTACAAATGGGAAAAAATGTTAAATAACTCCTGCTTGCTTTCAAAATGGCCACTGACCAGAGTGTTTGCTTAGAGCTCTGAAAGCTTCTCCTTGTTTTGTGAGCTTTTCTCCTTCCCGTGTTTTGTTTTCCCTCCCCTAGACACTCTGACCCCTTTCCGACTGTAGCCCTCCCGACTTTTCATTCCTTTTTCCTGCCTTTCCCCCCGTTTTCTCAGCCCTTTCTCCTGAAGTCACCCTCTGCCACACCCACTGGTTGTTTTTTGTTTTCCCTCCCTCTCCCTGAAGCTTTCTGCTGCTTATTGGTTTCCCTTCCCTTCCCTGCTACATTACTTACCTTTCTCCTCTCCCCTGTTGTTAGTTAGTTAGTTAGTTTCCAGCTTCTTTGTTCCCTGTTGGCAGAGGGCTGCCCATCCCCCACCTTTCTGGGTCCTTGCAGGATTAACCCTTTTTTTGCTGGAAAGGCTGAAGGCAGCTCCCAGCAGTTCACTGCTGGGGTTTCAGCCCTCCTGGACTGGAGCTTTGGTCTTCGGCTTCATGCCCCTCCCTCCATTGGAGTGGAGGTCTGTGTTGCTGCTATGGGGGTGCTCACAGGCTGCAAGCATATCCTCTATGCTGCCCAGGTGAGTTCAATCCCCATCATCTTCCTCAGCTCCCCTGCTTTAGTGCATGAGGTTGTGGTAACAGCTGTGTCAGTCAGGGGTGTGTTTTGCCTCACAACATCTCTAGACATACTGGCTGTTTGTGTGGTAGCCTCCAATGTGCCTCCATTTTTCTTCTTGGACAATGACCTCACTAACTGCCTGCACCCTTATGGCCTGGTTACAGGGCCAGTCTGTAGACTGCTGCTTGGCAGCAAGGTCCCTGTGCTCCAGCATGTCTTGTCCTTTAAAAGGCAGCTGTTCATGCTCAGTCCATGTCCTTCATGATTGATGGGCAGTGGTACGAGGTCTACTTCACAACTGGGGATGGCTCATGTTTTTGCTGTGGTAGCAGGTCCCACTGATTACCCAGTGCCTGAAGAAGCTGGCTTCAGTGGAGCCTCCTGTGACTGTGCCCGATGGAGCTGCCGCACCAAAGGTGGATGAGCCACCATCGGGTGGTGGAAAAAGGCATTCCTCCCAGTCACTCCCTGTTTCATCAGAGTCAGCTAGCTCTGTGGTGGTAGACCTGGCTCCTCCTTTTCCTCCCCTGTCGGGAGGATTTGGCCCCTCCTGCTGGGAAAAACAAGTCCCAGAAAAAAGGGGGTCTTCTAAAAAGGCCATGTTATCCCCTCAAGATCTCCCCACCACTTTGAGGGGAGCTGAGGTTAATGAGCAGCCCCCCCCCCGCCTGCCTCCTTGGCATCCCCGCCACAGACCCTGTAGTGGTTGGGGGTGAACTGAGAGTAGGGGAGGTAGTGGAGGAGTCTGATGGCCCTCCTCCTACCTCTCAGATCCTTGAGCCTGATGAGGTTGATATGGAGGTTGGACTGTCTGGGAGCTGCAAGTGGCTTCGGGAGCAAGAGTGCCCAGCCTAGGAGAGCACACCACCCGAGAGATCAGGGACTGGGAGGGCTCCAGTGCCTCTATACTAATGGTAGGAGCATGGGGAACAAGCAGGCAGAACTCACACTTCTGCTTACAGATAATAACTTCAATTTAGTGGGGCTAATGGAAACCTCGTGGGACCCTACCCTTGACCGGGTGGTACACATCGAGGGCTACAGGTTGTACAGAAGAGACAGAGTATGGAGGAAAAGGGGCAGGGTGGCTTTCTATGTAAATGAATATTATACAGCTACCCTAATCAAAATGGGATCAGAGGAGGAGCAAGTTGAGGCATTGTGGGTTAGGAGACATGGAGGTTGGAGCTGGCCCTGACAACCTCCACCCCAGGGTACTCAAGGAGCTGGCGAGCGTCATAGCCCACCCCCTGGCACAGATCTTTGAAAACTCCTGGCGCTCTGGTGTAGTGCCCGAAGACTGGAAGAAGGCCAATGTGGTGCCGATCTTCAAGAAAGGGAGGAGACTGGATCCGGTTAACTACAGGCCCATTAGCCTGACTTCTATCCTGGGGAAGATCTTAGAAAAGTTTATTAAGGAGGCCATCCTTGATGGACTGGCCCAGGCTAACATTCTAAGGGACAGCCAGCACGGGTTTGTTGCGGGTAGGTCTTGTTTGACCAATCTCATTTCCTTCTATGACCAGGTGACCTATCACCTGGACAAGGGAGAAGAGATTGATGTCATGTATCTTGACTTCAAAAAAGCTTTTGATCTGGTATCCCATGATCACCTCTTGGCCAAAATTGGCCGGTTGTGGCTTTGGCTCCACCACGATTTGCTGGCTGGGAAATTGGCTTCGTGGTCGGACCCAGAGGGTTGTGATTGATGGCAGGCACTCATCGTGGTGCCCTGTGACCAGTGGGGTCCCTCAAGGCTCTGTCCTTGGACCCATACTGTTCAACATCTTCATTAACGATGTGGACATTGGAGTCAGGAGTGGACTGGCCAAGTTTGCCAATGACACCAAACTTTGGGGCAAAGCATCCACACCAGAAGATAGGCGGGTGATCCAGGCTGACCTGGACAAGCTCAGCAAATGGGCAGACGAGAACCTCATGGTGTTTAACACCGAAAAATGCAAGGTTCTCCACCTTGGGAGGAAAAACCTGCAGCACCCTTATAGGCTCGGCAGTGCTACGTTGGTTAGCACTACAGAAGAAAAAGACTTGGGGGTCATCATTGACCACAAGATGAACATGAGCCTCCAATGCGATGCTGCAGCTAGTAAAGCGACCAAAATGCTGGCGTGCATCCATAGATGCTTCTCGAGCAAATCCCGGGACGTCATTCTCCCCTTGTACTCGGCCTTATGAGGCCGCAGCTGGAGTACTGCATCCAGTTTTGGGCTCCACAATTCAAAAAGGATGTGGAGAAGCTTGAGAGAGTCCAGAGGAGAGCCACGTGCATGACCAGAGGTCAGGAAAACAGATCTTACGATGACAGGCTGAGAGCTATGGGACTCTTTAGCCTGGAAAAGCGCAGGCTCAGGGGTGATCTGATGGCCACCTACAAGTTTATCAGGGGTGCTCATGAGGATCTGGGGGAACATCTGTTCACCAGAGTGCCCCAAGGGATGACAAGGTCGAACGGTCACAAACTACTGCAAGACCGTTTCAGGCTGGATATAAGGAAGAACTTCTTTACTGTCCGAGCCCCCAAGGTCTGGAAGCAGAGGTGGTTCAAGCGCCTACATTGAACACCTTCAAGAGCAAATTGGATGCTTATCTTGCTGGGATCCTATGACCCCAGCTGACTTCGTGCCCTTTGGGCAGGGGGCTGGACTCGATGATCTCCCGAGGTCCCTTCCAGCCCTAATGTCTATGAAATCTATGAAATCTATGAGGTCAAGGGGAAAGGGACTTGGTGGTGGGGGTCTGCGACAGACCACCATTCCAAGAGGAAAAGCTAGACTTGGAGTTCTTGAGGCAGCTCTCAGAAGCCATACAGTGTAGGGATGTGGTTGTCATGGGGGACCTAAACTACCCTGACATCTGCTGGGAGGAGCAGTCAGCCAAATCCAACCATTCATGTAGTTTCTTAACCTGTGTGCAGGACCTTCACTTAACACAGGATGTATACGGTCCCACTGGGGGAATGCCTTACTGGACTTGGTGTAGGCTACAGGGGAGCTCAGATTTATGGTCACCATGGGGACAGTGACCACCAATCAATCTGATTCACCCTATGGTGTAGGATGGGTAAAATAACTAGTAGGGTGGAAGTGCTTGACTTTAGGAAGGCTAACTTCAGAGTTCTTAGGCATCTAGTCAACGATGCACTGCAGGATAGGACTATTGGTGGGATGGGAGTCCAGGAAGGGTGGTCATTCCTGAAGGAAGCGATCCTTTCAGCACAGAGGGAGACTATCCCAGTATAATGGAAAGGGGGGAAGCTATTCAATGAGTTTTTTGCCTTGGTTTTCCTGAACAGGGCTCAAGTAAAGTCTCCTAATGGGTTATTAGATGGGCACCAGAGGGACACCAGCCCACTAACTGTCGACGCTGAATTGGTTCAGAGTCACTTGGATGGCCTGGATGTGTTCAAGTCAGCAGGCCCAGATGAGCTGCATCTGAGAGTACTGAAGGAATTGGCTGGTGTCATAGCAGAACCACTCGCACGGCTGTTTGAGCACTCGTGGTGCTTGGGTCAGGTCCTGGAGGACTGGAAAAGGACCAATGTGGTCCTTATGTTCAAAGAAGGAAGGAAAGAAAATCCGACTAATTATAGACCAATCAGTCTCACCTTCATCCTTGGAAAGGTCTTTAAAAAGATTATGAAGGATCATATTTGTGGGAGTCCAGCAGGAAAAAATAATGCAGCAGGGAAATCAGCATGGATTTGTAGCAGGTAGATCATGCCTGACCAATCTGGTTGTGTTTTATGACAGGGTCACAAAATGCTTAGACACAGGAGTAGAGGTGGATGTCATTTTCTTGGATTTTACAGTGTCTCAGCCCATTCTCATAAATAATTTAAGAGGCTGTGACATAGATGTTTACACAGTCCAGTGGGTGGCCAGTTGGCTTAGTGGTGTCACCCAGAGAGTGGTAGTAGATGGGTTGGTACTGACCTGGAAAGATGTGGGGAGAGGGGTCTTGCAGGGTTTGGTCCTTGAACTGTAATGTTCAATATCTTCATCAGTGACTTGGATGTAGGTGTGAAGTGTACTCTGTCCAAGTTTGCGGATGGTACTAAATTGTGGGGTGAAGTGCACACTCCAGAGGGTAGGGAACGATTGCAGGCAGACCTGGACAGGTTAGAAAAGTGGGCAGTATGCAGTAGGATGCAGTACAACAAGGATAAGTGCAGAGTGATGCACCTATGGCACAACAATATCCAGAATGCTTACTGGCTGGGAAGTGACCTTCTCAGCAGCACAGAAGCAGAAAGAGATCTTGGAGTCACAGTGGACTCCAAGATGAACATAAGTCATCAGTATGATGAAATCATCAGCAAAGCTAACCACACTTTATCATGCATCAGGAGATGCATGACGAATAGATCCAAGGAGGTGATGCTTCCCCTCTGCGGCATTGGTCAGACTGCAGTTGGAGTACTGCATCCAGTTTTGGGTGCCGTACTTTAAGAAGGATGTTGATAGACTCAAGAGGGTCCAGAAGAAGCCACTTATATGGTTAGGGGCTTACAGAATAAGCCCTACGAGGAAAGACTGAGGGACCTGACCCTCTTCAGCCTCTGCAAGAGAAGGCTGAGAGGTGGTCTTGTGACCGCCTACAAATTAATTAGGGGGTTGCCGGAGGGGATCGGAGATGCTCTGTTCACCAGGGCACCTCTTGGAGTAACAAGGAGCAATGGTAACAAACTGACAGAGCAGATATAGGCTAGACATCAGGAAGAACTTCTTCATGGTAAGGGTGGCCAAAATTTGGAATGGGTTTCCAAGGGAGGTGGTGCTTTCTCCTACCCTTGCGGGTCTTTAAGAGAAGGCTGGATGGGCATCTGGCTGGGGGCATCTGACCCTAGCACTCTTTCCTGCCTAGGCAGGGGTCGGACTCAATGATCTGTTGAGGTCCCTTCCGACCCTAGCATCTATGAATCTATGATGTCATCCCCCAAGACCCCTCAGGCACAGTTGCTCCCACAGGGCCTGATGCCAAGAGTCCTGGTGGGGGGTCAGGTGCTCCCCCCGGGACTTGATAGCTTTCAGTGCCTGATGTGTACAGCTTCTTCTCAGAGTCGGACTTTGATTCTGCCTCTGAGGATGAGTTGACAGAAGCCCTCCCACAGGAGGTAGCGTCCCCTGATTCAGCTCAGGTGCCCCCCTCAGTAGGGAGCATCCCCACCCTGGAGGCGGAACCTGTTCCTGCTTTTGAGGAACCTCCCTGTGCTCACTACTCTGTTGAACACTTCACTGAGTTTCTAGAGCAGACCAAGCACCACCGGAGGGTTGCACAGTGTATACGTAAATAGTTCCCAGAACCTGAGATATCTGTGGTGTCTACTAAAGATGCAGCAGTGGTGCTGCACTCCAATCCATGGATGCAGCATTATAGTTTCCACCTTAGCGAGCTTGTGGGTGATGTTAAGTGCTTGTTACAAGAAGCGCCAGCTGGGCAGTTATAGGCCCAATCTTTCCCTGTCCTGCATGTTTGCTCCTTTCTGCAGGCTCTCCCCAGTAATTCCTGGCATACTATTCAGATGGAAGTATAGCTAACGTTGTCTTTGGAAGAGATTTTGGATGGACTGCCCTATTTTATATAAAGTACATGAGTAGTAAAAATGAAAAGATTTATGACCTGGTATTTCTAATTACTGTTACAGATTATTAGTATAAGCTATATGGTGAAGCCCTATTGTATGGAATACCAGTTTTCACTTGCTTGAAAGCAGACAGACTGAGGAAAAGATACAGATTTTGCTATCCTCTGATGCTGCAGCTGGTAAGAAAATAGGTTAATAGGTTTCATGATTGGGTTTTTTAATTAAACCAGCTTTGTCTGAAATGGTTTGCCAATTGGTTTCTAAATTCCATTTAGCAAAATCTTTTAATTTCAAGTCATTTCAAATTTTTCACTTCAATGTTGTTGTGTGTGGTGCAAAAAGCACACTTAAAAAAGCCCATGTTCTGTTTTCCTGTGGAGTTTTATGGGCTGATGGGAGGATAAAAACAAAAATAATCACAATCAGCCTAAAATATTTTGTGTGAAGTTTCAAGGCAAAATGCCAGTAAGAAATAAGCTTGTTGAAGGGAAATTTTGTTGCAATATACAGGAAGGTAGCTTGACATTTTGTCAAACTCAGCTAACTCTTGTTAACATGCAGATGTCTTTGCACTGCCCACATCAACAAAGGACTGGCTTCTTTAAAGTGATTGACTGATCTTTTCTATCCCCTTGGCTTGAGCTTTCTATTTTTAATCATTGTGACAGAAGAGTTGGCAACAGAATGAAGATTCTGATTAGTTCATGACAGTCTATAGCTTTTAGAGTATCTCCTTCTATTCCAGTGTATTCAGCTTGGGTTCCTGTACCACGACTGTCACTGCGGTACCTGAACAGCCATACTGGAAGATGGATTTTCCTACACTTTTCTCCCTAAAGCCACATGTCAATTATACAGATAGAACTGAGTGAATAGCTTATTGCCAACAAAAGCAAAGCAGCATGGGACCTTATTGTGTGTCTATAAGAAAAACTTGAAGCATTAGGCTTAGTACCATACATTGTACATTGTACCACACATGTACAAGATTACAAGATTTAGTTGTTATCTGACAACAAGTTTGAATACAAGAATTTGACATTTTGGATGCATCAGAAAAACTTAACACACTTTTGGGCTAGGGACAGATATTACACATAAACCAGTTTAACTGATCAGAAACTGGTTTAGACCTGTAACAGAACAGATGTTCAGTGCACGTAAACCAGTTTGAAAATGCCTGAAACTGGTTTGAGACAAACCTGGTTGAATGGAGTATTAGACTTAATTGATTTGGGTCCAACCAGTTTATGCAATGTCTGTCCCAGACCTTGAAGGTTTCCTTAAGTACTTCAGTGGGGTTTCTAGGCTCTTTGATAAAATGATGTGTCCATTGCTCCAGAGTTTCCTACTGAAACAAGAATGCACTAGAATGAGCATAAGATGAAATAGCTGGTCCCCCATAGATCCT
The DNA here is from genome assembly GCF_052110815.1 of Crocodylus siamensis. Taxonomy (NCBI): domain Eukaryota; kingdom Metazoa; phylum Chordata; order Crocodylia; family Crocodylidae; genus Crocodylus; species Crocodylus siamensis. The sequence goes on along the minus strand of NC_143395.1, from coordinate 9,767,245 downwards.
TCATCTGGAAGAATGACTTTGTTAAATGATACAAAGCTGTGAATGGTGCATGACTTAGGAAGGAGATGCATTTCCTTCCCTTATGCGTGACAAGTAATGGCCTCATCTGTAGAACCCATGTTGATCAGCAACATGGCAGCTCTAATGAGTCAGAAACAAAAAGCCAGTATTAGATGTATTTCAGGAGTGGGTTTAAATTCTTTCTGCTGCCCACAGAGACAGTTTTTAACTAGCACCAGATGCTGAACTGGGGAAAAGAGAAAGTTAGTAACAGAGTGTCTGCTAGAGGCCCAAGGAGAACATGTGTGACTCATACATTTTGTTCTTTTACTATAAAATCCATCCAGCCCTGTGCTTCTAGAGCAGCTGTTTCCCAGGGTACATTCATTGGCATGGGAGCGCTGTCTTTTAGTCTCCAAGGCTTTGAGGAGATCTTTTTATCATTATTTTATAATAGACCTATCTGTTATTTATTAGGGATTCTGCATTTAGGTATCTAAATATGCAATGGGGCTAAAGCTATCCCATTTTATCCAATGGTTATTATTAGGGCTGTGTGAAACGGAGCATTTCATCTCGACCAGCGTTTCGACGGTTCCACGTTTCAACTTTTGGTTCAAGTCAAAACGGCTGTTCCATATCATTTTGTCGAAACAGTTTTGTGTTTTGAGCCTGTTTCAACGTTTCGACCGTAGGATATAATGGGGAAGGATGAAACAGGCTATAACTGTCATTTCTGGCCTGATTTTGATGAAACTTGCAGGAATGGTAGCCCCGACTAAGGGCATGAAGGCAGCCAAGGTTCAAGAAGATAGGTGCAGTGGGGTTGGAGAAACTGCACCCCAAATCATTGGAAGCAAAACTCCTGTCACTTGTACGTGTTAAGCCACAGCAGGGTCAAAACTGTAGGTTTGCTACCCCTGCTGAGATAGGTGCAGGGGGTTTGGGGAAACTGCACCTTAAGCTGCAGACAAGCAAAACTCGTGACATGGGTGACTGTTTGTGTTAAGGTGCAGCAGGATGAAAGTTGCAACCCTGCTAGGCCCTGCTGCGGCCATGAAGCCTGCCAGCTCTCAAGGAGGTAGGTGCTGGGGAACTCTGGGTTCTGGGACCCTGCATCTCTGGCTGTTGACAGGTGAAACTCGTGACATGGGTAATTGTGCAACTGTGTCCATCCACCATGGAAGCCATGCCCTTGGCCCACATTGGCAGCACCTGTGGTAGAGGAGGAGACTGGCTGGTGGATGGCATGCTAGCATGGGACAGTGGATCCACCTCTTCCATGTCCCCCCACCTCTGCTGTTCTGCCTACCTGACTCTCTTCACCAGCACCTCCGTCCACTGATTCCGATTCCACTATGCTGCCCTTCACCCTCAGGTCATACATGGTGGCCAGCACATGGACCATATTGGACCACAAGGGATCAAGCCATTTTCTGATGCCCTTCTTCACCTGTGCCTGCACATTTGGTGACAGCAGCTTGCCCCAGCCGGGAACACTGATCCCCTGGAAGCTCTCCATTTGGCTCTGAAGTTCCCTCACTCTGGGTATCACCAGCACTGAGGGTCTTGGTGGCTTCGAGGAAGGGCTTGAGGACCATCAAGATCTGGGGGATGGCATCCCACTCAGCTCTGTTAAGGGGGCCGCTGATCCCAATCTCCCCAAGCAAGACCATCTCATGGATGCTCTTCCATTGCTCCACCAACCTCTCAAGCATCAGGTATGTGGAGTCCCACTGAGTATCCACATCCTGTATGATTTTGTGCTGCGGGATGCTCAGCTCTGCTTTTTTTGTCCCACAGTATCTTGCCCCCCTTGATGCTCTGGTGGAAGTAGCCTGCCACCTTCATGCATTTGGAAATGAGCTTGCTGATCGTGGTACCATCACCGGCATCCCTGTCCCCCTCCAAGATGTCTCTGATGTTGAGGTGGAACTTGTGTGCCACACAGCGGATGCCAGCAAAGTTGGCTTAACAGACCGCCTTGACCATATTGGCCCTGTTGTCAGTGATCATGAACCTGTGGGTGAGCTCGCCCTGCCCCATAAGCCACCCCTGCACCAAGTGGTTCATGAGCCCCATGATCTTGGTTGCTGTGTGGGACTCATCCATCACCTCACCTTGAAGGAGAGCCCACTGACAGCCTGACTGGTTGCACCAGTCCCCTGTGAGGGAGATGTATGCGTGATCTCCACCCTGGCTGCTTCAGATGTCCAAGGTAAAGTGTAAGGCAGATATGGGATCATCTGCCAGCTGAAAGTGATCCCAGACTACACTACTCGCTCACTTCTGGGGTTCAGGTGCATCTGTAGATGCTGCTGCACTTTCCTCCTCCTCAGTAGGCAGAGGCACAGCAAGAGGAGGAGCGGACTCAGCTGAGCCACTTGCCTCCACCTCTACATCAACCTCCTCTGAAGTGCCTTCTGGGGAAGGAGACCTGGCTCAAAGGGAAACCAGAGGGGTGTCAATCACAAACTCAGCTGATTCCCACTTCTTCCCCAGAATTTCCCTTGCTAGGGCACTGGGATCCAGATACAGCACCAGCTCTTCATCTGTCGCTGGAAGGCTCATCATGGGAAGTGACATAGGAGTGGAGTAGGCTGCTGTGCTGGTGCTGGTACTGGTGCTGCTGGTTGTGGTTGTCGTCATGGTGGGGTGGAGGGCATTATGGCTGCTATGTGTGGAGAGGATGCAGTCTTAGGCACAGGCAGTGGCACTGCTCTCCTTTCCTTGCTGCTTGTAGCAGCCTCATCCCTTTTAGCTGGAGGAAAGAAGCTGCATCTCAGTTTGGTGGGGGGGAACTTCCAGCTCTCCCTCTACCCCATCTTCCACCCCTCCCTGAAAGCTGGCCAGTGTGGCCACCTGCCTTTTCGCCACACTTCATAGTTTCATAGTTTCTAGGGTTGGAAGGGACCTGAGCAGATCATCTAGTCTGACCCCCTGCCATGGCAGGAAAGAGTACTGGGGTCAAACGACCCCAGCAAGATGTTCATCTAACCTCCTCTTAAACACCCCCAGGGTAGGAGCCAGGACCACCTCCCTTGGAAGTTGGTTCCAGATCATAGCCGCCCTGACCGTGAAGAAGTGCTTCCTGATATCTATCCTAAACCTCCCCTGTTCTACCCTGCTGTGCTTTCTTCGGGTACTTTGCAAGTATAGTATTGCTCTAGTATTTTTCCAAGCTGAGAGCTGGTATTTTCTGAAGTGGGGCTCAGGTCTAACAAGGTTCAGACTCACTTTCCTATTCAACTGACTCCATGGTGCTAGGCACTGTGTACACCCAGATCCCAGGGCAGGGAAGGTGAAGAACACCCCAACCTAGTGAACAATGTGTTTCATGTCCTCCTCTTCAAGAAATATATAAATGTATTTGCGTTCCTATATAAACTCAAAAATGTAGTTCTGGTGCAGTGAAGAGATTTATGAACATGATAGAAATATATTGGTCTCTGTATATAAACTGAAAAATGTAGGTGTGGTGCAGTAGAGATTTATGAATGCGATAGAGATATATCTGTCTCTGTATATAAATTCAGAAATCTAGGTGTAGGTGTAGTGCAGTGAAGAAATTTATGAACGTGATAGAAGTATATCTGTCTCTGTATATAAACTAAAAATGTAGGTATGGTGCAGTGAAGAGATTTATGAATGCAATAGAAATATATCTGTCTGTAAACTCAAAAATGTAGATGTGGTTCAGGCAAGAAATTTATGAAAGCAATAGAAATATATCTGTCTCCATATACAAATTCAGTAGCATTGGTGTGGTGCAAAAGATGAACATATAAGAACAAATATATATAGTAAATTCCTCTATAGAGTAGATTCTATAGTAACCCTATCCAATATAAGTATAGAATTCAAAAGAATAAATCAATGAATATAATAATAAAATAAAAGCACCTACAAGAAAAAGGTATTCTGAAATCTGTCTTGCTAAGGGTAGCATGCAGGGAATCCTTTAGGAAGTCAGTGCTGGTAGCCGTAGTGGTCTGACGGTGAGCTGCTAGAATAGACATCTCAGTAAGTGACCCCAAAGCAAAAAGCAGGGGCAGTTCAAAAAATGCTGCCTTTTATGCAGTTTTTCTGTCCGTCCCCCAGAGCACGGGGATTGGAAGGGACCTCAGGGAAGCGAGAAAATCACTGGCCAGCTACACATGTCAATAATGAGAGTGCCCCTCCCCCTTCCCCTCCCCCTCCCCTTACTTTATTTTCTCTTTCCCTGCAGGGAGGGCATTGAAGGCAAGCCCAGCTTCCCGGTTGAAACTCGAGACATTTTGAATTTTTCGAACATTTCAACCTGCCCTATTTGTTTCAACCCTGTTTTGAGCCTGCCTGTTCCATTTCAACTTTGCTGTTTCAAAGTTGAAATGGCTTGAAAAAGCATCAGAACAAAATGGGCAGCGAAATTTCGCACAGCCCTAGTTATTATATGCTAAAACACCAACTGGGGGCCAGAACAGAAGGCACCCTCCTTCCTTCCAGAGCAGTTTTCATTTCACTGAGTCACACGCTCTCTGGCTTGCTTTCCTTTAGATCTTACTTATTTTCAAGTCTTGGCTGCCCCATTTCAAAAAAGTATGCTGCAGAGCTAGATGGGGTTCAAAGAAGGGTGACAAAAATTATTAGGGTCATAGAAAGACTTCTCTACAAAGAGACTGAAAAAGTTGGTATTGTTCATCTGAAAAATGCTATGACTTACAGTACTTACCACTTGTCCTCTATATAATATAATGATCAGTATTGCGACTGGGAAATATTGATCTCCATGTGTTCAATGAAACTGAACAGTAGCAAATTCAAAGCTGATGGAAGGAAATGCTTTTTTTCACTCTGTGAATAACTCATTGTCATCACGCCATTAAGGCCAAGATCTCAGAAAGATTTAAGGAAGGATTGGACATTTGCTGTGGACAACAACAATATCCAGTTTTACCAGAGAGTGAGAGACAGGTAATATTAAAGTTGAAGGACTATCAAACTTCTTGCTACAATCTCCTAATTTTAGGAGTTAGGATAAGGCCTCTTTCAGAAAAAAAATAGCCTGCATCTGTGGGATTTCCTTTACTTTCCCCTGAAGCATACAGTGCAGATCACTGTGGGTATGTCTACACACACAATTAATGTGCCTGAATTTTCAGGGCAGAAAATGCTGGTACATTATACTCCAGCCCTGCAGGCATCTGAAAGTGTGCCCATTGGGAGCATATTTTCTCTCAATAGGAACAGTTCAGTCCAAAGTTTCTTCTCCCCTTCTCTGTCCCCCTTGCAGCACCCAAGGGACATGGAGGCTGGTCCTGATCTCCATGGGGCAGGGGAGAACTGTCCCAGCTGCCAGGTAGCTGCTTTCCAACCACATGGAGATCAGGATGTGACCCAATCTCCACGTGGCTGGGGAACAGCATGCTGCTGAGCCAGGACAGCTCTCCCCACCCCCTGTGGCTGCCTGCTACCTAGGCTGACTGGGAGCAATTTGCTCTTAATCAGTGTCTACACGTGCACTTTGGCACATTAGTTTAATGCCCTGATTTCTAGTATCTGTATCTACAGGTATTAGAAAATCATGGTATCATAGTACTTAGGGTCAGAAGGGATCTAAACAGATCATCAAGTCTGACCCCCTGCTCCAGGCAGGAACGGGTGCCAGGATCATATCACCCCAGCCAAATATCTATCCAGCCTCCTCTGGAAGACCCCAGGATAGGAGAGAGCACCACCTCACTTGGGAGCCTATTCCAGAACCTGGCAGCTCTAACCATAAAGTAATGCCTCCTGATATCAAGCCTGAACCTTCTCTCTAACAATTTGTGGCCATTATTCCTAGTAAACCTGGTGGTGCTCAGGAGAACAGAGCCTCCCCCAGTTCCTGCTGGTCCCCCCTGCTGAGTTTGTAAGCAGCCACCAGATCCCCTCTCAGCCTTCTCTTGTGGAAGCTGACTAGGTTCAGGCCCTTTAGCCTCTCTTTGTAGGACCTGCTCTGGTGCCCCTTGACCATGTGAGTGGCCCTCCTCTGGACCCTCTCAATGCTAGCCACATCCCTTTTGAAGTGAGGCACCCAGAACTGGATGCAGTACTCCAATTGCAGCCTGACCAGTGCCGCATAGAGGGGAAGGGCTTCTGTAGATGCACGACAAGGTGCGGTTAGCCTTACTGACCACCTCACATTGGTGGCTCATGTTCATCCTGGAGTCCATAATGACTCCAAGATCCCTTTCTGGCACCGTGTTGACAAGAAGGGTGTTCCCTGACCTATAGGTGTGTTGCTGGTTCCTTCTCCCTAGATGCAGCACCTTGCACTTGTCTGCGTTGAATTCCACCCTATGCTCATCTGCCCACCTCTGTAACCTGTCTAGATCTAGCTGGATTCTGTCCCTCCCCTCCAGCATGCCCACCTTGCCCCACAACTTGGCATATGAAATTAATCTCCTGTGCAGTAATTGCTGCACTTATGTAGATGGTATATGTAGATGCAGTAAAGCATGTCATGTAGATGCACCCTGTTAGGTATAAGATACTGCGCTATGTGGAAAACAAATCAGATCTGCTAAAGTAGGGATGCCAGTGACATTTGCCCCTGTTTCATGGCCTGTTTCTGTCCTCTGAGCCTAGACTACCCTGGCTTCTGTATTTCTACATTTATTGAACAAAAGCACTTTTCAGAAAGCTGCTTGATCAGAAGAGTCTATACAACTGTTATTACTATAAAGGAACCATCCACACTAATGAGGCAAACTGTCAAGCAAAATGGCATTGCTGCTAGCTGGTAGGTAATATTGACTGGAGGGATAGGCTGACACAATATTCATTTCTTACCTTCTTTTTGGCCTAAATTCAAATAGATTGGTATACATCTCAGAATAGGGTTTGTTCCTCCTCTGAGAAAAAAAACAAGGGGTAAAAAGCCCCTTTTACAGTCACAGCATCCCACGTATTGATCCATGCTGCTTACTTTGGGTAGCTGTCTCAGAACAAGCTCTGTTTGGTGCTGCATTGTTAAAGCCAGCAGGATTATCACTGTAAAAAAGCCCGATAAATCACCGATAAATCTGTGTAACACAACCCTGGTCAAACTCTGGATGAGTGGGCTTACCAAACCAGTCCGGGCTATCACTTGGCTCCACTCTTACAGTTTATTAATTTATTATAGTTATATGCTGCCCTTCCCCACAGAGGCTCAGGGTGGCTTACAGTAAGATAAAATGACTTATAAAGGCAGATAAAACATGACGATAAGATATATAACAAAAACTCCCTACACAATACCTAAACTTAGCCTTGCTTGCTGAACACATGTCCAAATTGGAAGGTCTTGCAGCACTTTTGGCAGATGGGTTAGCTCAGGCTCTGGCAGGCTATAAGGGGAAGGAAGGTCTAGAGCTGAAGAGCCACTACTGAGCGCTCTCTCCCACACGTTTTCACTACGCAAACTCAGCGCTCTGGTGGTACTCGTAGGAGGTTGCTGTCAGCTGATCTAAGAGATCATTTTGCAGGCTACAGGGAACTCTACTTTCTTAAGGGAGGGAGGAATTTCCTGTGGGGGAAAAGATCAGTGGGAATTTGTACAGATTTAAACACCAAACACTTATGGTATCTGAGCTATTATTTAAGCATATTAAATGGCTATGCAATACCTATGCCCAACCACTCTGGATTCGCTACAGACAGACAGACACATAAACACCAGCAGCACCTAATGTGGGATACCTGGCATCAAATTTTCCTCAGTGAATAATGATAAACAAAGACAAATCCAAATTTCTCTTTTTTACTACAGCAATAAATACAGTAATAAATGAACAACGAACTACAAATGACAACCTTACAAAGAAAAATGTTAATTACAATATATAGGTATCCAGGTTGTAGCTTACTGGTCTAGAGGAAAAAGCAATCTGGGCTCATGGTAGAGGTGATGTCTTTTACTCATAGATTCATAGATTCATAGATGCTAGGGTTGGAAGGGACCTCAATAGATCATCGAGTCCGACCCCCTGCATAAGCAGGAAAGAGTGCTGGGCCTACATTACCCCAGCTAGATACACATCCAACCTTCTCTTGAATACCCCCAGGGTAGGGGAGAGCACCACCTCCCTTGGGAGCCCGTTCCAGAGCTTGGCCACTCGAACTGTGAAGAAGTTCCTCCTAATATCTAATCTAAATCTGCTCTCCTCCAGCTTGTGGCCATTATTTCTTGTAACCCCCGGGGGCGCCTTGGTGAATAAATACTCACCAATTCCCTTCTGTGCCCCCCTGACGAACTTATAGGCAGCCACCAGGTCGCCTCTCAACCTTCTCTTGCGGAGGCTGAAAAGGTCCAGTTTCTCTAATCTCTCCTCATAGGGCTTGGCCTGCAGGCCCTTAACCATACGAGTGGCCCTTCTCTGGACCCTCTCCAGGTTATCCGCATCTTTCTTGAAGTGCGGCGCCCAGAATTGCACGCAGTACTCCAGCTGCGGTCTGACCAGCGCCCGATAGAGGGGAAGTATCACCTCCTTGGACTTATTTGTCATGCATCTGCTGATGCACGATAAAGTGCCATTGGCTTTTCTGATGGTTTCATCACACTGCCGACTCATGTTCATCTTGGAGTCTACTAGGACTCCAAGATCCCTTTCCACTTCCGTGCCACCCAGCAGGTCATTTCCTAGGCTGTAGGTGTGCTGGACATTTTTCCTCCCTAGATGCAGCACTTTGCATTTCTCCTTGTTGAACTGCATTCTGTTGTTTTCTGCCCACTTGTCTAACCTGTCCAGGTCTGCTTGCAGCTGTTCCCTGCCCTCCGGCGTATTAAACCAGCAAGATTTTTTGCCAAAAAAATTCTTTAATTGGAAGCTTTCGGGCACAAACACCCTTCATCAGGCATTGGAGACAAGATGGTAAAAGTTCTCCTGGGTTGAAATGGAAGTTCATATTTCATAGGATTTCACAGAGGAGTCAATATTGAAAACTTTTACCATCTTTTCTCCATTGCCCAATGGGTGTTTATGCCCGAAAGCTTCCAATTAAAGAATTATTTTGGCAAAAATCTTGCTGGTCTAATAAAAGATATCACCTCTACCATGAGCCCAGATTACAATATATATATATATATACATATATATATATATATACACACACACACACACGTACATTATATTGCTTCTTGGTAGCTAATGAGCTGTTAACCAGCTTCCCTAGCTCTGGCACTCCTCATATTTTGAGTCTGGTTACAATAGATTGAATCCAACTTCTCTGGAGCTTCTGGCTGAATCCAACATGCTCACGTTACTTCTTCCTCCTGGCTGGTGCTCAGAGCAGGATGCGCGCCCCTGTCTCTACTAGCAGGAGCCATTGCTTACACCTCCCTGATCAGTCCATGTTTTCAGTAGGACAGTCCAGAGTAGTCTCTCCTTGGCCCTGCCCAAGTTCACCGATAGTCTTCTCAAAGCATTCATCTCTGGGCCCAACTCCATATACACTCCACCTTGTTGCTCAGATAAGAGCTCTTTTTTCTCTATCCCATGTCCCCACTGAGCATGCACAAGAGGGTCTCATTGACCTTCTCAAGGTGGCCACACTCTGAGAAGTTTCCCTTCTACGGTACAAGGAGAGTTACGCATGCAAAACGTCCAAAGATACCACAAGAAAATGAAATCTTCAGGGATAGGACAGGAGTGGACTAGCAACAACAAAGAAAGTTACTGGTTTGTATAGAGACATGTATCTTTGACTTCAAAGAGTTACAGGTAATGGGAAAATGGCCTGTGCAAAGAAAGAAAAAGGAAAACAAAAGTTAAACATCAGCCTGCTCTGGTGCTCTGATTATGTTTTCCTCGTTCTGTGCCTAGTAACATCAAATATCCATGGGACAAGTATTAGATTAAATTTGAATGTTGGGAGATTAAACTTGGAAAAGAGCAGGAAAGTACATAGGAAAATAGGACTGGAAGGGACCACCTGAGCCATCAAACTCATTCCTCTGTTATCGCAGGTAACCTTGTCATTAATATTTAGTCTAAAAAGCTCCACGAGAACATCCATCCACATGTCATAGCCACAAAACCATTCCAACATGCTTCGCCCAGTTTCTAGATTCTCCTTTCTCGTGAGTCTTACAGCCATGCTTAGCCTAACATGCTGCACTTTCAGTATGCAAATGAAAGATACTTTTCAGGCCACCCTGATGGGCTAATATCAGACATCTTCCAAGTCTTCTTTCTCAATCCATGCCATAGTTTTACATTCATCCTTCACAAATATGTGCCTGTTTTACTAACTCTAGTTACACAGATACTTGAAAATAGATGCAAAGACAAAGAACTACGATCTGCACTGCTCTAAATTAACATAGCCCTATGAAACTATGGTATGACAAATAGAATTACCTTACAAGCCCTGTGTCATTTTTACTGGCACAGTGCACAGATATTCTTCAGTGCCCTATATGGATATTAAGAAATATTAATGAGCACGCACTCACTTTTACAGAAAACACAACATTATTATGTTTTAATCCCAAAGAAATCCAAATCAACCACTTGCATATTGAGTTGCATCCTTTATTACGCTGTGCAAGGTTTAAAAGCTAGATCATAACAGACAGCTGAGACTATAGTATAGGGAACTATTCTGTTGTAGTGACAGTGAGGTGGATTAGATAGTCCTTATAAACCTCTTCCATCTCTAATATCTGTGATTACAGAAAATACTGTATTTGTGCACTGCTCATGCCTGTTGATTGCACCTTGATGATCTGAAAAGTTACTGAAGTAAGGATTTTTCCCACCTTTTAAACAAGTATTTGGACTGAACTTCTAATGACTCATATATAGCTGCCACTCTTCAAAAAAAAAAAAAAAAAGAAGAAAACTTGCTTGACCTCTGTACAAATCTAGAATTTCTTTTTCAAAGATTTTACTTAGCCTACCCCCTTAGGGAATTCAGAGACCCACAATGTCAGAATTGCAATTAGAACTCCGGTGCCTTTAGAATTGCACTAAAATTTATTTTCTGTGCAAGAGATCTAGATTTGAAATACTTAGCATTCAGGTTGCACCATGATGACCTGCCTAACTTCTGTATTTGAAGGCCAGAACTGAAAAGCAAAGGGACACAGACAGAGAGAATTATTTACAGAGATGACTTCATGAAGGAGGAAGACCGCAGAGAAATGGAAAGGCCAATACCTATGGTTGGGATGTGTGGTGCTCCTGCAGATGGTGTAAACCAGTGGTGACCAGGCCTGTGAGCCAGATCCATCCTATGCAGCTCTCTTATCTGGCCCACGGGGCTCCCCATGGGTCTGGAAATTTGGCAGCAGGGGAGCAGCTGTAGTGTTAATTAGCACTGCTTTTTGCGTGGCCAAATATCTGAATCTATAGGTAGCCATGTGTGCCTGATAATTAAGCCCCATGTGCTGGATCAGGCTCATGGACCTGTTCTGTGTGCAGGGTAGTGCTTGCAAACCAGCCCCATGGGCCAGTGTGGGCTCACAGACTGCTCCCACATGCTGGATTCAGCTCCCAGCCCTGCCCCATGCACAAGATCTGGCCTGTGGACCAGCCCTGTGCCAGCCATATGGTCTGCAGGCCATATGGGTTGGTCACCACTGGTCTAGACAGATTGTGGCAGAGAAGCACTTGATCATCAGAAACACAAGGCCAGGTCAAGGCACTGGCAGAGGAGAATAAGAAGGCACATAAAGCTGGTTCTTCTCCTCATATGCTTGTAGAGCATTTGAACAGATTAGTATGACTACAGTCCAGTCTCTTCCTTCCCCAACATGCCAGCTACGCCAGTGCACTGAGATGTACGCCGAGCAGCTACAGGCCTGGTGCAAAATATGACCCCCCGCCATGAGACAGAGTGGAAACTAGGAGGCAGACTGTATCATTCTCCTGGTGGATGAGCTCTGAATACAAGGCTTCTGGCAAAGCCAAGATGGTACTCAAAGATATCAAGGCATCTAGTAACCATGACAAGCAGTCAGGGATGCACTCTTTGTCATAGGGTAGGCAGTGGATCTGCCTTGCAGTATCACACAAAGCCTTTGTCACAACCAAAGGACCACGAGCAAAAATTCAACATTTCGAACATGCACAGGTTGTGCATGGGCAGGTCTCTGTGTGTGTTTACAAGAGGGCAGCTTGTGCAAAACATGGGAAAGGAAACAAAAGAAGCTGGGAACAGTAACACTCTGGGCATGTTTCTACCACACTTCTCTGTGTATTCATGAGCAAACCATCCTGACATAAGTAGATCATAAAAGCAACGCCCAGGAATCCATCCCCAGGTTTGCTTCAGCTAAAAATACACGGGGGTTCAAGACAGCTTATATTTTTTCAGATCTGATTCCCCACTCCTTAGTCAGTGACCTAAATCCCTGTTACAGGGGTTCTTGAGCTCAGCAAAATAAATACATCAATAAAATATATAATCAGTCTCTGGCCTGGTACTTGGATGCCAAGATCAATGACAAATATGTTGATTCTTAGGACCCAAACAGTGGCAATGCTGAGAGAGCATTTCTAAGTTCCAGTTTGTCAATGACTAGCAAACTAACGAAGTGGTGTTTCTCTGAACCAGCCCATATAGTCAGTCGTATGATTTATTCAGCAGATATCAATCTTTCTGCTGCATTATTGTGATCACTATGTCCTTTTATTTTGCCAAGCTAATTTTTTAAAACTGTGCCTTTTAAATGTGTTGATCTCCCACACCATTTCTTATTGCTGGTGCAAAGGTGGTAACAAATGGAATACTTTGCTTTGCTTTGATGCCACCTACCAGGAGTTTGGGGGAGGAGGGAAAGACGCACATTTTTATGCCAAAGAATCTTTTATGCTTGTTTAACTGAAGTCCTGTTTTGTCTTTTTGCAGTGTGCAGGGTGGCTCAATTTTCACTGCCATACTGTAATCCTAAAACAAAACAACCCCCCCCCCAAACCCCACATACAAATATGTTAATTGTTGAATCAACAATTATTTAGCAAGTCTAATTCAACAGAGAGAGAAAGTAGAGCAGGGAATAGCTGGGAGTTGTTTTGGGTTTTTTTTTTCAAAAATACATACTGAAGTTTCTAGCATATAACATGCACCTTACCCCTCTAAATTAACCAGCCCTTCTCAAGTGGAGTATGTCTTAAGCAAAGAGGCTGATTTTCTGTGCCCAAGATACAAGCACCCTGCTTTTATTCCTGTTCTACAGTGCAGCCACACTAGTGTTATTGGTCAGGCAGCTGAGGGAGTTAGTTGATTTATTGACTCATTTTTCTTCACCCCACAGGTTCTAACGATTGTCTTTCTTGTCTTGATGTTTCACTAATCAAGCTAAACTTTCTTAGGGCAGTTTTGCTGTCTGCCTGCTGCTCTTGGTCTGACACCTCTTATTTTACAGATATGGAAACACTTTATCTCTTTTCAGAGTCTTAGATCAACCCAGGGAAGCCCGTCTTCAGTATCAGCTGGGATTTGAGCAATAATTGAGCAGGAAAGGGAGGATGAGTCGACTGAAAATTAGGCTCTGTCCCTGCTCTGTGCATCTAGAAGTCTAGAAAAAATCTTTCTTGTTCATTCTGACTTTCAAAAACAAGGTGCATAATATATTCCAGGGTGCATTGTATGCAAGAAAATACAGTATGAGATGCAGGGTATAGTGCATATATATTACAGTAGAAGGATTAACATTTCAAGGGCAGATTTGGAAGGTTAATACAGAAGAGTGGGAATTCTGTGGCTTGACTATCAGAATAATAGGAACAGATGTTCATGGTATGTAAAGTGCTTTAAAATGGCAGATCCATCACTAAGTTAACCCTTAATGAATGTGGCATTAGACTTAAGTGCATTAGGTTACAGCACTTCCTTGAACATCTGTACCACGTCCATCAGGCATCAAAGTAGGTTGCATTCTGCTGCCATCCCAGGGGCCCCTCACTAGGTGGCTTGCTAGCTTCAATTGCTGCTCATCTGCTCTTGGTGAGCACTGGCCCAGCCCTGCTCACAGAGAGGAGACAGAAAAGGCCATCTCCTACCTATGCAGCTGGATGGGGTGGGGAGGGGGAGAGTGGGAAAACAGAGCCTGTCTGCCATGCAGATCCCCTGCCTGAACCTTGCAGTCTCAGGTCTTGTTGGGGCTGAGCTGGGCCCATGTAGCAGAGAGGCTTCATGCCCCCCGCCCCACCTCAGTTCCTGGCATGGCAAAAAGCCAGCTGGCTGCAGCTGTCAAGAGGCCATGGCAGGGTAGGAAGGGAGCCCCACTGCCACATGGACTCAGCTCAGCTTAGCCTCCCCCCCAAGACCCCAGCCAGCAAGTGGTGGGGGGCCCTCATGACCGGGGCTCCATTTTCCCCCCCTCTCATCCTCCCCCCGACCATTGCTGATCTTTGCCAGCTGGCGGGGGGGTGGGTCTGGCTCCAGCAGCCTCCCGTGAAGCATCCAAGAGCGCCCCCCACCTGCTGGCCTTGGCCAGTGCAGGCAGGCACTGAGCCTCTCCTCCTCTCCCCACTGGGTGGCGAATGTCTGTTTGGTTAATTCTCACTCTAACTTACAGCACTTTAAATAAAGTGCCATAGTTAGACCGCTTCCACTAGGGGCTTTTTGAACATCTGTCCTTAGCCTCTGCATCTCAACTCTTTACCTTAGTATAATGACACTTCCCTACCACAGGGTAAATGCTTCAAAGACTGTGAGTTGCTCAGATCCTGTAGTCAGGCTAGCAGCGCCATATAAGAACCCAGGACCAGGTATTATGTTGGGTGCTGCAAGGAGCTGGGCTACCACCAGAAGATGAGATCTTGCTTTGAATCAAATGATACAAAGGCAGGGTCTTCTGTTCTCACCTTCAGGGAGCGTGGTACATGCCATGGCTACCCTCTGCCCACTCCTGCTCAGCAGGGTTTGTGAGGGGAGGTAGACTGAGATTGTATGCAGTTGCTCCACAGAAGGATAAGAGGAGCAAAGCTTTCTGTTCCTTACTTTCCCTTACTTTTTACGGACCGAATTCCAGAAATGTGGTGCATGAGGGTATGCAGACTACAGGGCACTCTGGGTGAAAACAATTCCTCTGGTAGGCTTACCTGGACAATGACTGTGTGTAGGTGGTGATGATGTTAGTAATGATGTTAGTAATGATGTTAGTAATGATGATACAAAACTCTCCGCCAGGTGTTTTAATCGGGAATGTCTCCTTGCTAAAAGGGAGGCATATACCCAATGGAGAGATGGGGTCATCGCCAAGAAGGACTATGTTATAGTCGCCCGAGGATGTAGGGGGGCAGTCAGGAGGGCCAAGGCAGAGTTGGAGATAGGACTAGCTTCCCGGATTAAGGACAATAAGAAGTCCTTCTTCAAATACATAGGGGGTAAAAAGAGGGTCCCGGGTAATGTGGGGCCCCTGCAGGACACGATGGGCAACTTAGTCATCACGCCAGATGACAAAGCTAACATATTTAACGATTTCTTTGCCTCTGTCTTCCTAAGTAGGGACCAGTTCAGCCACCTCCCTGCTGGGCCCCCCTCGGGCCCCGAGAGAGACACGCCTGGGCCAAGGGTTAGCGAGGAGTTAGTTAGGGTACTTCTGGAGAGGCTGGACGTGTTCAAGTCCGCTGGTCCGGATGATCTTCACCCTAGGGTTCTACAGGAACTGGCCGAGGTCATTGCGGGACCCCTGGCACGGCTCTATGAGCACTCGTGGTGCTCTGGCGAGGTGCCGGAGGACTGGAAGAGGGCCAATGTGGTCCCTATCTTCAAAAAGGGAAAAAAAGAGGACCCGGGAAATTACAGGCCAGTTAGTCTGACCTCAATCCCGGGTAAGCTCTTTGAAAAAATTATCCTGGCACACATCCAGGAGGGCCTTGCGGGGGAATGCATGCTCAGGGGCAACCAACATGGGTTTATCAGTGGCAGGTCTTGTCAGACCAACCTGGTGGCCTTTTACGATCAGGTCACCAAATCATTAGACGCAGGGGTTGCTGTGGATGTAGTCTTTTTGGACTTCCGGAAGGCTTTCGACACTGTCTCTCACCCTGTCCTCATCAAAAAGCTGGGAGACTGTGGTGTCGATGCCCACACGGTCAAATGGGTCGCCAACTGGTTGGAGGGCCGCACCCAGAGGGTGGTAGTGGATGGGTTCTTCTCGACCTGGAAGGACGTGGGCAGTGGGGTTTCGCAGGGCTCGGTCCTCGGGCCCGCACTGTTCAACATCTTCATCAGTGACTTGGATGAGGGGGTAGAAAGCACCCTGTTCAAGTTTGCTGATGATACTAAGATGTGGGGGGATGTGGGTGCACTAGAAGGGTGCAATAGGCTACAAGCTGACCTTGACAGGTTGCAACGGTGGGCGGATGAGAATAGGATGGGGTTTAACACTGATAAGTGCAAGGTGTTGCACATGGGGAGGAAGAACCGGCACCACACTTACAGGTTGGGGAACTCCCCTCTTGCCAGCACGGAGATGGAAAAGGATCTTGGAGTCGTCATTGACTCCACGATGAACATGGGCCGGCAGTGTGGGGAGGCAGTCAAGAAGGCCAATCGTACCCTGTCATGCATCCACAGATGCATCTCGAGCAGGTCCAGGGAGGTGATCCTCCCCCTCTATGCGGCACTGGTCAGGCCGCAGCTGGAGTACTGCGTCCAGTTCTGGGCGCCACACTTCAAGAGGGACGTGGACAATATGGAAAGAGTTCAGAGGAGGGCCACTCGTATGATCAGGGGTCAGCAGGGCAGGCCTTATGAGGATAGGCTACGGGACCTGAACCTGTTTAGCCTCCACAAGAGACGGCTAAGGGGGGACCTTGTGGCCTGCTACAAACTGGTCAGGGGGGATCAGCAGGTATTGGGGGAGTCCCTGTTCCCCCGTGCGCTGCCAGGAGTGACCAGGAATAACGGTCACAAACTGGCGGAGGGTAAGTTTAGATTAGATATTAGGAGGCGCTACTTCACAGTCAGGGTGGCTAGGGCCTGGAACCAGCTTCCAGGGGAAGTGGTGCAGGCTCCTAGCCTGGGGATTTTTAAAAGGAAGTTAGATGAGCACCTTGCCGGGGTCATCTGACCCCGGGGCTCTTTCCTGCTAGGGCAGGGGGTCGGACTAGATGATCTACCTAGGTCCCTTCCGACTCTAGCTACTATGAAACTATGAAACTATGAAAAGGCTGGGCTGTGGGGACAGTAATATTCCCTGTGCTGTTCACCAGTAGGGAATCCTCTTTTAAGACTGGAATCTAATAATCTCCCACCAAGAAAACCTAATTCTACAGGCAGGTCTGTTTGACTGCTTATTCCTCTTGTTCATGGAGCCAAGGTTGGTGGTATCTGCTGCTTAGGAAAATGACTTAAACCAGGAGATAGAGACGCTCAATACAATGTGCTGTATTCTGAGAAAGTAGGAGATGAGCTTTGCTTCCCAATCTGGATCCAGAACTGTAGACAAATCTAAAGGGAGTTAAGCACCTGCCTTGCACTGAAATGCAGTCAGAATGGATACCTGATCCTTCTCTAGGTCCTGAGTCAGAAAATCACTTAAGCACAAGCTTATCAAAGGCAGCACTTTAATACATGTTGAATTTTAGGTACATGCTTTAGTCCCACTGATTCACACATGTGCTTAAATGTTACCTAGACTAAGGATGCTGTCTCAGTTGAGGTCTTTGATTCCTTTAAAATCTCACCCTGTGTGCGTTTCACCTCAGCAATGAAGGGCACGAAGTATTATACACTCCCTCCTCACCCTTCAAAGGTGGCTTTTTCACTTTGCCAGTTTCCCTTTAAATCTTCCCTGTATCTGTTTTCTCCTACACCGAGGAAAATACCCATATGAAGTACTGGAATTTAAGATGAGGTCTTGCATTCCTAACGCACTTTAAAGGTCACCACAGGTACAGCACAAAGCAATATAAGCAACTCTTGTTGCATAGTTATAATATTGTAAAATGTCAAGCTAAAACCAATCAAGTTTTGAAGTGAAGTTCAATTTCTTACTCTTTGTGGGCAGGCAGTTTGCAAGAAGAACATTCATATAGGATGTACTGCTTTTTGTACAATCACTGGTTGGTATTATTATTTATATACACTGTGGTAGTGCAGAACAACCCAGCCCCATAGTGCAAGAAGCCGTTCAAATATGCCTCATATTATTTTGTTACAAGTCAACCCTGCATATAAGTCAAGCCCACATTTTCAGGTTCAATTTTAGGAAAAATAATTTTTTCTTTGAATATAAGTTGATAACTACAGGTAAGTACCTTGAACTGGGCAAGAGGGGGGTTCTGCACCCTGCTCGGATCATCCTGCAGTGGGGTGCAAATTCAAGCATTGGCCCCTGGGCACTGGAGACCCATGGTACACTACTGGCTGGGGCACATGACTTTTGAGGAGCGGCTGAGGGAACTGGGCTTATTTAGTCTGGAGAAGAGGAGACTGAGAGGCGATTTAATAACAGCCTTCAACTATCTAGAAACTATGAAACTATCTGAAGGGGGTTCGAAAGATGACAGTGACTGACAGTGGTTGGCGGATCTCCTCTGGTGGGCTTTAAACTAGGCTCGTCGGGGGGAGGGGAAGATGAGGGCGGGGGAAGCTGTGGACCACCAAACCAGGTGGCACCAACAAGGACAGCCCAGCCTGAAGAAAGAGAGCTTTGGGAACATGAAAGACAGGGGATGGACAGCAATACGGCACAGGTAAGGAACGAGAAGGTAAGAGACAAAGAGCCCTTTGGGACTTGGAGCGGGGGGGCAGCAAAGGCACCAGTCGCAGGGCTCAAGTGCCTATATACTAATGCTAGGAGCATGGGGAACAAGCAGGATGAACTAGCGCTCCTGGTTGCACTAAACGCCTATGACTTAGTGGAGCTGACGGAAACCTGGTGGGATTCATCCCATGACTGGGCGGTACATATCGAGGGCTATAGATTGTACAGAAAGGACAGGGTGGGGAAAAAGGGGGGAGGGGTTGCGCTCTATGTTAAGGAGCAATATACATCAACCCTCATCAAGACAGAATCAAAGGATGAGGAAGTAGAAGGACTGTGGGTTAGGCTACATGGGGGGCAAGGAAAAAAGGATTTGGTGGTAGGGGTCTGCTACAGACCCCCACATCAAGGGGAAGAAATAGCTTTGGGGCTCCTGAGGCAACTCTCGGAGACCATAAAAGCTAAAGAGGCGGTGGTCATGGGGGACCTAAACTACCCGGACATCTGTTGGGAGACACAGACAGCAAAGTCCCACCGCCCACGCAGGTTTCTAACCTGTGTACAGGACCTCCACCTGACGCAGGAGGTACATGGTCCCACTAGGGGGAATGCCTTACTGGATCTGGTATTGGCAATGGGGGATGACATAGTAGGGGACCTACAGATCGGTAGCCATCTGGGGGACAGTGATCACCTAAAAATACAATTCAACATAAGGCGTTGAGTGGGTAAGGTAACTAGTAGGGTGAACGTGCTGGACTTTAGGAAAGCTGATTTCAGTGAACTCAGGCGATTAGTGAAGGACGCACTACAGAGTAGTACTTTTGAAATGATGGGAGCCCAAGAAGGGTGGCTGTGCCTTAAGGAAACTATCCTTCGAGCACAAAGCGAGACGATCCCCGTGAGAGGTAAAAGAGGGAAAGGGGCCAGGAGGCTTCCCTGGCTGACCAGAGAAATCCAGGGCAGACTAAGGGCCAAAAGGGGAGCACATAAAAAGTGGAAACAGGGAGAGATCACCAAAGAGGAATATACCTCTTCTGCTCGTGCTTGTAGGGAGGCAGTTAGACAGGCCAAAGCTACCATGGAGCTGAGGATGGCAACCCAAGTAAAAGACAATAAGAAATTGTTTTTTAGATATATAGGGAGTAAAAGGAAGGCCCAGGGAGGAATAGGACCCCTGCTAAATGGGCAGAAACAATTGGTGACGGACAGAGGGGACAAGGCTGAACTCCTCAACGAGTTCTTCGCCTCAGTGTTCCTAAGCGAGAGGCATGACAAGTCTCTCCTGGGAGTGTAGGGAGGCAGCAGCAAGGCACCAGACTTCCATGCGTGGACCCTGAGGTGGTGCAGGGTCACTTGGAGGAACTGGATGCCTTTAAGTCGGCAGGCCCGGATGAGCTCCATCCGAGGGTACTGAAGGCACTGGCCGACATCATTGCAGAGCCACTGGCAGGAATATTTGAACGCTCGTGGCGCACGGGTCAAGTCCCGGAGGACTGGAAAAGGGCCAATGTGGTTCCCATTTTCAAGAAGGGGAGGAAGGAGGACCCGGGCAACTATAGGCCAGTCAGTCTCACCTCCATCCTTGGCAAAGTCTTTGAAAAAATTATCAAGGCTGACATTTGTGAGAGCCCGGCAGGGCAAGTTATGCTGAGGGGAAACCAGCATGGGTTCGTGGCAGGAAGATCGTGCCTGACCAATCTAGTCTCTTTTTATGACCAGGTTACAAAACGCCTCGACGCAGGAGGAGGGGTGGATGTCGTATACTTGGACTTCAGGAAGGCCTTTGATACGGTATCCCACCCCATACTGGTGAACAAGTTAAGGGGCTGTGACTTGGATGACTGCACAGTCCGGTGGGTGGAGAATTGGCTGGAGGGTCACACCTAGAGAGTCGTGGTGGATGGGTCGGTTTCGACCTGGAGGGGTGTGGGCAGTGGGGTCCCGCAGGGCTCGGTCCTTGGACCGATACTCTTTAATGTCTTCATCAGCAACTTGGATGAGGGAGTGAAATGTACTCTGTCCAAGTTTGCAGATGACACTAAGCTATGGGCTGAAGTGGACACGCCGGAGGGCAGGGAGCAGCTGCAAGCAGACCTGGACAGATTAGACAAGTGGGCAGAAAACAACAGAATGCAGTTCAACAAGGAGAAATGCAAAGTGCTGCATCTAGGGAGGAAAAATGTCCAGCACACCTACAGCCTAGGAAATGACCTGCTGGGTGGCACGGAAGTGGAAAGGGATCTTGGAGTCCGAGTGGACTCCAAGATGAACATGAGTTGGCAGTGTGACGAAACCATCAGAAAAGCCAATGGCACTTTATCGTGCATCAGCAGATGCATGACAAATAGGTCCAAGGAGGTGATACTTCCCCTCTATCGGGCGCTGGTCAGACCGCAGCTGGAGTACTGCGTGCAATTCTGGGCGCCGCACTTCACGAAGGATGCGGATAACCTGGAGAGGGTCCAGAGAAGGGCCACTCGTATGGTTAAGGGCCTGCAGGCCAAGCCCTACAAGGAGAGACTAGAGAAACTGGACCTTTTCAGCCTCCGCAAGAGAAGGTTGAGAGGCGACCTGGTGGCTGCCTATAAGTTCATCAGGGGGGCACAGAAGGGAATTGGTGAATATTTATTCACCAAGGCCGCCCCCGGGGGTTACAAGAAATAATGGCCACAAGCTAGAAGAGAGCAGATTTAGATTGGATATTAGGAGGAACTTCTTCACAGTTCGAGTGGCCAAGGTCTGGAATGGGCTCCCAAGGGAGGTGGTGCTCTCCCCTACCCTGGGGGTCTTCAAGCGAAGGTTAGATGTGTATCTAGCTGGGGTAATGTAGGCCCAGCACTCTTTCCTGCTTATGCAGGGGGTCGGACTCGATGATCTGTTGAGGTCCCTTCCGACCCTAGCATCTATGAATCTATGAATCTATAATGGCAGAACAAGAAGCAATGGTCTCAAGTTGAAGCAAGGGAGGTTTAGGTTAGATATTGGGAAAAGCTTTCTCACTAGGAGGGTAGTAAAGCACTGAAACAGGTTACCCAGAGAGGTGGTGGAAGCTCCATCCATGGAGGTTTTTAACAGCCGGCTAGACAAAGCTTTGGCTGGGATGATCTGGTTGGGGCTGGACCTGCCTTGAGCAGGGGGTTGGACTAGATGACTTCCTGAGGTCCCTTCCAACCCTAATTTTCAATGATTCTATGATTGGACATAAGGAAGAATTTCTTCACTGTCCAAGCCCCCAAGGTCTGGAATACCTGCCACTGGAGGTGGTTCAAGCACCTACATTGAACGCCTTCAAGAGAAATTTGGATGCTTATCTTGCTGGGATCCTATGACTGCAGCTGACTTCCTGCCCCTCAGGCAGGGGGCTGGACTCGATGATCTTCCGAGGTCCCTTCCAGCCCTATTGTCTATGAAATCTATAATTGCATAGCTAAGGAAAGGACCCAAAGGATTAAATGCTGTAAAGATACTAACACCCGTCTCACCCCCCAACTATCTTGGTATTTTTATTGTATGCACAAAAATAATGCAAATACAAAAGTTGGAACTGTAAAGACCTGATTATAGGTCAACCTGCATTGTCAAACATGATTTTTTTATGTCTTTTTGGAGCAAAAGAAAGATGGACTTTCAGACAGAACAATACAGTAGGCAGACTGTAAACTCGTTGGGGCAGGTATTTCTTTTTGTTAGATAGATTAGATAGGCACAACAGATGATGAAGCACTTGACAGTGTTTGCCATCAGGGATCCTGGTTTCTCTGTTTAAAAATTGCAAATTCTATGATAAATCCAAAATCTGCAATTAAAATGGAACACCAGTAGTATCAGTTAAACATGATATTTCATCAATATATTTACAATTTTAAAGCAATTTGGAAGCCTACCAGTGCCTCAATCACTATAATAAAATAAATTCCAAATTCCTATAAAAGTTGGTGTTTGCTTTTCAGTTTTTTTATCATGGAAAATCAGAGCTCCCCCTGCTCCCTTCATGCACCAGGACACAAGTTCTCCCCACCCACAGACCCCTGGCCCCGCTAGTCCCCCTCACCCCCCACCTAGAGCCAGAGGGGGCATCCAGCTGCAAAAGCTATGAGGCCAGGGCCCCGAGTCCACAGCCCCCTGCCCCTGTACCAGCACCTGAGCCCCGGCTGCTGCCCATGGGAGGCAGTGAATGCTGCGGCAAAGCAGAGCACAGAGGCTGGCTACTCCTCCCCAATGGGCAGTATGAATGAAGCTGAGCCCATGGTGGGGCAGATGTGAACTTCCCACTGTGGGCTTGGGTTTCCCATCCTGCTGCCCTCCCCTGGTACAACCCAGTGGGTGTGACCAGGCATGGCAGGGCAGAGCGGGACTGAGCAGGGAAGTTCCTTGCCACTGCCAGCCCTGCACTGCCCTGGTGAGGTGACCCCTGCCCACCTGGCAGCAGCAAGGGTGGTGGTGTGGAGTTGTGCCCTTCACTGCTGCCAGGTGGGCAGAGGGCACCTCACCAGGGTGGCACAGAACTTGCAGTGGCAAGGATCTTCCATACCTGGCCCCGCTCTGCCCTGCTGCACTAGGTCCCACCTTCTGGGCTGCAGAAGCTCTGGCAGGAGGGCAGCAAGGTGTGGAGTCAAAGCCCACAGTGTGCAGCCTCCACTTGCCCCTGCTTTGCACACAGATCTGGGGGTCACGTGCCTCCCCTGCCCTCCCCAGAAGTACACACAGCAATGGGGAACTAGACCTCCTATCGCCCAGATAAGCTGCCTGCAACTCTGTCCCACTGCCCACCAGGGCCCTGCAGCTGTGCATGGCCCCAGGCCTGAAGCCCCATGAACCGCCTGAGCTGGGCAGCAGCAGCTCCAGCCCCAGTCCTCCCTCCCTATGGGGGCCTCAATCCCTCCCCCACCAGACTTATCTGTGGGGAACTGCTCTCCAGGCTGCCTGGTGCCCATGTGCATGCGTACGTGTTTACATGCATATGGTGCCCCCTGCTTGAACTCCCTCATCCCACTCCCTCCAGCCCCTTGCAGGCTAAAGCGCTCTTTGCAAAAGTGCAAAATCCATGTGTTTCTCCATTAAAATGAGAAATCTGTGTTTTTCTCAGTTAAAAAGGAAAGTCCATGGGTTTTTCCCCATTTTTTGTGGGAAAGGGAAAATCTGGATCCCTCGTCATCATAAGAAGCAGCACTCGCTGTATATCAGTCACCTTACCTTTGTTGACAGACTTTGCCACTCTCTCTAAAATGTCCTTTTATCTTTATATCTTCTCTTCACATAACACTCACCTCTCAAGAGCGCTGAACAGTAATTTAAAAATATTCTGAGCATCTGATATTAAATTTAAAAACGACAAACTCAGAAGTGCTAGTCATCCATAGGGACAATCCAGTATAATTACTGCTGCACTTTATAGTACACAATGGCCCATGCCATTCCAGGATGGTGATTAATTAGATAGCCTTAATTGATAAAAGGAAAACTTTACACAATGAACTCCCAAATCCTTTTAAGGGGGATTTTTAGAAGTGCCTAATGTCAGCTCTTTGGAGAGCAGCGTCAGGCTAGGCCTGAGCATTTTTTTAAATCTTCCCCTTAGAGATTGTAATTAAGACTTTAAATGTTACTGATTAATGAACTAGAAATCAATGCAGAGCCATGCTTTATTCTACAGTGACCGAAGTTTCCAGACATCATAGCACACAAATGTTCATTTTAGCCCACTGCAATGTGGACACTGGGCTTCTGTGGTTCTTGCACTGGGATTACCTACTAGTAAATTGATTTCATGCTGTCCAAAGAGCAATTAGGGGAGGTGTATAAAGTCAGGGTTTAAATGTATCACTTTGGTCTTTATCAAATACCCATTGAAGTCAATGGGAGCTTGGACTAGCACTCCATAGGAGTCTTGATTTCTGCTATCTACCAGGAAGTACCTTTATTTAAATTCCAGAGGGTAGAGTCTGACTTTTCAGGCATACCTGAGTAAAAGGAGAACTTGCCTGGCCCAGAATAATTGCCCAGGCAAGCTTCTCCACTAACTATCCACTAACTTGGACAGCATGAAGAACACACGCCTGATTAATAAATGAATTTACGACACAAGACCATCCAAAGTTCCCTTTGTCTCATATCCTGAGCATGACCTCTAATAGTGTTGTTGTCTTGTCTTTCAGACTGTTTTTATTGGGATACTGCATGCCATTATGGTAAGTAGCTATTGAGCTTTTGACAATATGGAATGAATCAGGTGAAAAGCCCATGCTTATTGTATTGGGTTTCTTTAAATGACTAATAAGAGCTTAGCATAGTAACCACACCACGATTAACTGCATTATTTGCCATGTACAATACCTGTGATCTTGCATATAAGTTCCCAATGTTTATCACTACATAAGGGATCACTCTCATTTTTTTTCCTAGGGGAACTTTTGAAATGTCAGTTTTGTACAACTGAATCCCCTACTATTGAAAATGTTCTTCAGTTATTAACCATAAGCAAAGAGTCTTCAAAGGGAAACTCCGTGCAACTACAGCGATATTGTTGTGCTACATTTTCTTTTAAATGCCAGCAAGAAACAATTAGGAAGCAGAACTTGTAATGCATAATTGATGTTTTGCAGGTATCTAGGAACTTAGAGCAATTAGGCCCAGGGTGCAACATTACTTATTCATCACCATCTGGAGCGTATAACTGTATACGCCTTGCTGTGGTTTATGTTTGTTTGGCAGAAATGGCAAGTGTAGCATTTAAGTGCTGCATTATACTGCAGAAAGTAAATATTTAATAGTAGCCCAGCATACTGCCGCAGAGTTGTATGAGAGAAACATGCTACGTGGGCCGAGCAGGCTAGTGTGCATGCAGTACAAAGTGTGAGGAAGATCATGCTGCTTTGAAAGAAAGACAGCCTAGAATATTTTTAAGTAAATCTGCTGTTTTCAATGCATCGCTATAAAGCCGTTGGCCTGATTCCCTGGGTCTAAGACTGTACCGCGCAGCAGTAAGCAAGCAACTCATTCTGAGCTGGTGAAGTATCAGGAATTTTAAGGTCCTGTTGTCTTTGCTGGGAAAACAAGATTGCCAGTAGAGCTGGGTGGGATTTTTTTTTTAATGCAGGAAATACTAATTCATTGAGACTGCAACAGTTTGTGGGAAATTGTGTGTTCTGGTAAACCTCTCATTTTCGGAAAAAAATTTGGATTTTTTTCAAAATTGTTGGTGTGTCTTGTGTGAATATTTCTAATATGAAAAAGTATCATTTTGAGGGAAAACAGGGAAAATGAAATGTCTTTTAGTATCTATGTTTCACATATAATTAAAAAAAATAAGAATTAGACGATCCAAATTGAACAAAAACATTTTCACTGATGCCCCCTCTCCCAGTCTGAGATCTGTGATTTTCAGTTCATAGAAGTTTAATTTTTTGCCTTGATTTAGAACTGGAAATTTTCTCAAAATACTGAAATTCTCACGGGTGGGGGAAATCATAGGTTCATAGCTGGTAGGGTCGGAAGGGACCTGAGCAGATCATCAAGTCTGACCCCCTGCCCTGGACAGGAATGAATACTGGGCTCATAAGGCCCCTGGTAAGTTCAAGCTCATATGACCCCGGGTAGGTAATTATCTAGCCTCCTTCTACAGACCCCTAAGGTAGCATCCAGCACCACTTCCCTTAGGAGTTGGTTCCAGACCCTAGCCGCCCTGACCGTGCAGTAGTGCCTCCTGATGTCTAGCCTGAACTTACTCTCAGTCAACTTGTGGCCATTATTCCTTGTTACTTCAGGAGATGCTCGAGGGAACAGGGTCTCACCTTCAGGCCCCCCCGGTAAGTGGTAATGGTCACTAGATCCCTTCTCAGCCTTCTCTTGTGAAGGCTGAATAGGTTCAGCTTCTCCTCATAGGGCCTGCCCTGCTGTCTCCGGATCATATGAGTGGCCTCCTCTGGACCCTCTCCATGCTGTCCACATCCCTCTTGAAGTGCGGCGCCCAGAACTGGACGCAGTACTCCAGCTGTGGCCTGACCAGTGCCACATAGAGGGGGAGGATCACCTCCTTGGACCTGCTCAAGATGCATCTGTGGATTTTTTGACAAGGTGCAGTTAGCCTTACTGACCATGTCCTCACATTGTTGGCCCATGTTCATTTTAGAATCAATAATGACTCCAAGATATCTTTCTGCCACTGTGCTTTTGAGAAGGGAGTTCCCCAGACTATAGGTATGCTGCTGGTTCTTTCTGCCCAAGTGCAGTACCCTGTACTTGTCAGTATTGAATCCCATCCTATTTGACGGGAAATCATTTTTTACTCAACTCTCCTGAGCACCTGAGAGTAGATGTTCAGCATTTTACGAGTTCAGGACTCATCAGCAGGGATTAATTCTAGAAGTTCTTTGTTGCACAGGAATTTGGTTCTTCTTCTCTGTACCCTTTGTGTTGTAGATCTCCTGGTTAGGCAGTGTCTGGCTTGCTTTGGAGATCCTGGCTTAGAGACCAGTAAAAATATCAACAGAATGTCATGGTGCTCAGTAAAGAGCACATGTGAATGAAGCAAATGCTCCAGCACACTGAGAATGGGCACTGCTCTGAGAAGTGCCTTCTTTCTAATTGAACCTGACACCTTTCTTTCTCTAGGACGCTACATGGACGTGCAAGGAGGTGATCCTCCCCCTGTATGCGGCACTGGTCAGGCGGCAGCTGGAGTACTGTGTCCAGTTCTGGGTGCCGCACTTCAAGAGGGATGTGGACAGCATGGAGAGGGTCCAGAGGAGGCCACTCGTATGATCAGGGGGCAGCAGGGCAGACCCTATGAGGAGAGGCTACGGGACCTGAACCTGTTCAGCCTCCACAAGAGAAGGCTGAGGGGGGATCTAGTGGCCTGTTACAAACTAGTCAGAGGGGACCAGCAGGCATTGGGGGAGTCTCTGTCCCCTGAGCACTATCAGAAGTGACCAGGAGTAACAGTCACAAGCTGATAGAGGGTAGATTTAGGCTAGACATCAGGAGGCGCTACTTCAAAGTCAGGTCAGCTAGGATCTGGAACCAACTTCCAAGAGAAGTGGTGCTGGCTCCTACCCTGGGGGTCTTTAAGAGGAGGCTAGATGTATACCTTTCTGGGGTCATTTGACCCCAGTACTCTTTCCTGCCATGGCAGGGGGTTGGACTTGATGATCTGCTCAGGTCCCTTCTGACCCTAGAAACTATGAAACTATTAAGCCTGCAGGGTGCTCAGGAAATAAGCTCCTCCTGCTCACTTCTATTCTGTGTCCATCAGTCCCAGAAATGAGGTGTTGAGGGGGCCTTGGGGGCACCCCTAGTACCAGTTGGCTCAAGAGTGGCAGCTTGGGATGCAATAGGGCATCTAACATGTGAAGTAGGAGCAGGTAGGTGGTGCTTGCATCCTCAGCAATGAGACAGAGCCCCTGGTGTCATGATGTAGTTTAACCTAGAAGAGAGCCTAGATCTCCTTCCTCCAGTATTATGGCAAGGAATTTTGGTGCCCAGGGCAAGCCCACAGTGGCAGGCAACCCTCATCCTGCAGAGAGGCCCAAAGGGCACATGCCCCCCATGCCTGTCCAGGGGTGCACTCAGTGGCAGGGGCCAACCCCCCATCTCCCCATGCCCTCCTGGATAAACTGCCTGTGGCTCTGTCCCATGCCCTGCCCCAACTGGGCAGTGCCTGCCTCAGTCCCAACCCCCCTCCTCCCTCACCAGGGAGCCTTGATCTGCGCCCCCATACCCCTTCCTTCCCCCATGCCCCCTCCCCCGCAACAGACTCACCAGCCAGATGCTGCTCTCTAACCTGCTGCGTGTGTGCATGCATGCAGCATTTATCAGTGACATTATCGGCCACATCAGCCAAAATTTTTCAAAATATTTATAACAAAATATCAACTCGCAACTCACTTCTTGGTACCCCTTTGCTTCGGTGCCTGGGGCAGTAGCCCCGCTTGTCCCTCCCTTGCTATGGTACTGCTTTCACCTACTCTGGTCTCTCCTACCAGCTCCAACCATTAGCTGTGACTGAGCTATAAATTTCTAGGCAAGAACCAAGACAATGTTAGGGGTGCCTCTGGGCCAGACCACAATGAAAAGCTGTTTTTGGACCATGTGCTGGTAATAGTCTGCCTTGATTAAAAATGTGGCATGCAGTATTATCCATCTGATTTGGAAAGTCTGTGCTTTCAGTTACATGCTGCTGAGCTCAGGATATGAATCACTGACTTAGGCAAGCGGTAGACTAGATATATTGCAGTGGAGTATCAGGCCAAAAGGAACTATTACAATCATGTGCTATCACCTCATACATAATCCAGATGGGAGAATTTCACCACATAAGTACTGCATTGAACATCATCTTTTGATTGAGCTGGAGCAATCTTGATTAAATGATGGGCAATCCATTACATGATTAGACAGATTAGTTGTTGCAGTGGTTAGCCACCCTCATTGTTAAAGATGACCAAATGATCAAAAATGGCTTCTTCTTGTTCTAAAATCTGCATCTTTTTATTGTTTGGCCTCAAAAAGAGTCAAGGATTCTGCTGTTATTCTGCACGGTTGAGGTCACATCTGGACTACTGTGTTCAGGTTTGGGCCCCCACTACAGAAAGGATGTGGACAAATTGGTGAGGGTACTGGAGGACATGACTTCTGATGAAAGACTGAGGGAACTGGGCTTCTTGAATCTAGAGAAGAGAAAACATAGGGGATTTAATAGCAGCCTTCAACTACCTGACCAGGGGTTCAAAAGAGGATGGAGCTGGAAATGTTCTCAGTGGTGGCAGATGACCGAATAAGGAGCAATGGTCTCAAGTTGCAGCAAGGGAAGTTCAGTTTAGATATTAGGAAGAATTTTTTTTCACTAGAAGGGTAGTAAAACACAGAAACAGGTTACCCAGAGAGGTGGTAGAAACTCCATCCTTGGATGTTTTCAAAGCTTGGCTGGACAAAGCTTTGGCTGGGATGATCTAGTTGGGGCTGGTCCTGCTTTGAGCAGGGGTTGGACTAGATGTGACCTCCTGAGGTCCCTCCCAACCCTCATTTTCTATGATTCTATTGTATATATCATTGGTCATCTTATCTTTTATATCATATATCATCATATATATTTACCATTGGTCAGGGACACCTGGCAAAAGATTAGGGGATATTGGGAGAAGGTTGGGATACTGCATAGCTGAGAGCTAAATTTTGTGTTATCTGTCTCTGCTGTAAAAAGGTTTGGGATGCTCAGACATGGGGTTCCACAAAACAGGAGGTAATACTGGACAAGACACTTCAGGCAGCAATTATTTTGATGGGAAAAGGAGACCTACTTACTTCAGCCTATAGGACAGTGCCTAGGTTTGGTCCATTCCAGATCTCCCAGATCAGAAACAGCTTTCATTTATACCCATGACTCTCTCCTGTTGTTTGCTTATGAAGGGGACTGGCAAGAGTCATTAATTCCACCCCACCCAAGCTCATCTTGTCGATTTTGATTTTGATGGTACAGGCAAACAGCTGTGATCCTATTATATGTAATATATTGGTTGAATATGTCACTGTGCCCTGTTAATGGCTGAACTTCAGGGGGCAGGTGCCTGCTAGTGTCACTTCAGGTGGATAGAAGATTTTCTGTTTTGGGCTTGAAGGGCTGGTTATGATTCCTGCTGACAACCCAACAAGCCTATGTTGGAGAGCTGGTTATGCTTAGGGCATACTTCCCCTGCCAGAGGGAACATGCAACACGCTAGCTATGGATGTCCTTAGCTAATTGGCACTTCCTGCTGCTGCAGTGCCTGATCTTGGAGTTGGACCTCTGGGACTCTGGCAACAAATCCTGCGGGATGGTTCATAGAGGCCAGAAAATTAGCCCTTTTCTCCTCTCCACCATAAATATGCTCCTGTGCTACCAATGCTGACCCCTTTGGTGACTGAACATCTGCTGTATTTTTTGTGCTTTTGGACTGATGACCATGACATATTGCCTATATCCTGTTGGATTGCTGTTACTTTAACTCACTGCCATTGGCAATGAACACTATGATTTTTCATTTTGCCATACTAAATGAGACTTTGCTATTGACATAACTATTCACTTGTCTCTGCTGTAATAGATGATCTGTTAAATTAAGAACTGTTTGATGAGATTTGTTTCAAATGTGCCTATCTAGATTTCAGGTGGTACATGCAAAACTGTGGACCCTGTCCTGGAAACACATAAAAACAGCCATAACTCACTCACCTGAATAGTCCCTGTTGGCTACAATCTATACATGTTCTCAAACTGATATGACCAACTGCTGATAGTTGCTCTTTTTGAAAAGCACCAGCTCCTGATGTCGGGGAATCGTAGAATCATATAGGAGTACGGCTCCAGAGCAACCTCCAGAGGTCATCTGGTCCAATCCCTTTACCTAAGGCAGGATCACCCCTATCCAAAGTACACAAATCCATTGTCTAACCTATTAGCAAAACTATAGGCAACCTGGACACAATCACAAGACAACACCCTAACCTGCCACACATAAAGCAGGGGAGCAACAGTGGCAAATGACTTACTGTTGTGAAGGTTGCTAAAATGCTTTTGAGCGATTTAAAAATTGTATGCACAATGTATATATTTGTGTGTATTTTAAAAAAAAAAGTTTCTAGTCCGCCTGCTTGCAGAGAAACCCTCAAGTCATTTCTAGAGCCCCCCAAATTTGAAAGCAACAAAAGAAACATCCAAATTGCTATTTAAACAGAAAATCAGAGGTCTGAGGGGTGACTCATAGTTTCAGAATCATAGAAAATGAGGGCTGGAAGGGACCTCAGGAGGTCACCTAGTCCATCCCTGTGCTCAAAGCTGGACCAGCCCCAACTAGACCATCCCAGCCAGGGCTTGTCGAGCCAGGCCTTAAAAATCTCCAAGGATGGAGGCTCCACCACCTCTCTGGATAACCTGGTCCAGTGCTTCAACACCCTCCTAGTGATAAAGTTTTTCCTAATATCTAACCTAAATTTCCCTTGCTACAACCTGAGACCGTTGCTCCTTGTTCTGTAATCTGCCACCACTGAGAACAGTAGCTCTGGTAGCTCAGACTGTACCTGGATGACAGTGCTTAGAGTCTACAGCATCTAAATCTCTACAGTCAAACACTGAAGTAAATAACATGCACTGATGAGCAAATAAGAAACCTTTCTTTGCCTCCTTCACACATTGTTAGAAAAGGGATTAAATCCAAATTATGCATTGTTACTATAACAACCCAAACTGTTATCCTCTCAAAAGTGTCTTAAACATCATTTATTAACATCATTGAAACATTTAACAGTGAATCATATATCAATTGGCAGGCAAGGAGAAATGGGATTTTTAATCATTAATGTAGTGTTAATAAATTTAACTACATGCTGCAACATATGAGCTAATTGAAATGTTAATGGAGTTTTATTGCAAAGATAATTTTAAACAAATTGATGGTGTCATTCAACACAGAGGTAATTTACAGTGATACTTTGCATTTTTATAAAACATGGTTCATGATTGCTTGACACAAAGACGTCAGAAATAATTTAGGGTGGAGCTATGCAAAAACAGTGCATCTTTGTGGCAGGGACAAACCAGCTAACAGGCCAGGCACTACAGACTTTTGGCCTCAGATCCTGAGGCACTTCACAGCTTCTCAGCTCATGGTTTTAAAATCTGTAGGTATTATGGTTGTGAAGAAAAGTTTCAGAACATGAGTATAGGCTCTGTGGTGATGCCTGGCCTGAGTTTGCAGAGAGCCTTAACCAGTAGCTCTAAGTTTTGGTTGACCCATGTGCCTCTAAAATCCACTGCACCCATGGGGACTTCATGGATGTCTGTACCAGACAATGCAATGCCATGTAGAGGTGCCTGAGATAGGTCTTTATTAGCTAGCTTGTATCACATAAGCAGTATTTCAATGGTTCTCTACCCAACTCATCAACCATTATGAAAATCAGGGTATATCAGCTGTCATGCTGATGTGGTTATAAGTTCAGAGGTAATTCATCTCTACAGGGTGCAGGGTAGTGCGGTGCAGACACACCCTACTTGTAGCAGAAGTGCCCAAGGTCAAGCCTAATTCCCAAGCAGATATATGTCAACTCCTTGGAGACACAATAACCCCAGTGCCAACCCTCCCTCTTCAAAAGAAATGGAGCCCCTACTAATACTGCTGGGTGGGAACGTTCCCTGCCTCTCTGGTAACAGAAGATGTGGGGCCTTGCCTGTAATACTGTAAGAAAGAGGAGGACAGGGCCATGGGAAGCCCAGAGTGCACCTAAGGCTGTGGCTTAGATTAATTTTGCTTTGAGTTAGTGCAGTTTGAAGGCTCACCAAACCATGGGGTGCAGCATGCATCACAAAACATGGAGTACCTCCAGGTGGAAAGATGAACTTGTATACAGCTGCAGAAGACACAGCATATGCCTCTCCCACACCTCACTTCTCCAAGGATTGCTCAGTGATCCAGTACATAGGATGGTGCAGCCACAGTTCTGCCTCTACCCACTTTGTCCTTACGCTCTTTTGGCCTTATTCTCTCTCTGAGCACACAGGCTGCAATATTGCCCTGCCCATTTCTGGACTGCACAAATGGAAGGAAGCCCTCTTTCGTTCTGTTGCTTCCCCACACACTGACTGCAATTGAAGCAGGCAAAATCTAGCTCTATGTGATTGGCCACTTTGGAAACCATGACCTACAGCTAGTTCCACAATAATATACCAAACTGTGGCAGCTGGGGAGGACCTGCTACACAACTTCATTTGGGTTTAATCTAAGTTACAGACAAAGCCGAGGAAACTAAATACTTAAAAAAGATTGCTCAGATACTTAGTATGTATTTATAGATGCAAAAAAAAATGCCCGAGTAAGCACTGAAAAAAAAAAGTGATTTTATTATCCAGGTTTGTATCACTTGTGTGGTGCAAGTGTGTGAACTGAAAGCTTCTAATTGAATAGGAAAGTGGGGTGTTTTGTCTCCATTGATCAATGATCTATTGATAATGAAAGACAGGTTGCTGCATAGTCAATGAACCAGCCAGATTATGTGTTTTATCCTAAAATTCTGCAAAACGAAGAAAAATCTAGAATTAATAGCTAGGTTCTCAGTCCAAATAGCTGCACTAATTCTGCAAGAGTAGTGTTAAACTGGGATAGATGACAAGCACATTTCCAAATGCTCACTCATATTGCCTACGCACTTGCCCATTAATTGAATGGTGGAGGCAAGTCCTGAAATTTAAATAAATAAATAAATAGAGATAAGAATAGAAACGCTCATTTTTGCATGGTCAGTATTCCAAGTCTGCTGATTTTCAAAAGCTTTCCTAATTACCTATTTTCTGCTGCTGTGATGGGGTCCCTATCACCAGTTCCTCTGCTGAATTACTGCTGCACTGACGTTTTCCTTAGAGTAGACAACTGCAAGTGTGGAGTTGATTAAGTAGAGCAGGTAAACAGTAGCGCTCTCAGTAGTGCCTGGAACTGACTGGTGAAACATACAATTGATAGTTTTTGAGCAAACGGTGACATTTACTGGCTCGAGTTGCTGAGGCCATTGTTATATCATCTCCTCCACTTGGATGCCCACAGGCTATTTTTGATTAGCTTTCTTTTCATCGGGGTCTGGAAATCAGCAGTGTCCTCTGATGGTTAGCCGTTGCATCACTTTCCCTTGTGCAGCGTGTGTCATATGATGTTCTTTTTAGAGTGAGTACTTGTGTGTGAAGGTGACAGGTTCTGAGAAAAGCTAAAGGCCTTGCCTTCATTTTAAATTATTCTTGCTCATTAATGGCTGACTGAGAAGTGGCAGATTGACAGAATCCCAGAGATCAAAGTCCTACCGACAAGGGAAGCTTGCCCACAGCATGCCTTCGTTCTGGCGTGGAGGCAAGGCAGGTTCAATGCCCTTTAAGCGCTTTGCATCTCAGACAGTTATAAAAAATTCCAGCTGATCAAAATTTTGGGAGTGATTTTGTTACCTTGAAATGGGACAGCCTGCTCTTTGGTGACAGAGGCAGCAAGCTGCTGGGAAGAGATGGCCTCCACCTCTCTCCCCTGGGGAGGAGGCTCTTCTTAGCCAGACTGGCTGACCTGCTCCATCGGGCTTTAAATTAAGCCCGCTGGGGGACAGGGGGACTATCACCACTGCTGGCCCGCTGAGCAACCCTTGCAAAGCCAGTGGGCCAAGGCACTTAAGGGAGCCCACCCCTGCCCCAGCCCTGGCACAATCTGTGGGCAAGGCAAGAGCCCCCAAGGGGACACTTGCCTGACTGTACACAAGTGCCAGGAGCTTGGGGAATAAGCAGGAGGAGCTCGTCCTCCTGCTCAATGCAAATAATTATGATGTCATTGGAATAACGGAGACCTGGTGGGACTCCACCCATGACTGCACCACGGGTATAGGTGGCTATATCCTGTACAGGAGGGATCATGTAGATAAAAGGGGCGGGGGTGTAGCTCTCTATGTTAAGGAAAGCTACGTGTCCCTGCAAGCTGATATTGGTGACCAGGGTGGACAACTGGAGACCCTCTCGGTTAAAATCCATGGGGAACATGGCACAGGGGACACAACGGTGGGAGTCTACTACAGACCTCCCTCCCAAAGTCCTGAGCTTGACCAGGAGTTTGCCCGGGAACTGGCTGAGGCTGCATGCTCCAGGACCCTGGTTGTCATGGGTGACTTCAATTACCCAGACATCTCATGGGAGGATCACTCAGCAAAATCTGAGCGGTCCCAAAGCTTCCTCTCATGTGTGGATGACCTCTACCTGACTCAAGAAGGCTATGGGCCAACGAGAGGCAAAGCGCTGCTCAACCTGGTACTGGCTACAGGGGATGACCGAATTGGCGACCTAGTGATTGATGGGAAACTGTGTGACAGCAAACACGAGTGGATCACCTTCACCATCTCCTGTAAAGCTGGCAAGTCAGTCAGCAACACGGAAGTCATTGACTTCAGAAAAGCCGACTTTGACAAGCTCAGGAGGCTAGTCAGTGAGGCCCTAAGGGACCATGACTCCAGGGAGAGGGGAGTTCAAGAAGGGTGGTTGCTCCTCAAGGGAGCAAACCTCAATGCACAAGCTAAGTCTATTCCATCTCAAAGGAAAGGCAGCAAGAGGGCACAGCAGCCCCCCTGGCTCTCCAGAGACCTTGCAGATCTCCCAAGGCTAAAAAGAAAGGCTTACAAAGGATGGAGGACGGGATTCATCTCCAAGGGGGATTATTCTGCGCTGGTCCGGTCCTGCAGGGAGCAAACCAGGAAAGCCAAGGCTGCAACTGAACTCCGACTAGCTTCAAGCATCAAGGACAACAAAAAGTCCTTTTTCAGCTATGTGGGGAGCTGGAGGAAAAGCAAAGGCAACACTGAACTCCTGCTGAACCAGATGGGGCAACTGACAACTGATGCCCAGGAAAAAGCCAACCTATTAAATGGGTACTTTGTATCAGTCTTTCATCAGTCCCATGGGACGCCCATGCCCGCTGTGGGACAGGGAGGTCTAGGTGAAAGAGATCCCCTGCCCTCCATAAATGCTGACCTCGTGAAGGAACATCTTGAGAAGCTGGATACCTTCAAGTCAGCCGGCCCTGACAAGCTGCACCCCAGGGTACTCAAGGAGCTGGCGAACATCATAGCCCAGCCCCTGGCACTGATTTTTGAGACCTCCTGGCACTCTGGTGTAGTGCCCAAAGACTGGAAGAAAG
Organism: Crocodylus siamensis; assembly: GCF_052110815.1. Classification (NCBI taxonomy): domain Eukaryota; kingdom Metazoa; phylum Chordata; order Crocodylia; family Crocodylidae; genus Crocodylus; species Crocodylus siamensis. The sequence continues at coordinate 9,730,894 of NC_143395.1, read as the reverse complement.
CCAATGTGGTGCCTATCTTCAAGAAAGGGAGGAAAGTGTATCTGGCTAACTACAGGCCTATCAGCCTGACTTCTATCCTGGGAAAGATCTTAGAAAAGTTTATTAAAGAGGCCATCCTTAATGGACTGGACGACCCCAACATCCAAAGGGACAGCCAGCATGGGTTTGTTGTGGGTAGGTCTTGTTTGACCAATCTCATTTCCTTCTACGACCAGGTGACCTATCACCTGGACAAGGGAGAAGAGATTGATGTCATATATCTTGACTTCAAAAAAGCCTTCGATTTGGTATCCCATGATCACCTCTTGGCAAAACTGGCCAATTGTGGCCTTGAGTCTACCACGATCTGCTGGCTGGGAAATTGGCTCCATGGTTGGACCCAGGGGGTTGTAATCGATGGCAGTCACACATCATGGTGTCCTGTGACCAGTGGGTTCCCCCAGGGCTCTGTCCTTGGACCCATATTGTTCAACATCTTCATTAATGATGCAGACATTGGAGTCAGGAGCGGACTGGCCAAGTTCACCGATGACACCAAACTTTGGGGCAAAGCATCCACGCCAGAAGACAGGCGGGTGATCCAGGCTGACCTGGACAAGCTCAGCAAATGGGCGGATGAGAACCTGATGGTGTTTAACACCGAAAAATGCCAGGTTCTCCACCTTGGGAGGAAAAACCTGCAGCATCCTTATAGGCTCGGCAGTGCTATGCTGGCTAGCACTACGGAAGAAAGAGACTTGGGGGTCATCATTGACCACAAGATGAACATGAGCCTGCAATGCGATCCTGCGGCTAGTTAAGCGACCAAAACCCTGGCTTGCATCCATAGATCCTTCTCAAGCAAATCCCAGGATGTCCTTCTTCCCCTGTACTCGGCCTTGGTGAGGCCGCAGGTGGAGTCCAGTTTTGAGCTCTACAATTCAAAAAGGATGTGGAGAAACTTGAGAGAGTCCAGACGAGAGCTTCGCGCATGATCAGAGGTCAGGAAAGCAGACCTTACGACGACAGGCTGGGAGCCATGGGACTCTTTAGCCTGGAAAAGCATAGGCTCAGGGGTGATCTGATGGCCACCTATAAGTTTGTCAGGGGTGACCACCAGGATCTGGGGGAATGTTTGTTCACGAGAGCGCCCCAAAGGATGACGAGTCGAACGGTCATAAACTACTGCGAGACTGTTTCAGGCTGGACATAAGGAAGAATTTCTTTACTGTCCGAGCCCCCAAGGTCTGGAACAGCCTGCCATCAGAGGTGGTTTAAGCGCCTACATTGAACACCTTGAAGAGTAAATTGGATGCTTATCTTGCTGGGATCCTATGACCCCAGCTGACTTCCTGCCCTTTGGGAGCGGGGCTGGATTTGATGATCTTCCCAGGTCCCTTCCAGCCCTAAAGTGTATGAAATCTATGAGACTGTTGCCTACACAGGTCATGTAGGCTTCTCTGAGCCAGTTGGACTCTAAGGCTGGGTACAGACATTCAAAAAGCCTGAGGCAGAATCAATTGAAGTTATGAGGTTTTCTGTAAGTGGTGTAGTTTAGATTCATAGCAAACAACACGTTTGCCCTTTGTGGGGAGGGAAATCGTAGACGGGGTTCTGCCATTTTAAAATTAGTTTTTGCATGCTGAATGTCTGTTCTACTATGGGTATAGACTGATTTCCTATCACTTATACTGGTAAACGTATAATGTCTGTACCTAGCTTACGGTGCCACCTTGCCCCATGTTCTGCTGACTTCAGACTACCACATCTCTAACCACCTCTTGAGCAACAGTGTATTTTTAACCTTATTATTTTGACTCTTTTTTTTTAACAGCTGTAATCATCAGTTCACTTGCTTAGTCATAAAAAAGGGACTTCTGCTGTTACTGTTCTTATATCTTACTAAAGAAATAAACACTAACGCACTTTGGGCTAGAGTTAGGGCAGTAGGGGAAACTCAGCATTTAATAACTCCTAAGGCATTTGATTGAAGTTGCAGGAAGGGAAGAGGGAGGCTTCACGTTCTGTGGCATCTGTGCACTTCTGTGAAGAACTGAAAGGAAGCAAGATTGTTGTGTTAACTTCACCTTTGAACTGCACAATTTTATCATGAAAGCTCTGAGCAGGCCCCAACTCAATGAAGAGTTGGAAGCAAGTGTTTATTTATAATCGGTTTTTGCATCCATCTCTATTCAGCAAAATATTACAACACAGGCTTTGGGGAGCTGGGTTCCATGTGCAACCCACGGGCTGCACCTAGCATGGCTGCGGGCTGCACACTGTGTAGGTGTCCCCCACCCCAGGTTTCCCTTCACTGTCTGGGTTGTGCCAATGCAAATGACCCAGTGCCTTCCACAGGTGGCATGCCAGCTTCCCCTTCCCCCCACTACATGCGGTGCCAGCTGCACATGGCTCCCAGCCCCTGCTGATGGGTCACACCCATAGGATGCCAGTTGGACAGGCTTGTTACACAACATGCTTAAGTACTTTGACAAATCTGATTCTTAGGAACATGTGGGCATCAACAGATTTCTGTTGAGGCTGATATTTCTTTACATGAATGTTGCTTAGTCTTCGAAGAGCTCTCATGAGCTCTCTTCTAAGAGCCAGCAGCTCTCATCCATGCTATCTGTCCGCATAAACATTTTGCCAGTGTTGACTGTGGGTTTGCTGGTGTTGGAGGTAGCTCACAAAGGACAAACATTATGGATCTTCAATAACTTTACATTTTGCCAAAGCCTCTCAAACTTGTGCGTTTGCTACTACTGGACAAAGAGCCTTCGGGATTCTTAAGAAATGTCTGCACCATCTCCACCCCCTGCATGCCATGTGTGCAGGCTCTGATGAAAGCATAGTGTGCCCACACACTCTCACTCTGTGCATGCAAAGAAATGAGGCAAGACAGCTGTCTTAGAGAGGTGCCGAGCAAGTGTCTCAGTGTCTCCTGTGTGGTCTGTCTCTGGTATGCTTATTGGCACTGCTCAGTGCTACCTTAAGGCAGCTATGTTGCCTCATTTCTAGGATTTGGCATGCAGTGTTGAGCAAGTCTGCAGGGCATGCATCACGCTGGCCCTCCCAGGCACCGTATGAAGGCGGTGTTAACTTGCTTCAAAGAAGGATATTGATACAAATTTGTGTTCGGTGTGTGACCATAAAGCGAATTTATTTATACATGCAAAGTTGGTTTGGCTTTTGATTTTTTTTTTTTTTTATAGTATCATAGTTAGTAGGGTCAGAAGGGACCTGAGCAGATCATCAAGTCCAACCCCCTGCCATGGCAGGAAAGAGTACTGGGGTCAAACGACCCCAGCAAGGTGATTGTCCAGCCTTGTCTTAAAGACCCCCAGGGTAGGAGCCAGCACCACTTCTCTTGGAAGTTGGTTCCAGATCCTAGCCGCCCTGACCGTGAAGTAGCGCCTCCTGATGTCTAGTCTGAATCTACCCTCTGCCAGCTTGTGACTGTTATTCCTAGTCACTCCTGGCAGTGCTCGGGGGAACAGGGACTCCCCCAATGCCTGCTGGTCCCCTCTGACTAGTTTATAACAGGCCACTAGATCCCCCCTCAGCCTTCTCTTGTGGAGGCTGAACAGGTTCAGGTCCCGTAGCCTCTCCTTGTAGGGCCTTACCATGCGGGTGGCCCTCCTCTGGACCGTCTCCATGTTGTCCACACCCCCCTTGAAGTGCGGTGCCCATAACTGGACGCAGTACTCCAGCTGCCGCCTGACCAGTGCCGCATAGAGGGGGAGGATCACCTCCTTGGATCTGCCTGAGATGCATCTGTGGATGCATGACAGGGTACGGTTGGCCTTCCTGACTGCATCCCCACACTGCCGGCCCATGTTCATCTTGGAGTCAATGATGACTCCAAGTTCTTTTTCTGCCTCTCTACTGATGAGAAGGGAGCTCCCCAACCTGTAGGTATGGCGCTGGTTCTTCCTCCCCAGGTGCATCACCTTGCACTTGTCAGTGTTGAATTCCATCCTATTCTCATCCGCCCACCCCTGTAACCTGTCTAGGTCTGATTGCAGCCTGTTCTTCCCTTCTAGTGTGCCCATCTCCCCCCACATCTTAGTGTCATCAGCAAATTTGAACAGGGTGCTTTTTACCCCCTCGTCCAAGTCACTGATGAAGATGTTGAACAGTACGGGCCCGTAGACTGAGCCCTGGGGGACCCCACTGCCCACATCCCTCTAGGTCAAAAATGACCCATCCACCACCACTCTCTGGGTGCATCTCTCCAGCCAGTTGGCGACACATTTGACTGTGTAGTTGTGAACACCACAGTCCCCCAGTTTTTTAATGAGAATGGGGTGAGAGACTGTTGAAGGCCTTCCAAAAGTCCAGGAAGACGATGTCTATTACTACCCCTGCATCTAAGGATTTGGTGACCTGGTCATAGAAGGCCACCAGGTCGGTCTGACAGAATCTGCTGCTAATGAACCGGTGTTGGTTGCCCCTAAGCGTAATCTCCCCCGCTGGCCCCTCGTGGATATGTGCCAGGATAATTCTCTCAAAAAGTTTACCCAGGATCGAGGTAAGACTAACTGGCCTATAGTTTCCCGGGTCCTCCTTCTTCCCCTTTTTTGAAGCTGGGAACCACGCTGGCCCTCTTCCAGTCCTCTGGCACCACACCAGAGCACCACGAGTGCTCGTACAACCGTGTCAGGGGTCCTGCAATGACCTCAGCTAATTCCCTCAGCACTCTGGAGTGGAGATCATCCGGACCAGCTGATTTAAACACCCAGTCCCTACAGAAGTTCCCTGATGAGATCCTCGCTGACCCTTGGCCTGGGTATGCCTCCCCTGGGGCCTGAGGGGGGCCCTGTGCAGGGGCCGATCCGGTCTCTGCTCAGGAAAATGGAGGCAAAGAAGTCGTTAAATAGATTAGCTTTTTCGTCTGGTGTGACGACCAAATTTTCTAGCACCTCTTGCAGGAGGCAATGTGGAGGCAAAAGCCAGAATGAGGGTTTTTCTAACATTTTCTGATCCAATTTCCATTGTTCCACATTTGGGTTAGTGTCTACTTGTGGTCAATGTTTCTCTAGTTCCGTGTTTCACAGTCTCTTTTTCTGACCTGTGGATTGTGAATATAGGATAATGTCTATTTGTTTTTTAAAAGATGAAAAACAGAATGCCTGTCTAGTATTCCCACTGACTGCATGTCTGTGTGGTTTGTGGCAAGGATGTGTAGGCTATTGTCAATTTTTTCAAGTCAAAATATTGCCAGATATATGAAGAGGTACTGTAGCCCATTTTGTAGCAGTGCTTGTTCTTATGTCTCATGCTTGCATCTTATAACTTGTCTTTCTCTATGCGTTTCCCTTGGAAAAGATACTGCAGGGAGGCATGTTGTGTTTTAAAAATGTTTTTCCTTATGTTCCTACTTGTTGCCTCTAATGCTGAAACATATTCTTCCCAGTTATTAAGTAGGGCAAAACGGAGGCAGAGAGAGGCTAAGAGTTGCCGAAAGTCGCATATAGTTGTGTTTCTTAGATCCATGCTCTCTCTGTTGGATTTCATTGACTTCATTACAGATTCATTGACCTGAGTGGAGCTACACCAATTAACATCAGCCAAGAAAAAACACATAACTCCTGTATTGGTAGGCTTAATGCTGGGGAGAGATATATGTCCTGATGATATTAGATTAAGTGCTAGGGCTTAGGCATACTAACCAGTTCTAAATAACAATAGAAATGTCAAGTTCAGAGACCACTGTGGGTTCCCATGCAGTCCATGAAGGGAACTGGTCAGCTTCCAAGGGAGATCCAAAGTGCCCAGCTGCTCTGCTAAAAGTGTTGAGATTTAGCCACAAGAAAATGCCAGGAGCAGGGAAGGGTCCAGCCTTCTGCTCCTTCTCCTTAGCATTTAAACAGGGCTGTACACTCAGTACTTCCATCATCTTGGGATCCAGAACATCAAGAGGGCAGGTGCCTACCTGATCAGGACTCCTAACTCACACAACACCAATACAGAGGGGCAGTGCAAAGCAAAGCACCAATAGTGACATGCACGCTCAGATGTGGGGAGAGGGGAGCCAGCTTTTTAGATAATAACCTAGAATTTGTTCGGATGCCCAGGAAGTAGGAGGCCTTAATTCTGGGCCTGCCCAGTCTAATTCTAATCATATACCTGGGCTCTTTTCTGTATGTTTTCCTCAGATACCTTTACTGAATAAAGGCTGTTGTAACACATCTAGCCATTCAGCTTCAGAATTAATTTATCCCATGAATTAAAAGAAGGATAGTAGAGTTAAGTCCCAGCTAAAAGTGCCAGCACTCTGTCACTCAGCTTTATTTTGATCAAAGTAACATTAGTATTCATCCGTTTACAATTAGTTCAGCTTTCTATATGAGCTACCTCAATGAATAGTTTAATAATAATAATAAAAATAATATGTAGTAGAGACACCTACCCTTGGCAGAATAATTAATTACACTGAACAATTAAACTCTGAACAGATTCTACAAGCATAATATTTTTTCTTGTTTGCAGTAATGAGCTGTTAAATCTAGTTGATATGTCTCCAAGGGACTGATACCGTTTGGTTTCTCTTAGCACCATTTGGTGTATCTTCTAGCAAGATTACTAGGTCTGTTATTATCTGATTATGCTTAGAGATGCCCCATCCATCCATCCATCCATCTATCCACACACATATATACATACATACATATTTCTTCCCTCACTAGACTCTATCTATCTATCTATCTATCGATACAGTCTAGTGAGGGAATGGATCAACAGAGATGTTTATTATGCTAAGGCCCTGATGATGGTACTAAATGTAGCTGGGTTGAGAAAACAATCTAGTATTCAATTTAATTTGTTTAAAGCCCTACTAGGAAGTCCTATTATTGGGGGAATATTTGGTGCTAAGAATAAAAACCATTTGTCTTGGAAATAGAGGGTGATGTCCAACAGGCAGGGTAATGATGGTTGCTGTAGCATCGCGGAGATTGTAGGCAATCTGTGTGATCCTGTTACATGGATCCATTAGTGCTTACCATAACAGGTGCCAGGTGCCACAGGACTGATCCTGTGCAGCATGCCGGCAGTGTCTCTGTTCAGCAGTGTACAGCATCTGTTGATTAAAAAAAATAAATGAAAAGGACTTCCTTCCCTCCCCTGAAAGGGTAGGACATGCACTAAGCCACCATGGAAGGCCATTTGTTGTAAGGATCAAAATTAATCAATGTCTGGGATGAAAGCTGTGTTATGTTAAACACGGTGATGTTGTTTACTGTGGACAGGAGATGAATGTACTCTTGGTTGACATTCATGGACAAAAGACTTTCCTCTGAAACAATTAAGTTTGCTAAACCCATAACATCCCTGACACCAGGTTATAAAAGCAAAAGACAAAGAGGCAAGTCACCGACAAGTAAATCCCTTCAGTGTCTTCCACAGGCGGACACCTTGCCACTACCACGACTACCGTATGCCACAGACCAGTCGTGTCTCTAGGAATTACTGTGCAGCCACGGGATGGCAGAAAATTAAAAAGAGATTAAACACTGGTGTATTTTAAGCCGTGAAAAGTGCTCAGTCACTATGGCAATAGCCTTATATACACAGGTGTCAGACGGATGAATCCTTTATTGCATAAAGGTGAGTTCCTGTGCTGACTGAATCAGCCAAGGGGAAATCTACAGTGTAAGAGCTCCCAGAGAAAGATGGGCTGGTGTTCTGCGTGTGAGGCTGCGAGCAAAATTTGGCCTAGTTCCTGTAACGGAGCCAGTCAAAATTGAAATGGATGAAATCTTCATTGCAATTCACACCTGTCTCTCCAAATGCTCTTCTCAGGAAGTCAACTGATTGGCTACATAATTTTGTTTGGCAGGAAGGTGTCTAACACACAAAATTGGAAGGTGGTTTGTAGTAGATGAGGGGAAAGCATAGACTGCATAAATAATTCCTATTCTGCAGAAAACTGAAAAAGAATAAGGAAGGAAAGCTAAGGAGGAAATATAGGAAACAAAACCATGGCAAGGGGAGCCTTGATATTAAAGCTATAGATCTTCCTATTCACATTAAAAGTATAAAATGCAGACTGATCATTAATCACTGAGTTCTGATACCCCAGCATTATTGCACGATATGCCTGCTACCCAAATGAATGCAGGGAGCCCCCACAGGAGGCTGTTCAATAACTTTAGGCTCAGTCTACCTTCCCTCCTCCTCTGCTGTGAACCCCTTATTAGTATCAATTAGGAAGACAAAGAAAAGGGCTGGCTTCCCTGGGGGCTCCTCTGGAGTTTCTTTTGTAATAAAAGGAAAATAATGACATCTGCAGTACAAGCAGAGGGGAGAGTGTACATTAATGGAGTCAGGTATACAAAGCAGCTTTTTAGCTGAAGCTGGCTGTTTTTTGCATGCTTTGATCTCCTAGAACTGCCTGTTTTCCCATGAGACTTCTTATCAGGCAAACATTGTTCTGGCATCCTGGAACATGACAGACTGTCATTAGATAAAGAAGAAGGTTAATAAAATAGAAATTTAGGTTACAGGCAATGTTTTAGCCAGAGGCGTCCCACGAGTTGCTGTGAAGCAAACAGCAGCATAGTCAAATGCAGCCAATCAGAGTCAGCAGGAGAGTGCCAAATATCAACTTTTTTGTCCATAATACACTCGTGCCAGCGAAAGTACAATGTTCTTTTTGTCAAGATCTTTGGATGGCATTTTCCGTTCATCTGCCACTACCCCTTTCTGATAACTTGGTATTCCTAGGAGACTGTTCAGGTAGGGTGCGCGGTTTCCGAAGGGGGTGTCTCAGGGGAATAGGATGCGACAGCTGCAAGCAAAAGAGCAGGTTTAAAAAAAAAAATCCTTTAAAAAGTCTCCCAAAAAACTCTGAAGTGAACCGAACCTGGAAGATAGAGTGTGATTAGCATGGCTGTGCTGGCTACTGGCTGGTATATTCACTTTTTCTATTGTATTGCTCTGCTGAGAGATGCTATTAATAGTAAATATGTATATTAAGACAGAACCTCATTGTCTATGCACCAGAGAAACACAGCTAAGAAACATCACCTGTCCCTTCCAAAATAAAAGGATAAAACAAAGTGTAGGAGATGGGAATATGAATATGATGATGAATTAGCAATGCTTTGTTAGTCACATGGATTGCTGCGTTCCTTTTTCAATCCATGTAGATGAGAGTAGAAACATTTGGAAAAAGAAGGGAAAGCAGGCTAATTGCAATTTGTCATGATCAGCAGGCTGCTATTTGCTGGCATCACAGCAGAGGCTAATCTCAAGATGCGATTGGAAAAAAGAGACAGCAGTGGCTATTTGGATTTAAAGAGGGTGTTTTTCCTCTGCAGCATGTGGGAGAGTGCAGAGGTGTTGGAAGAGAGAAGCTAACTGGTGGGTGGTAAAACCTGATTTGCTGGTGCAGTGAAAGGTGGGGATTAGTGGCACTGAGAGGTTACTAGATCAGATAGGGAGAGCCTTACAGGTAAAAACAAGCAATTGCATTTAAGGCTGTGGTACAGGGGAGATTCTGATTACTTGTGAATGTGATTGGCTTCAGAGCACCTTGGCTTTCTTTGCAGTTTGAATTTCCTCCGATTTGGAGTAACACAGATGAGGGGTGGGAGTTTGAGGTGTTAAAGAAAGAAATACTAATTCACTTCAAGGGAAAAGTATTGATGGTGATTTAACACCTGAGAGCTGTCCTGCCATTGAAAGACTGGCAGTTTTGACTCAACCAGTGTATCTACTAAAGCAGATGAACTGATTCCCTGCAGCTGAGTCTTTTGTTGAAGACCTTTAGCTCCAGTCTCTTTAGCATTTGGGTCTATGGCCTGCTAGTAAGAATAGGGCTTTAGAGGAGTGCTTCTCTGAGCCCAAATTACCTGTCCCTTCCAATGTGGTACACAACATGCTGTACTTCAGAGGTCTAGCAGGCCATCACCTTCCACCCCAGAAACAGGTGCGTCGTTGCTTAATGCACAGATGGTGGGATTTTTAGACGAGCATGGTGCTGGCGTGACTTTACTCCTATTGAGCCCATGGGTAAAGCTTGCATTGACATCAGTGGATCCAGGGGTGGCATTGGTGAGCTCTTTCAAAAACCCCACCCATCACTTCGAAGGTGTATTTAGGTTCCTTAGGATGGAAGGCCCCATTGCCATGAAAGGAGCTGGTAGAAAACTTATGTAAGCAACATGAAAGCACAACCAGTGTTTTATATTTTTATATATTTTTTTTTAAGGAATTTAGAAACAGGTTAAGTATGTGGCTGGAAAGAGGAGGCAAGGTTTGGTGGCAACAATGAAGGGAGAAGCCAAACATGACGCAAAGCTTTTTGAGATCACAATGGTCAGTGTTTAAGCTTTCCTCCTGCATCCTAGAGCTCCTCGGGCTTTTTCTGGGAGACACACTTCTAAGACATTTGCTGCCAGGATCACTGTCCTCAGTCTTTCTCCATGTTCTCCCATCCTACCCTGGCACTTATGTCCTTCAAGTCTATGGACTTTTCTCTGTTGCCTAAGCTAAGTTTATTGAAATATTTTACTTTTTTCCTTCCTGTAAGCTCTTCCAACCTCCTAGCCATTTTGGTTGCTTTCTGTGTGTCCTACAGTTGGTGAAGTTTGGGATCCTCCATGTCACCCTGATCATAACGCTTAAAACACGAGTAACTTCTAACACCTTGTCTATGCTGAGGATCTCACTGTTCCTACCACTGAGGTAGCTCAACTGAGCATAGAAGTGATGGGAAGTTTGGGAGGGGAAAAAGGCTATGCTCAAAAAGACTGCTGGTTTCTGAAGTAACTGTCTTTTGTAAACCAGGGCATACTGTTTGTATGCAGTCTCAGATGTGGAAAGTAGGGGAAATTGTGAACTTTTGATGGCGACTGATGCGTAACGCACATGAATTCAGACACAAATATGTGCCAGAGAAAGCAGCATAATTGCACTTTCCAGTTCCTGATTCTGGAAACCAGTAAAGCACATGCATACTTTGTAAGGGAATCTCTATTTGGCACAAGCATGTTAGCATGTACCAAACTTTAAGCGTGTCTGTAGGTCCCCTGACAACACCCTTTTAACCTGCGAGTAAACTAAGCACGGGTCTAAAGTGCTTATTTGAATCAGATCCTCTGACCTTCCACTCCAGAGAGATCTGTGCAGCGGAGGACTTTATTTCCCCCCCCTCCCCCCCATGGTTTATTTGCATTGTTTCCTTCCTTATTATATGGTAGATTTCTGGTTTTGTCTGTGTGTGTGTGGGGGGGGGGGGGGGGCGGTTGGCTGATGCCATCTTGTCTGGGTTGAGTATGGGGGTAGGGAATATAAATATAAACTATTCAAGGACAACAAGCAGGTGAAATTTTCTGCTCTCAGTGGAAATGCAAATAGGAATTTCCCTGTGGCTGCTGCAGTATCAGTGAAGTCTGAAAGAAGAGAAAGTACTGACACGCAGATTTGCTGCAGAGAGCAGCCTGCTGCAGAATCAAGCAGCTGGCCGGTAATCTTTGATTTATTTCCCCTTTGTCTTCCTCTGTACGTGGATGTAGAATCTCTCTTTTTGGATCTCAAAGCATTTCCAATTGGAAGAGGTTCGGGTGAAATTATGGTTTGATGATAATTAGGCAGTCCTGTTCTGTGGATTGGATGCTTGGCTCTGATGCATGTCCTAGGTTTCCCTGCACTTCTGCAGAAATCAGTGCTAGTTTGCAAACGCTTATGAAAGCAAAAAAGGCCTGTTCAGCAAACTCTGCTTTTGGATTACATGCACATTAGCTGGAAAAAGAACGGTAGAATGCTATAGAGGTGTGGAAAAAACTATTTTGCTGGGAGAAACTGAGCAAACTCAATATGTTTAGCATATAAAAAAGGTTAAGATGTCACTTATTAATGGTATGATAGTCTATTCATACAGAGAAGTTTTCTAAGTGCCAAGGACTCTTCAGCCTACAAAGCAACAGTTTAATAAGATGCTGTGCATGGAAGATTAAACTAAACTAGTCAAATTCAAACCATAAGTAACACATAGTTTTAGGTTAGAGTAAAAGGCAGTCCAGGGGAGAGAGACTTAACGGTGGGAGTCTACTATAGACCTCCCAACCAGGGAGAAGAGCTCGACCAGGAATTCTTAGGTCAGCTCACAGAGGCAGTGAGGGCTAAGGATGTGGTCATCATGGGGGACCTGAACTTCCCAGACATCTGCTGGGAGGAGCAGTCAGCCAAGTCTGATCGCTCACGTCGGTTCTTAGCCAGAGTGCAGGACCTCCATCTAACCCAGGAGGTGCACAGCCCCACCAGGGGAGACGCCTTGTTGGACCTGGTGCTGGCCACGGGTGATGACCTGGTGAGGGGGCTGCGGGTGATGGGCCACCTGGGAGACAGTGATCATCGCTTGCTGGAATTCACCATCCAGCGTAAGGTGGCAAAGGGCTGCAGCAAGGCAACAGCCCTAGACTTTAGGAGGGCTGACTTCAACAAGCTAAGGAGGATCGTTGGGGAAGCGCTGAGGACCCAGAGGGGAAGGGAATCAGATGTCGAAGGTGAGTGGTTGCTCCTTAAGGAGATGATCCTCCATGCCCAAAGGGAGGTAATCCCAACAAGGGTCAAAGGGAGCAGGAGGGCACATAAACCCCCATGGCTCACTAAGAGCATCCGGGAATGTCTCCTTGCTAAAAGGGAGGCATACACCCAATGGAGAGATGGGGTCATCACCAAGAAGGACTATGTTACAGTCTCCCGAGGATGTAGGGGGGCAGTCAGGAGGGCCAAGGCAGAGATGGAGATAGGACTAGCTTCCCGGATTAAGGACAATAAGAAGTCCTTCTTCAAATACATAGGGGGTAAAAAGAGGGTCCCGGGTAATGTGGGGCCCCTGCAGGACACGATGGGCAACTTAGTCATCACGCCAGATGATAAAGCTAACATATTTAATGATTTCTTTGCCTCTGTCTTCCTAAGTAGGGACCAGTTCAGCCACCTCCCTGCTGGGCCCCCCTCGGGCCCCGGGAGAGACACGCCTGGGCCAGGGGTTAGCGAGGAGTTAGTTAGGGTACTTCTGGAGAGGCTGGACGTGTTCAAGTCCGCTGGTCCGGACGATCTTCACCCTAGGGTTCTACAGGAACTGGCCGAGGTCATTGCGGGACCCCTGGCGCGGCTCTATGAGCACTCGTGGTGCTCTGGCGAGGTGCCGGAGGACTGGAAGAGGGCCAATGTGGTCCCTATCTTCAAAAAGGGGAAAAAAAGAGGACCCGGGAAATTACAGGCCAGTTAGTCTTACCTCAATCCCGGGTAAGCTCTTTGAAAAAATTCTCCTGGCACACATCCAGGAGGGCCTTGCGGGGGAATGTATGCTCAGGGGCAACCAACATGGGTTCATCAGTGGCAGGTCTTGTCAGACCAACCTGGTGGCCTTTTACGATCAGGTCACCAAATCATTAGACGCAGCGGTTGCTGTGGATGTAGTCTTTCTGGACTTCCGGAAGGCTTTCGACACTGTCTCTCACCCTGTCCTCATCAAAAAGCTGGGAGACTGTGGTGTCGATGCCCACACGGTCAAATGGGTCGCCAACTGGTTGGAGGGCCGCACCCAGAGGGTGGTAGTGAATGGGTTTTTCTCGACCTGGAAGGACATGGGCAGTGGGGTTCCGCAGGGCTCGGTCCTCGGGCCCGCACTGTTCAACATCTTCATCAGTGACTTGGATGAGGGGGTAGAAAGCACCCTGTTCAAGTTTGCTGATGACACTAAGATGTGGGGGGATGTGGGTGCACTAGAAGGGTGCAATAGGCTACAAGCTGACCTTGACAGGTTGCAACGGTGGGCGGATGAGAATAGGATGGGGTTTAACACTGATAAGTGCAAGGTGTTGCACATGGGGAGGAAGAACCGGCACCACACTTACAGGTTGGGGAACTCCCCTCTTGCCAGCACGGAGATGGAAAAGGATCTTGGAGTCGTCATTGACTCCACGATGAACATGGGCCGGCAGTGTGGGGAGGCAGTCAAGAAGGCCAACCGTACCCTGTCATGCATCCACATAATAAGAGCTGTTAAAGGTTGGGGACACTTAGGGATATGATGAATCCTTCTTCACTGTTAAACAGGCTGTAGCTCAAAGAGTGCTTATGGGTTTGGTGCCAAAGGGTCTCTGGGCAGTGCTGTGCAGGAGACCTACTGGATTATAATGGTGTCTTCTGGTCTCAGAATCTATGTATCTCTTTGAATAATGTCTGTGAAATCATGTATGCAATGAACTTGAAGAATATTTTTCAAATAAATGCTTAGTGAGTGTTTTACAGTCATACATACCAGCTGCTTATGAGGATATAATTCGCCAACCAATACCCCAGTTCAACAAAGCATGCACCCACTCATTGCTAAGGATGGAAGAACATGCTTTACAGCATAGGATTGGTTTGGTAGCATTGTACAATTGCCTTGTTCCACTACGTTTTAGTCATGAGTGAAAGCCAAGCCTTATACAATCAGCATGGCACATCTAGAGTTACGTTTTTGACTGCCCAGCATTTTAAGCCCAGTTTTGTGACCACTGTCTTCCCTTTACTTCCTGCAGAACTGGTTTTCCAACTGGTTTGGGCATGTTGGAATTACAATGACAGTATTTGACTTGGCAGGTGAGTGTTCGGTAGCTGAGAGGCTACCAACTTCTGAGAAGCCTCGTAACATTAATTTGGAAAATTATATCTTAAAAAGTTCTTGATGAATGTATTCCCTTCATTTCTTCTCAATAGGAATGAGTATATTTAAGTGTTATTTAGCTAGCAGAGTATGTAGACTCATTCATTCTCCGATGAGTATGTCTAGACTGTGTAAAGACACACAAGCTAACTCCAGGGTATCAGAAGCAGATATAACTGTGTTGGTGAGGAAGAGGGTATATCAGCTCAGGTGGAGCACTGCATTAACATAGCTGCACTAACAGCTAACTTTTAAAGGTAGCTTGAGCTACTACATGGCATATATTTTGCCATGTAGACATACCCAGAGACTAGCCACTTTGATTCATGGCAGTAAAGGACTTTTAAGAGAGGGTGTAATTTGAATAATATATTGTTGTGTGAGTATTGTATAATTTGTTCAGTCCTTATATTACCCTGTTATGCTCTATAATTATAGATGCGTCAGGGAAGCATAAGAGCTAATAAGTACACTGACTATACATTAAAACCTGGCTTTCTTAGTCACTGGTAAAACCCCAAGTGACTTCAGGAAGAATCGGATTTCTCTCCATACATCTGAACTTTTAGTAAAATGCCCCAGAAAACTTGCTTGTTTTATTTTTTCGTCCATTTTTTCACTCAACCTGTAATACTTCTGTAACTACAAAATGCTTCCTCAAAGATAGTGCTGTGCCAATCAGGAGCTGCTTTGGGTTCTGTTTCTGCTTTGGGTTCAATTCTGTTTGCTTCTGTTTGGCTTAATGGATGTTTTCTAGCTGTGTACCTCACTATTTCTGATACTTGCTTTTTTACTGTGGACATGGAAGCCAGCCACTTGGCCCAGTATGTATGTAGCTATGTATGCATGCACCTGAGACTGGGTGAAGAGGAGGATCCTCCTATATTTTACACCCAATAGCTGAGTGGTTAGACACTTCCCAGCACAATGCTCTACCCAGAACACCCTACGCCTGACCTGTGGCCTGGTGGTTAGAGCACTGGGCTGGGAAGTCAGTGATGCATGTTGCAGTGTCTTGAGAGTAAGAGGGGTCTACACCCTTGGACTGGCATCCTGGGTGAGTTCTCCAATCATTCAGTGACTGGGGCTAAAACATGGCAAGGCTGTCTCCTTTTCCTCCTCCTCTTCTGATGTCCACCCATTAGCCCTAGATTTTGGGCTGGCCACTTTTTTAAAAAATGTACATGTACTTATACCTTTAGAAGGGTACACACAGAGCTGTGTACCATTTAGTTGGTGCATGGCCTACTGTGCATTGTCAGTCGCTTGTGCACGCTTGTTGCAACTTGCATGTAGGTACCATAACTGCCCCCTTACATAGTCCAAAAATTGCCATTTAGGTGCACAAAGGGAAACAGAATTCTGCTTTGAATGCTTACAAAGATAAAATACAATTTTAATGTAGTTAGCTAAGTAACCTATTATTATAAGAATTTTGTCATAATTAAATGTGAGTATACTATGGCTAACATTTGGTTGTACAAGTCCCCTAGGCATCTTTGACAAACTCAGCTTGGATATTGTACAATTAAAGCTCATTTATTTTCACTTTTCTGCAAGTAGATAATGAGCCTCTTATGCCCATCTGGACACTCAAGTTATATGGTTAATTTGTACACACTGTGCTATTATAATTGAGGCATCCTTCCTTCAGCTTTAAACAGGGTCCTATATCTTTGTCTTTCATAGTCTCTGTTTAAACTTCAGTTTGATGTGCATTGTTTCAAACATCTCAAACCATTTAGGGGAGGATTTTCAAAAAGCACTGAGTATTTGGTAACCTTTGTTCTGCTGCAAGTGAAAAATCCCAGTGAGATTAGTCAGAACTTTTGAAGTTGTGCTCATTGTCTCGAAAAGAAAGCATTCTTCATATTTGTGATCTTTAGTAACATATGCTCTTACCATACTGCTTGGGAGTCCTAGTCATGGTCCAGGAAACCATTGTGCTTGGTACTGTACAAACAGAATTAAAAGGCAGTTCTAGCCCAAAGGCTTGGACTACAATAGAGGAAAAACTTCAGTTCATGAGAAGAAGCAGCTCTGTTCTACATTCAATTGCTGCTTTCATCTCTAAAAATATATATTGTGAGCTTTAGGGAAACACAAAATGCCAAGTATTATTGGGGTATTTATTCACAAACACCAAATAAAGATGAAATATCCTTTGAAGTTATGTTATTATGACAGAACAGAAATGTCCTTTGGATTAGATGCTATTCAATGCCAAGATTCCTCATTATCTCATAAGTACTACCTGCAGGTTTAAAAATGCTTGTGGAAAATATTTTATAGTGGAATAGCATGCTATATGAATCTATCCCTCTGTATGCTTCACACCGCACCTGAATTAGATTGGTAAGACACTGTTTTAAAAAGGGTTGAAAAGTTGGCACTGGCATGATATTAATAAAAATGAATGACTTTGAAAGCAATGTTAATGTCCATCAAGAGGAAATGGGAAAAGCTTTTTTTGTTTGTTTTTTCTTTTTTAATGCCTTTCATTGATTTTGATCTAAATATTGATTTTAAGCATGCTGAAACATTTGTGACCACTGGCAGAGCATTAAGTAATAATGATATTTAGTGTAACATGTAGGGCAGTATGTGTTATGTATCCCGTCAATGCATAGTTAAAGAAGACATGAGACTTTTACAGCCCCCCAGCTATCGTATCTGACTCCTTAGGTTAAGCTATACTGCCTTGTGCTTTTTGCTCCAGACGTACCCAGTGCAGTCCTTGTTGTCAGAAAAAATAATGGCTTGCATATAAATTGGAGCTACATAGTCCACTGGAACTGCTGTGTACCACTAATGCTCAGGATGAGTGTTTTGTTCAGTGGTTGAGTAACCCGCTGGCCGGAGCATGCTGTATGTCTCCCTGAGCGCCTAATTCATATATTGTGCAAATCTGCCATAGGCTTCCTCATTAGCGCAAGCTGCACAAGCTTACACATTGAACACTGGAGGTCCCAGTTTTAGTATTGGCGAAGATGTGAACTACTGTATTCAAGTCAGAAGGGTCTGATGAATTCACTCGAAAGCAACTGGGTAAAAGGTTAGGTCCAGGGGGTTAAAAAACTTAGGTGGGGGGGAGGGGCAGTGATAACAATCTTCCTCTAGGTAAAAGTTTGTTATAAGAAGGGCATAAGGTCACAGTCCACTGGCAGTAAGACAAAAAAGCATAATTTTATTTTGCAGCAGAAAGCAAGTTTACTGTTAGGGAAAGCTCCCTCTAAGGTTAGTTAAACAAGTTACTCTAAGGAAAATTACAGCTAGGGAGGTTGTGGCATCTACATTTTTGGTGGTTTTTAAAAATTTGGTTAGATAAATCTTTCTTGAGACTGGCCCAGATATACTTGACCCCATTTCAAGTGAAGGGGAATGCATTGGATAATGCTGGAGGTCCTTTCCATTTTTATGATTCTGTAATGGGCAGCTGTAGCTCTCTTTCTCTTTGCATCCAGCCAGAACTATTTTCCTATCTACTCCAAAAATCTAGGGGAGAAATGCCAGTTCAGCCCAGATAATATACAGGTGCTGTCACTAGCAGAAGAAGTATTTAAAACAATTTAGCAGACTGTCTCTGGTATGATTAGTCCCATATTATTGGTAAATGCAGAGAAAGTTAATGTGCCAGATGCTCCCTGAGGGTTTTTGTTGAATGATGTATGGATGCTTATCTTTAGTCCAGCAGTACTGGATTGTTGTGCATCTGTGACCATGAGCATGAGCCTAATTACCCAAGATTATATCATATCTTGATTCAATTAAATAAAACAAACTAACCTCTCCCTCCAAACCAGATGCCTAGCTCCTTTTTGCCTGTCTGCGGACACTTGTCTAATTGAATGGAGCACAAACTCCTACAGATGAGAGAGACAAAATGTTTATATGCTTTCTCTGCCACTGGCCTTTTAGCACAGAGCCCTCTAGCTTGGTCCATCGTGATAACATAACCTCAGTTCAGCAGAGGATTGATAGGTAGGGGACTTTTTAAATAGGGTTGACCCTTGGAATCTTACCTGCAACGCAGTAATTAGTGGTGTACTATGGGTGACATGGGAGATGGACATGTCGGTCACTTGGTTTGGGGCCAATGACCTGATGATTAAAAAATAAATGAGCTAATCAAAGGCCACTTCTCTTAATGGTTTATATATGATCCTATTCAAGGATGAGTTTTCAAGGTCATTCTCATTCATGGTTCAGAGGTAGGTCACAGTAATTTGTATAAGGATTTGATAATTGTGGGAGCAGTTATCCACTTTTGAACATCTTAAAGTTTACCCACTGCTAATAAAGGATTGCATTCACAATATCATGCTTAACAATATCGGCATTTCACCTCCTTCTACTAGAGACCTGATCATGCAAAGGTACTCACTGGGCACATCTACACAAGATGCTTTACTATGAAGTAGCATAGCTTACTGTGCAGTAAGCATGTGCATCTTCACATGCACATGATTACTGCATACTAATTTGCTAACGGTGAGTAAATTTCATAGATTTCATAGACATTGGGGCTGGAAGGGACCTCAGAAGATCATCAGGTCCAGCCCCCTGCTGAAGGGTCAAAGGATAAACAATCCAACTGTTTCTTGAAAGTGTCCAAAGTAGGTGCTTGCACCACTTCTGGAGGGAGTCTGTTCCAGGCCTTGGGGGCTTGGACAGTAAATAAGTTTTTCCTCATGTCCAGCCTAAAACTGTTTTGCAGGAGTTTGTGACCTTTGGACCTCATCATCCTGCAGATCCAGGTTTTCCTGCAGATCCTGATGCACACCCCTTATGTATTTATAGGCTGCCACCAAGTCACCCCTGACCCTGCACTTCTCCAGGGTGAAGGATCCCATAGCTCACAGCCTCTTTTCATAAGGCCTGTGCTCTCACCCTCTGATCATGTGCGTGGCTCTCCTCTGGCCTCTTTCAAGCTTCTCCATGTCCTTCGTAAATTGTGGAGCCCAGAATTGGATGCAGTACTCCAGCTGTGGCCTCAGCAAGGCTGAGAACAGCAGGAGGATGATATCCTAGGTCTTGCTCCAGATGCATCAGTAGATGCAAGCCTGAGTTTTGTTCACTTTGCCAGCTGTGGTATCACACTGGTGTCTCACATTCATCTTGTGGTCAATCATGACCCCCCAAGTCTCACTTAGTAATAGTGCTAGCAAGTGTTGCAATGCCAAGCCTTTAAGTATGATGAAGGTTTTTATTCCTGAGGTGGAGCACCTTGCAGTTCTCCATGTTGAATGCCATCAGGTTTTCATCCACCCACCTTGCAAGCCTATCAAGGTTGGGCTGGATCGCTAGCCTGTCCTCAAGTGTGGACACTCTTCCTCAAAGTTTGGTGTCAGCAGTGAACTTGGCCAGTCCACTTTTGACACCAGTGTCCAAATCATTTATGAAGACATTTAACAATACAGGTCCAAGAATGGAGCCTTGGGGGACACCACTTGTCACCGAGTGCCATGTTGATTTGGTTACATCAACTACTACTCTCTGGGTCTGACCTCGGAGCCAGTTCCCAAGCCATTGGACTGTGGAGTAGTCGAAGCCACAGTTGCCCAAGTTTTCCATGAGGACATCATCAGCCACCAAATCAAAGGCTTTTTTTAAAGACCAAATATATGACACCAACCTCTTCCCTTTTGTCCAGGTGATATATCACCTGGTCATAGAAGGAAATGAGATCATTCAAGCAAGGCCTCCTGCAACAAGTCTGTCCTGGCTCTCCCTCAGAATGTTGCCTTCCATTAGCCTGTTGTTGATGGTTTCTTTGATAATTTTTTCCAAAATCTTCCCAGAGATTGAGGTCAAACTAATTGGCCTGTAGTTTCCTGGGTCGTCTTTCCTCCCTTTTTTGAGATGAGGACCACATTAGCCCTTTTCCAATCTTCAGGTACTTCACCTGAGCACCATGAGTTCTCAAATATCCTCGCCAGTCTGTGCTATGTCTGCCAGTTCCTTTAGCACTCTTGGGTACAAGTTATCCACACCAGCTGATTTATGGGGGTCCAGCCTCTCAAGATGCTTCCTCACAAGGTCCATGCCAACAGTGGACATTCATCTTCACCCTGGTCATCCTGAATCATGTTAGGCAGGGCTGGTGAAAAACTGACACAAAGTAATCATTAAGCAGATTGACTTTTTCCTGAGTGTTGGTAGTCAGCTGCACCAACTGGTTTAGCAAGGGTCCAATGTTGCCTTTGTTTTTCTTTTGACTTCCCACATATTTGAAGAAGGACCTTTTATTGTCCTTGATTCATGTAGCCAGATGGAGTTCAGTTGCAGCCTTGGCTTTTTTAGTTTGCTCCCTGCAGGTGCAGACCTGTGCAGTATACTCCTCCTTAGAGGTGTTTCCTGTCTTCCATCCTTTATACGCCTCTCGTTTTAGACATAGGAGGTCCATGAGTTCCCTGGAAGTAGCAAATTTACTCATGATTAGTGATGGTGCAGTAGTGCTCGTATAGATGCTTGACCAGGAGCAAATCTGCTCCCAGTCAGCTGGCCACCAGGGGGTGAGAGATTGTTCTCTGCCCCAAGAAGCTGCCTGTGGTGGGGGTGGCCATCCGAGGACTATGTCCCCCTGCCCCGGCAACAGGGAGCTCCAACCCCCTGCTCAGAAATTTCAATTGGGCAGTGGGGGCTGGGAGATTCTTATTTTCCAGCCCTGCCACTTCACTGTCGCAGTCAGGGAATGGGGAGCTGGCAGACCCTTATCTCCCAGTGCCAGCTTCATGACCATGGGGTCAGTGCTGGGAGATCCTTATCTTTAGCAAGGGTCCACTGCTTTCCCTCTCGTCCACAGAATCTGTTGCCTTATCAAACAAGGAAATGAGGCTGGTCAGGCATGACTTGCTCTTTGTGAATCTATGCTGGCCATTCCTGATCACTTTTGTTCTCCCCAAGGTGATTCAAAATAGATTCTTTGAGGATCTGTTCCAGGTATCAAGGTCAGACTTACCTTCTGGCCTAAAACTCTGTGAATGAGTTGGAAACCTTTTGGCCATTTCTGGTTTGTTTGTTTTTTTACTCCTCTCCCTATCTCTGGAGAGGGCTAGCTCTCATTGCCAATAGCAATTCCTGTGTTGGGTAAAATTCAGATATATTCAATGAGTGGCTCACTCCTTAAAAGTAAGCTGCTTTCTGGGGATTTTCTTGGGAGTATGAATAATCAAGTTCACTCTGTGTGTGTGTGTGTGTGTGTGTGTGTGTGTGTGTGTGTGTGTGTGTATATAATATGATTATTCGTACTCCCAAGAAAATTGTGAACACGATCCATACTCCCAAAAATAACTCTATCCGCATCATGGCATATGATGAGAGGTCACACAGACCTTCGACGCATATGCCTAGGCAGGAGTATGGAGAAGTGGAAGCTGCCCAGACAGGGACACAAATGAAGAACAACAAAATCTTTTCCTATAAGTTATACCTGTTTGCAATCTGCTGTCATAAATACATCCAGTTGCAGTGGTTTTTGGTGTCACAAGCAGCATACAGCTGTAACATAATCTGACTACACTTTTGTTCCCATTACATTCAGAAATGGGTATATTGTGTATAATTTCATAATTTACTCACAAAATAAGGCAGAAATTTTAGGTAAATTATTTCATAACATAAACATGACAACATAGTTGCTTCTTAACTACATAACAGTTATAATGCAATTGGTCCTTGATGTTTACTATAAAACTATATATATATATATATATATATATATATATACACATGCTCATTAAAATTATGACTATAATAACATTTTAGCATAAAGTGAATGCCCTGGTGTTAGCATTTTAGCATAAAGTGAATGTTACCTGTGATCCATACCAGTGCATGGCTCTGCTATATTTCTGCATTTGTATAAAAACCCTAGAATTTAAATATGCAGGCCTCTAACTGGTTTCATTAGAGACCTGAAATATTAAATTTCTATGTTGTTGTGGTAAAGAAAAATATTAATGGTTATGCAGCGTCTAATTATTTTCAAATGCTTTCCTTGCTTTCATAAAATGATTTCATATTAAGTTGCATTAGGCTAGGAAGGGGAGAGTACAATTCTAAATTGACTGCCAAGTTTTAAATGAGATTGTTTCTCCTGGGACTTCAGTGACTGGAACCTGCATTAATAGCTTGTAGAAGTACATTCACTTCTCCTGACATAGATCATAGTTAGATCTTGTTATTGTTGCCAAATACTTTTTGCTCTAAAGCATCACTATAGAAAAATCCTCTCCTGAAATTGTTTATAGTAATTATGCATTTTGTAGCCCTCTTGCATTTCCTTGGTACACCGCTGCCTGGCATTAATATGTGTATCATTGTTTGGTTGCTATGTATTACTGCAGGCTGTATGTAACACCTCAGTGTGTTTCTTACACTGTTTGCCCATTTACAGGAGATTACATTATTCAGCAGAACATCCATCTGGCTCAAACTCCTACTGCTGCCCTATACAATATTAATAGGGTGATGCTTTCTGATTGGACTCAGTAAAACAAAACCACAAAATGTCTGACACTGATCTGGAGATTTGGGAGAGTGAGTAAAAACAGTGCCGGTGAAAAAAATTGTCCATTTGTATCCAAACAACTATGGTTGAAATCCTCATTGGTATTTATGAGCTCCAGTCCTATTGATATCTAGATGTCAGAGGGAGTTGGGTACCTTTTAAGTTGTCTGAACCTAAGTTCACTGATGTTGAGCAATACATTATTTAATAAAATCATGGGGCATGTTCAGATGAACATGCATGTGCTTTTGAGGGCCTGCAAAATGCATGCAGTGCACATCAAGAGGTTCTCTGCACTGCATATTTGCAGTATGGAGCCAAAATTAGAAACCAGGAAAGCCCAGTATCTAAAAAAAAAAAAAAAAAATCCACTTCAACACCCCCTCCCTGCCCCCCCCCCCCCCCCCCCCCCCCCCCCCCCCCCCCAAAAAAGGGGGCATTGTACATGACTGCAGCATGCATCACCTGAAACTGGAGCCTGGCCAGCCAGAGACACGCATCAGCTTCTGGCCAGGCTCTGCATGCCCAGATTGTCACCGCTGCAGCCCCAAGACCCCAGATGTTGGATCTGGTACAATGGTGCATTCATATGAGTGACACTAAGCCCTGGGGGAATCTGATCCTTTATTAATGAGAGCAAGTAGCAAAGGGACTGCTAGTGTGTTTGCCCCTTGCACAGATGTACAAGGGGAAAACTGTCTGCAGCTGTTACAAAAAGGCTAAAAGATCACAATCAAGATTGTAAGGGAAGTACCAATTGGCAATCTTAGCCAAACACTCCTTGTCAACCCTTTTTGTTTTCAAAATGTTCATGCTCATTAGCATTGCTGGGATGACTTTTCTTTGCTTCAGGAAGACTCCTTAGAAGGGGTGATCTAATCACAGTGTATAAGGACCTATTTAGGAAACAGACTTTGGGCAATCAAGGGCTCTTTAGTATAGCAGATAAATAATAAGAACCAATGGATGGAAGTTGCTGGTAGACAATTTCAGACTAGAAACTGGCACATGCTTTAACCATAATGAATGACTGCAACAGCTTAACTAAGTGGTGGATTGTATGTTATTTTTTCCACAATGTATTCTCCTAGTTTTCAAACCCCTGATCTGGCAAAACAGTGACCTGTATGCTAATTCCAGATAAAAACCTTAGACTCTGCATCAATATCATGCACAAGGCAATAGATAGAACCACAATTTTTACAGACCTATCAGTTCCTCTTGAGCTGGGCTCTTACTAGCACCAACTGCCATTATCCACAGATGGCCTGCATTCATTTCCTTATAGGAACGTTAGCCTCTTATGAAGCATTCCATTCAAATGTGAAGATTTGACAGATTTATCTATTTATTAATAGATTAGGTTCAGCAGAAATTTAGATGCTAATTTATTCCTGGCCTATTTTCCTTTATTCGCTTTCAATCTTTGCCTTTTTGCCTGCGCTGGCTCCCCTGCAGTTTCTGTTTCCTAGTCTCTTTTCCTTCACATCAATAACTGTAAGAATTGTAATCTTTTAATCTCATATCATAAATTTGATTACCTTTTAAGTAGGAGCAGCCAGCTTTGGATTTGAGAGTTTGGGGCCATTTTATTCTCCTCTTCCTTTTTGAGGCTTCTAATCCTACCCAAAGGCTGAGGACTGGGTATTTTTTTTTTTCTGCTTCTTATTTACTGCTCAAACCATGACAAGGATAAGCTGTACAGAGGAGGGGAATGCAGTCACTTCAATGAGAAGGGGGAAGTGAGAGTGGGACAAATGGTCTTTGGAGGTCTTCGGAAGTGTTCAAGGCATATAGAAAATGTACTAGAACTTAGTAAATGACACATGGCAAGGGGAATGGTTCACAAAGACGGTAGGCAAATCTTTCTTGTGGTCATTGATTCAATTCATGTTCAGATCCAGAGTGACTGGCAATTGCTTCTGAAGGACCTTTGGTGAAATGCTGGAAAGTGCGTTGCAGACGGGAGTCAAGTAAACCTCCCACCCTCCTCTTAGAATATCTCCATGTTGTAAATGAGGAAGTTGAGGCACTTCGAGGATACCCGGTTGATACCAATACTGAGATGTGTACACTGGTTTTTAGGATCTACCTTAAAGGTCTTATTCAACCAGCCTGAGCCACATGATCTTCCTTTCTATCATACCTTGTATCTCAATGATAGCTGTCAAAAGTCTGCTGCTCTATGCAAAGAACCTACCTAAAATTCAATGTTGTCGTCCCTTCTGGGTCTGTTTCTGCTGGTGAGCAATACTTATGAAAGAGGAATTGGGATGCAGACATACTTAAAATCAGGAACAGGGAACTGTGGGAGTATTGCTGCTAGACTTCCTGTGCTTGAACCTACATGCATGGGTAGGTAGGGCCAGGCTGGGAGATGAGTGGGGAAATAGATGCGAGCCACAATGATGCAGGAGTGACCTCAGTCCAGATGAGTGCTTCTCCAGCTGCTGAAACACCAGTAAGACACCTGGATTCCCTAAGTACCTCCAAAAAAGGAGCCTCCCTCTATGACCCATTAATAGGGCATGTCTCTCAGGAGGCTTACTCCTGGCCTGATGCCAGTGTTAGTTTAATCAATGTTTTCTAATACTAAATAATCCTGAAAACAGACAGGGAAGTGTCCTCATCACTGGGCCCTAGAGCCACATTCCCTCTTGCGTGCTCTCCTGAATCCATGAGCTTTCCTGCTTGCTTCCTAGTGGGCCATCTTCATCAGTAGAGATGCAGGGAAGCTACCCTTTCTTTATTATCCAATAGCTTTGTGACCAGGGCCCTCTCTTAGGGAGATGGAAGATGTAATTTTGAGTACCCTCAGGTTGTGAAGGGCCTAGAACCCAGGTCTTCTCTTTCCTGAATGAGCAGACACTGACACCACCACTAGCCATATTCAAGAGTCAGCAGGAGGTGTTGGACTCGGTCATGTGTCCACAGTGAGTTAGGTATCCTTATTCATATAGGGACAGCTGTTTGGTTCCCAAGATGTTGGAAACAGAAACACCTAATGTACAGTCCTGAGTCAGATGCCTGAGTTGTGAGGGGTGCAGAAATTCAGGCACATCTTCTGCTTACCTTTTCCCATTGGCTTAATCTAGGTGACTCCATGTCTGGAACATAAGTGATCTGGCTTGCGGTTGGGAGGGTCCTACATTTCTCACTGCAGAGGAAGCCTTCGTGCTTACCACTGTTGACTTGAATCGCCCTCTCTGGCAAACCACCTACATTTTTGACATAACAATACATAACTGGAGCTGTCCATGGTGGTTCTTTATTACTCCCATGAATCACTAAAGCAACTCAAGAATGTGCTCATTAATGCCAACCTTGCATCAGTTAAATAATTTAGTTTCCCCTGACTCAAAATAAAATTTAAAAAATCAGGAAAAAACATGTTTCCACTGGAAAGTGTCAATTTTCCATGAGAAGACACAGGCCTGAGGGGACTGGGATATTCAGGAGAAAGTCACTGGTTGGCTTGGTTTTCCCTTTAGAAGTGCAATGTGTTTATGAACAGGAGTCTTTTTCTCTGATACTTAAAGGTAGTTGAAGGTTGCTTAAGGATTAATTAATTATTATCATAATTAATTGGTGGTCGTTTATTTCGGTGATGGTATAAATATGTGTTACATTATATTTGAGGGATGTATATTGATAATGTCCATTAAATTGGTGGGGGAAAGCTCTCTAGTAAAATGGGTACTTCTCTTATGAATGCAAGTAAATGAAACAAATAGGTATTATCACTAAATTATAGGCAGGACAGATGATAGAAAGCTACATATATACCATTGGTGACGTCACTGAACCTAAATGAAGCAGTTAAATTGAAGCATCTTGACAGAGTCCTCTGGCAAATTTAGTAAATAAAAGATAACATGAAAAAGGGGATGAAATAGGTTTCATGTTTCTATTGTTGACATATTGAGAAGGATTTACACTCATATTTTTATTATTTATAAAGTGCATTAAAAATGCAGGTGATCTTGAGAGCGCACCTTTTCATTTTCACACACA
Organism: Crocodylus siamensis; assembly: GCF_052110815.1. NCBI lineage: Eukaryota > Metazoa > Chordata > Crocodylia > Crocodylidae > Crocodylus > Crocodylus siamensis. The sequence goes on along the minus strand of NC_143395.1, from coordinate 9,703,718 downwards.
AAGCTGGTACTCAGCAGTGGCCCATTATGACACAGAGTGAATTGTCTAATACAAAGAGAAGTATTAGTACTGGAGAGCCACATTTCCAAGACATTGTTGCACAACTAAGAGGAAATGAAAACCAATTTAAAAGTTCCATTTTTATGAAGGAGGGCCAATAAAATGTATGGAAGTGTAAATATTTTAAGTAAGAGGTAGTAGAGAGAAAACTGAAGGTTTTCAAGAGGAGGAAAGATGAGCATTGGCCAGGGATTATTTAGGAATGAGGTTTCTGTATTCATGCAGGAGGGTAAAGTCATCGAATCATAGAAAAATAGGGTTGGAAGGGACCACAGGAGGTCAACCCTAGTCCAACCCCCTGCTCAAAGTAGGACCAGCCCCAACTACATCATTCCAACCAAGAACTCATGAGATTTCTTTTGGTTCAGTTCTGCAATTTGTCAAGGTCTGTCTGAATCCTAGCTCTGTCCTCCAGCTACTCGCCCAAGTGGGTGACATCTGCAAACTTGTTGGGGGTGCACTCTATACCATCTTCCAGTTCATTGATAAAGACATTGAACAAAACAGGCCCCAGCACAGACCCCTGGGGCACTCCACCTGATACCAGCTGCCAACTAGACATTGAGCCACTGATTACTACATTCTGAGCCCAGTGCTTCAGCCAGTTTTCTATCCATTCATCCAGCCTGTACTTCCTCAGCTTGCCTGAGAGAATGCTGTGAGAAACCGTATCAAAAGCCTTGCTAAGGCCAGGTATATTACGTCAACTGGCCCTGTGGATGCGGGGAAACCAGTCATCTCATCACAGAAGGCAATCAGGCTGGTCAGGCATGACTTGCCCTGGGTGAGTCCATGCTGACTGCTCCTAATCACCTTCTTCTCCAAGTCCTTAGAAGTGGATTTTTTGAGGACCCATGCCATGATTTTCCCAGAGACTGAGGTGAAGCTGACTGGTCTGTAGTTCCCTGGATCCTACTTCTTCCCTTTCTTAAAGATGGGTGCTATATTTTCCCTTTTCCAATTGTCTGCAACCTCCCCCAGTCACCATGAGTTTTCAAAGATAATGGCCAGCTGCTCTGCAATCACATCAGCCAACTCCCTCAGTGCCCTCAGATGCATTGCATCTGGCTCCACGGACCTTACATACCTAGATTTTCTAAATAGTCCCTAACCTCTTCTTTCACTACTGAGGGTTCCTCGCCTTCTCCCCAAACTGTGCTGCCTGGTGCAGCAGTCTGGGAGCTGACATTGCTTGTGAAGACTGGGGTAGAAAACACATTGAGCACTTCAGTCTTTTCCTCATCATCTGTCACCAGGTTGCTTCCCCCATTCAGTAAGGGACCCACAGTTTCCCTGACTTTCCTCTTGTTGGACCACATGACTTCTGAGTTACCATCTAATGCTATGATTATATGATAGCACTGTCCTTGTTGGACACAGAGACAATGCTGGTAGGATGGAAAGATGACTGTCCACTTTTATCATTCAGATTCACAGCTTGGGGTTCTGTTTGTAACTTTTCTGGATCCTGGATCTCTAGCTGACTATTCACCATGTCTATGTATGACAAAAATATGGGAAATTATGCTGCTCAGTATGCACCTTTCACAGTTCACAATGTCCTTGTCACCTCATGTTGCAATGCTGTGTCTGAGACTGCTCCAAAGACCAGTCCAAAGCTGCAGTTAATATAGAATGTGGCTGCTTGAATAATTGGGGATGTTTCAGTCAAGAAGCATATTATACCTGTGCTGTCTTCCAGTTGGGTTTCTAGGTACCATAGGAGGTGTTTCTTTGTCTATCAAGCTAGGAGATGATCTGCTTCCTAGGAGAAAGGAGAAACCACCCCCCTCCCCCGCCAAGTTATCCTGGCCATTGAGACAAGTAAGGTGCTCAAATTAAAAGTCCATAGGTATTTTCCTACAGGAAGTGGCTGGCTGCTATTTGCAGTCGGCAGCTTTAGGCCCTGAATATTGCTGCTGTTTTTTGACTGTTGGAATAGAATATGCTGACTTTTAGGCCATGTTGCAAAATCGGTTATTCATAAATCTATGTTATTTATGTCATTCATAAGCATGAATGGTGGGAAAGGGATGGAGGAGAGAAGGTTTCAGTCTAGTAATGTAACTAGGGTGGGGTGAGCAGGGCACCAGCCTTGCGTGCCAGTCTTTTCCATGTCAGGGGCAGCCCTGTCCTTTCCCTACCCAGCCATAGGAGCAGCCGTGCACCCATCAGCATGTCTAGAGGGTAGAGGGGAAGTGGGATGAGTGTAATGTTGCTCTCCAACCTGGGGGCAGGTCCCCATGTGCAGGGGCGTGAGGTTTGTGGTACCACAAACTGCATGTGGGTAATGTGAAAGCATGTGCTGTGTTGCAAATTATATGACATATTTGCTGCAGATATGCAGCACAGTGGCAAAATATTGGTAGCAAAAAAAACTGGAAAAAAGCAGCACAGTGCACACCTCAGTAGCATCTGCCAGAACAAATGGAGGGCTGGCTGTTCAGAGCAATGCTCTGGCTGCTTGCCAGGCTCTGTGCTGCCAGATCTGTGCCCCTGCTGCACCATGACACCAGGTTATTCTGCTGGGGCCAGTACAAGTGCTGGCCCCATCCTCTCCTACCCCTATCTGGGGCAATTTTCTGCACGCCCAAGTGCATGTGCAAGAGAATGCAATAGGGCACAAAGCAGCGGCACAGATTTGTGTCGCTGCCATTGTGCCTCTACAAGTGCAAGCCCCTGTGTATGGGGACCCTCCCTGGGAGTCTTTGCAAGAGCAGGCATGGCCCTGCCCATCCTGGCATATCTTGAAGGGGAGAAGTGTACACAATGGGCTCTCAAGGAGCCTGTGCCACAGTGCCACTGCAATGACACTGCTACAGCAGTGGCAGCAATGTCAGCTGTCTTCAGTTTGCAGGTAAGACTTCTGCCTCCCCATCCCCCATCTACAGTTGGTTGGCATACTCTCCCCCCACCCCCACCCTGGGCACTCAGTGAGATTGCTGTGCCTTTGTTTTAGTCTTTGTGGATTGTAGAGCCAGTTGGAATTTTTTCAGTGAAACCTGTGATGGATTGTTTTTCCATTTTTTTTTCTGTATGTCACTTAACTTCAGCTTCCAGTAATATAGCTTCCTGCTATATCTTAGTTAGATTGAAAAACTCGTGATCTGAAGTTTTGTTTCCCACTTAGGTACTATAATCTGTGATCAAGTCACCTTTTCACCTCTTGATCAAGCCAATAGACTGAGCTCTTGTAGTCTTTCAGTATCAAGAACATAATGCTGATGGTGAAATATGACCTTTTCTGTATTTTACCATTGACCCCAATGGTATTTGGCATAGGCATATTTTTTTTTTGGATATCTCATAATTTTGGTATTATGCAGTTTTCTCTTGTTCAGTTTAAGTTTAACTGGCTTTATATAGCCTGAGACAATACTAAAAGGAGACGCTTGTTATTTAAGGCTTGATGATAAACAGTGTAATTTAAGTCTCCGCAAAATTTAATTTGATTTAAAAAATTGTTAAAATTCAGTACCGTTATTGTTATTTTTTTATATTCTTAATGTAGTCCAGGCATTACACTGAGGGCTCAGGAAAAAACGTGCTGGCACTTTTAACTGAGTGCTGGCTGTCACAGCCAATTTTTTATTATTTGTGAAAATTTACGTAATAATCGATTAAGCCTTCATGCCAGCTGTAGCTATGCTAGGGCTTGACATGCTTTGTAATTTTTTAATTCATGGATTAGTGTTACTTCCACTGTGGAATTGGGAAATGTACTTGATGCTGTGAGGAGAGCATTAGAAAAGTAGGCCTTGCCAAATTGAACGATAGACTTCTCATTGCAAGAATTTCTAGGTAAATATAGATATTAACACTTTGTTCTCCCTTCTTGCCAAAAGATATAAACTATTAGGGTTTTGGGGGCCTCTGCCAGACATGAAGGTAAAGGCACAATGGGATTTGATGCACAATCCACACAATCGGGCTTCCTGCAATGCCACATGTGCATGGCAGGAGGCGTCGTTGTGGGAACAAGCATAAGATCCCATCATGCCTTAGTGCCCACTTTACCCTGCACTGGCAAATAGCAGGCTCCTGTGGCTGGGAGCCCCCTCAGCTGACAGGGCTCACAGCCACGGAAGCCCATGGTGCTCCCCCTTGGGTCCCAGCCACAGCCACCTGTCTGCATGTTCAATGAGTATCGTCATAGGAACCAGCCACAAAGTTATTACACCTTTTTTTTTAATGGAACAACTTTGTGGATTATTTCTTGTTTTATCATGCCATTCATTGCCTTTATCTGTGGCCGTGTCACAACTTAAGACGTAATTAACTGGTTTATCATGATCAAGTATAGCATGTGTCATAAGCCTACAAGAAGTAGGTAAACTCTTCATTTTGAATAGGATTTGGCAGATTATAATGTTGGAAAAGCTTCTGCTCTGAGCAATCTGTGCTGCTAGGCTTTCATAGATTTCATAGACACTAGGGCTGGAAGGGACCTTGCAAAATCATTGAGTCCAGCCCCCTGCTCAAGAGGTAGGAAGTCAGCAGGGGTCAAATGATCCCAGCAAGATAAGCATCCGAACATGTCTTAAAGGTATCCAGAGTAGGTGCTTGCACCACCTCTGTGGGGAGTCTATTCCAGGACCTGGGGACTCATACAGTAATGATTTTTTTTCTAGCATAAGTTGGAAGTTTGTCCAAGATAAGACAGTATTCCAGGAGTTTGTGACCATTGGACGTTGTCTTCCCATGGGGTGCCCTGGTGAACAGTTGTTCTCCCAGTTCTGGATGCACACGTCTTATGTACTTATAGGCTGCCACCAAGTCACCCCTGATCCTATGCTTTTTTCAGGCTGAAGAGTCCTGTGTCTATCAGCATCTCTTCATAAGGCCTGCTCTCTTGTCCTCTGGTCATTCCTGTGTCTCTCCATTGGACTCTCTCAAGCTTCTCCATGTCCTTTGTGAATAGCGAAGCCCAGAACTAGACACAGTATTCCGGCTGTGGTCTCACCAAAGACAAGTAAAGTGGGAGAATGACTTCTCCGGTCTTGCTTGAGATACATGGGTAGATGCAAGCCAGAGTTTTGTTTGCTTTGCTGGATGCGGCGTTGCATTGCTGGCTCATTTTCATCTTGTGGTCTATCATGACCCCTACGTCTCTTTCAGTTGTGGTGCTTCCTTGTCCTAGATTTGAAAAATTGTTGTTGAACCATAGGTAGGGTTTAGGTTCAGTAGACCAATATGCATTTGTACTGCTTTTATTGGCTTACTAGAGCTGGCTTACTCTCTTATTGGCTTACTCTTACCTGTTTTGTCCACAGAACCGAGGTGTAAGGCAAGCATATTTCTCCATCTCCTATTTGGCTCTATGATTTGTGATCCAGAAGGTAACTAATGAAACAATTTCTGTCCTGTACATTAGTCTCTTCGGGTAATTCAGGGAGACCCAGATTTACTTCAGATGCAATAAGGACTCTGATCACCAAGAAATGTTTCTCTGCTTAATAATAATGGAACAGTTTTCTCACTACCAGGACAGGAGACATAAAGTGGTCAACTAAAATGCATTCTTTCTCCCTGTGAAACATGGCTCTTCCCTCTGGTCATACAGAATTGACTCAACCAGTCATGCTAAACCTGCTGTCCTGACCTACCCCAGCAAATTGAGACTTAACTGGTAGTACACAACAGATACCCATCTGAGCAAACGTGCGGCTGTCCAAATGTCTGTTGGTTGACAGCTCAAATTCAGACTAAGGTTGATATGTATATATATTTTAAATCCATTTCCACAATTCTCATTACTATTTTTCCTTAGACTTGGCACTAAGCCAAATACAGTGACTAGGGTTTGTTTTTTTTTTAAAAATGTATAATATTTTGTCTGATAAAAATTGCTGTAAATGGCTGTAAATATGCAAACTAAGCTATAGGCTATCACAGATTACTTTCCAATACAAAAAAGTAGTGTATCCATTCAGTGATATCGTTTTAAAATCTAAGGATCATCCAAGCTACCCCTTAGAGATTTGTCTTGTTAGCATGGTCTCTTGAACAATGCGACTGTTTTCTAATAGTCTGAGCTATATGGCTCAACTATGCTCTGTAGTTCTAGCATGCTCTAATGGGGTCAGGGCAGCTTTGTCCTTAATGGACTGATTGTTTTATGCCTGCAGGCTTATGCTTTGAGATGGATCACTTCAAGACAGAGTGCAACCTTTCTAGCTTCCCTTCCAGAATTTCTTTTGCAACCTCTAGGGGCTGCTTTTTATTGTTATGCTGTGGGTTATTGAATGTTATAGGAGCTGATTAGCAACATTACATTTTTTCTTGTTACGTTTTAGGTGTATTGTTATTAGGCATACAGGACTTTTGGTCCTGTGTGCCACGTAAGGTATTAAGTATCAATTTGCGTCCAGGTAGGAATACACCTGGGTACCTATATGATTTTACTATTAGGGTTGAAGTATTGTAGCCATGGTGGTCCAGGAAAAGTAGGAGAGGCAAAGATTTCTTGTGATAGCTTGTATTGGACCAACTTTATAGTTGGGAGAGCCGTTCGATAAACATACAAGCATCAAGTGCCCTCTCTGGGGGCTAAGAAAGAGGCGGATATAGGATTAGCTAAATATCAGAGAGGTTATTCTGTGCAAATGCAAACTGTCTGCATGGATTGCTAGAGGAGGGCTGTGATATGGGAATGAAGATGTTATCAGAAGTGTGATGAGACAAAAAATAGTACAGAAGAACAGGCAAACTGATTCAACCATTAAAGAAGGTAGAGGGTGGTTATTACCAGCGATGTGCAGGGAGATAAGTAGTGGTATTTGTTAGGCTGTAGTGAGCCAGAAAGCTGCTATCTGCATTGAGAATCTTTGTCTGCATCAAGAACTTTTTACAGTCCAGTAGGATTAGGACCAGGGACCTACCAAATCTGAAGTTTCATAGTTTTTGCAGAAAACATGAATTTGGTAGGTCCCTCATGAAAAAGCCTTGTCCCCGTGAAAAAGTGGGAAAATGGCCTATAAGCAGAGAGTGGGGAGCGGGAAAAAGGGAGGTGCAAACAGAGGCAGGAAGACCTGGCATCCTGAAGCACAGGAGGGAGGGGGAGGAGATTTTTGTGGTGGGGTGCACTTTGGCATGCAGCTTGCCCCCTCATGCCTCTGATTGGCCAAGGGGCCCCAGAAATCCCATTGCTCCCTGGAGATTGCCAGATGGCCATCTGTCAACCTCTGGGGAGGGAGTGGGACTTCCAGGACCCCTTGGCTAATCAGAGGTATGTGTGTTGAGCGGGGGGGGGGACTGCTGCGCTGCACGACAATATGGTGCCTGATGCCATGCCAGGACCACAAAATCTGAAGTCTCTATTTATGAACTTGTGTTCCCCAGCCCTTCTTCTGGAAGTGTTTTGTAAATTCTTTTTGAGCATGAGGATTGTGAGGGCAGGGAAGGAGTGGCTATGTTGTGGAAAATGTGTTCATACGTCCCTGTCCTTTGTATTTTATCTGTGAGAGATCATTCTGGGGTGTAGTTCCCATTTAGTTTTACCAACAGACATCAACTTTGCTGGACTGGCCATCTCATCCAGATGTCTGACTCCAGACTCTTGAAGCAAGTTTTGTTCTCCCAGCTCAGTCAAGGTGTATACTCAAGAGGAGGGCAGAGGAAGAGCTTCAAGGATGTCTGCAAGGCCAACTTGAAAAAATGCAACATCAACATCAACTCATGGGAGACTATTTCCCAGGTCCAACCCAAATGGAGAAATGAGTCTGCTGCAAGGTTCTCAGTACTTTGAAACCTCATGATGACGAAAGGCAACGGAAAAGGGGGAGCGGCAGAAACAGCATGTTGTGAACCTAACTAAGAAACCAGTCACCCACCCTGCATGGAAACACATGCCCAAGTTCCAGTAGAACCTGTCAATCCCAGATGGGCCTCGTCAGCCATCTTTGGACCAACAGACAAGGCAATCATGTAAAACAATCATCCACGACTGCAAGGGGTTGCCAACAGTGATAGCGATGATGATGATGATTTTCTTGTGTGCAGCGGTCCTGCATATATAACATGCACCTTGCTTTTTAAAGGCAGACTGAAAAAAAAGATTGTTGTTTGTGGTAAGTGCAGTTGCTAGGGAGTTAAGTTTGCTCCAGACCCCGCTGCCAGTCCTGTGCCTGGATGGGGCCTCCAAGCCAACCTGTCCCACCAGCTCCAGAACCATGTAACAAATCCACTGCTGCACATTATCTCCAAAGCCAGGTGCTGGGTTGAACCCTGTGCACTGGTTCCTGAGTCACGTGGTAGGTCAGACCCCATGTGCTGGCTCTGGGGCTGCATGCTGGGTTGAACACAAGGTGTGGGGGCTGCATGCTGGGTCTAGCCATGGATCAACCCTGTGCAGCAGCCCAATCCAACACATGGAGCCATGTAGTCTGACTGGGGGAGGCTCCCCATGTGTCCAGAAATTTGGCAGCAAGGGCATGGTGACAGCATTAATTACCTTAGTACCTAAAGCCACAGTAATTGGCACTGCCACTGCTGCCTTGTTGCCACATTTCTGGACCACTGGGATCTATTTTTTTTTTATTTATTAATTTTTTTTTTTTGTAGATTATGTGCTCCCCAATTTTTAGCACCTGGTTTTGGGCGGGAAATCAGATGAGAAAATATGGTATTTTCCATTCAGGAATCTGGTAGACTGGATGAGATATACCACATTCTGTGCATACATGTGAAGGACCCATGGATTCTAATGGTTTTGTTGTGACAGATGCTCACTGGTACAATGCTGGAGATGTGTTGACAGGTTTTACATTTACTGTTAAGGCAGGGTTGTGTCCCTGTAATGGGGTCCTTCCCCAGGTTGGCTGTGACACCCCTGGAGCCCCTTCAGCCCCTATCAAACCTTTGCTTTCTTTTGAGCAATCTCCCCTTCTACTTGCTTGCCATGCTTTGTTGTAATGAAGGAATCGGAACTTGTGGTAGAGGGGGTATCTTTTATTAGATCAACTAGATTTTTGCAAAAAAATTCTTTAAATATTCTAATTGTTGTAATTATTCTTTTATAAGAAGGGAGGCTGCCCTAGGCTCCCTAAAGAAGTTTACTCACTCGTGAACTCAGATGTCACTGCTCATTAAGGGCTAATTACATAGGCTACATCCTCCCCAGCACCCATGTCCATGCTCCACAGATGTTGCACATAATAAAAACATAACCACCCCTACAGGCTGTGGGCTCCTGGCTCTGTTCATCCTTACATCAGCCCTCTTCTTGGTACCCTGGACCCCTTGGGTCTCTAGCTGTTGCCCTCCTGGCTTTCAATCCTTCTCCTGAGATCCTCACCCTGCTCCTAGGCTAGTTGAGACCCATGAGCTCTTCATCCCTGCCAGTTGCTGGCTGTGGATGGCAATTCCTGGACTTTGGCTTTTCCTGAGCCTTGGCCCTGTGCCTAGGCCATTGAGACCTATGGGCTTACACATGCCTCAAGCCCAGGCCCCTTTCAGTCAAGTGTCTTCCCTAATTGTTGCCTCACCTCTTTCTAGAGCCTTCTCTCCTCTGAAAAGGACAGGCATGCTTGGACCTTGTTGCAATCCCATCTGGAGTCTGTTGATCAGGGGGAGTTTGCTCATTATGATGAGTTGGCCCAGATTAGGGAGTTTCTTGAAGGCCAGCAGTGGGGGAATTGGGCATGTTTCCCTCAAGGTCTGTTCTTTGCCACGTCCAGGCTGTAATTTTATCATCCATTTAATAGGTAGTGGTATGTAACAACCAGAGGCATGTAATTGGTGCAAGATTTCTTTTTGTATTACTGTAGGTAATTGTGGGATGTTGGTGTTGCTCATTCAAAGAGGTGATCTGTTTTTCTGATGGAGTGGCTTTGCCAAGTAAAGGCGTTTTTCAGGCTGTTCAAGGGGGTGCCAAAAGTGTTCTTCTTAGAGCAGATAAAGAAGATTTCTGGGCCTGACTAAGTTACAACTTTCTTGATCTGTCTGGGGTGGCTGCTGGTCTTCTGGACATCCCTGTGGTGACCCATGGGTTTTCTGTATGTGGTGACTTGTAGGGTGTCATCCATCCTGGATATGGAAAGGGATTTGATGCCTGAAAGCTTTCCCAACCTCGCAGTTGGCCCAATAAAGTATATCACAAGAAATCCTTGCTTCCTGTACATTTCCTGGACCACCACATCTACAACAACACTCCAACCCTTTATATTATGCTAATTCTTGAAATCCCTCCTGAGTGTTTTTTAGGGCCTTTTCAGGAAAACATCCAACTAACTATGCAGATCATTCTTTCCACTCAGAGCTGGGGGCCCAAAGCTCTCATCCCTGTGTTTATCCACTTAATAAGGAAAGGGCTGTAGATCAGGTGCTATAATGGTCTCCTACCTCTTATGTGCAATATTTATGGAAACTTCTTCGCAGAAGTTCATTCCCAGAGCCTGAAGTGTAGACAAGCAATGTGAATTAAATAGAGCTTAGAGTTTGGAGTGTAATCCCCTCCTCCCCAAAAATCCTTCTTCTAGTTGCTGAAAAAGAAATGGGAAAATGTTTCCACTGTTTGAGAATACAAACCAATACATTCCATCTGAAACACATGAATTGATTTCCTGGCAGATTCATACTTAAAAATGTTCAAAACGACCATTTCCTAGTGATTTTTTTTGGTTTCTGATATAACCCTACATGTTCCACAGGAAAATGCAATTATCAAGTATATGACTAGCTCTAGGGCATTTTTTTTTCTTGGACATTTGATCAGGACTAGCAGTACTGGTTTTTATTAAAGACAAACTACAGTGTTTGACAGGAATCCAACTCCCAAGCTACTGGAGAGAGGAGAATTGCCTCATGAGGATTAGAAGTGTTATTGCGGCTCTTGCTTATCCTTGTTTTTATTTTAAATTGTGATGACATGTCTTGTTAGACATTAAAGATGAAAACATTTTTGACTTTACAGTTCAGTGAGTAAAACAGTGTTCTCTGATGGGAGTGCATAGTCAAGAGAGCTCTTAACTTTTTTTTTCTCTTTGTGGACTGCTAGAGAATTGGAACATTATATTCTGTGATGCACTCTATTAGAAGAAGATGGTGGGGCTCTTTTTTTGCAGCCCCTAAGTGCAAAAGTTATTGGGTAAAAGGGTTGAAAAGATGTTATTGTCTACAAAAAGATGGGGCTGCTCTCTCAGTTGATTGTGAAAGTGCAATGGAGAAAGGTGGATTGGGGGCAGAGGGGGTCCCTACCCATATGGGAAGAGAAATCTTAAGAAACCCTGCACTGTATTAATTGGAGGATTAGTGCCTGCATGCAGGGCTGTATGAAAGAGAGCAACAGCACAGCTGGGCGAAGGTGAAGGGACCTCATCATTTCAGATGCTTGGCTGGACTTCAGGGAGGAAGAGAGGGCATCCAAGAAGAGAGAAGAAAATATTTGGGGGTGGAAAGTGAGGCAAGGCCTGAAACTAGAGCAGGAAGAAATGGAGTGATGCAAACTCCTACCGCAGCCTTAACAAGCCAATGTCAGGGTGAAAGGCCAGGGCTGTTTTCCAGCCATCAGTAATTCTGTTCAGAAATAAAGCAGTATTCAAGGTTTAATATCATTTTTGGAGGGTGAGTTCCCAGCACTATTAAGATGTATTGTACCAGCCAGCCAGCTGTGTCAAACTCCATGACAGTGTGGCGTGCAATAAGGATTTCCTCTGTTCTGAATTACCATTAATTACCACAAATCTATTACTTGACCTTTTCCAGCAGAACTTAAACACTGAAATCTTTCTAAAAATTAGACATTTGTCTCAAATTCATCATTTGAATCTTCACCCTGGGCTAAAATCTGCTTTGCAGTGCATTTTCATGATCCTCATTAGAGTCATTGGGAACTGTTAGCTTTAATAAAGGGCAAAATTTGTCCTTTATTCATCCACAAGTCATACAGTTTTATTAAAGAAACAAGTTTAGGGTTGCTTTATTTTTCTTTATTGGCAGTGATACTTCCCTGATGATGCATAGAGTGGGATGTGAAGAGTGACACCTTCACCAACTGACTCATTAAGTCCATGATTCAGCAGAAAACTTAAATATCTGATTAACTTTAAGCAGGTGCTTGCATTCTGCGGAAATGAAAGAAAGTAACTTTACAGAGCTGCAAATATATACTAATGTTTCAAGCAGAGGTTTTGACATTCTGCTGAACCTGGCTGGAATTAAGCACATTCTTAAAGTATAGTTTGAACTTAAGTGATTTTCATTCATTAAAAATAAACAGATTTCACCTCAGAGGCAAGGGGTTGAAATATGGGGAAAACTGAACTCTTGTGCTCACACAGCAAACTGTGCACTTTAATAGAAGGCACTATACCAATATGTAAGAGAGAACATTAAAATGTATTTTAGAATAAATACAAAAAGATTTTATTTATCATGGAAATACAGAATTACATACTCCAGCTGAAATATTAAATATAGGCAATGCTTGGGTGCACTAGTTCATGTGAATGTTCCCCCGTTCTCTCTCCTAGTTGGAATCCGATCTTCTCAATTGAAAGACCTGCTAATTTAGTTTCTTCTTTAGCTTAAATAGAGGTTTGGAGCAATTCGATCCATGTTGATGCCGTGAACATCTGGGGGGTCAAACTGCGCAGCTTCACTAAGCGGGACATTTGCTAGGATACCATTTTATACTGTGACTTACTCCATTGTGTGATGAGCTTTTCGGTGACTGGCCTCAAGCCTACATGTTATACTGCCTGGGCTTGTTTGCACTCCCTTGCTCTCTAAAGTCCACCCTAAAAACTCATGTAACAGGTCCCTTTCATCTTCTCCCCTTGTGAAATTGTGCCATCCTTCACAGGATGTCATGAGACAGACAGCTAATTAATCTGCCACAGTCATTCTCAAGATCAACCATACAAGGACCCTCTTCCCATGCCTGTGGGGACTGCCCTTTCATTTCACAATGTGAAGAGGCACGTGGCTCTCAGTGAGGTACAGGTACTCCTCACTTAACGTCATCCCAGTTAACTTTATGTTGTTATTACTTTCCTGATCTATTAGAGAACATACTCATTTAAAGTCATGCGATGTTTGGTTATAACGTTGTTCGGCGGCCGGCTGCTAGTAGGTAACTACTGTGACGTAACTGGATTTGCTTAACATCGTTTCACATAGTCACATTTTTCAAGAACGTAACTACAAGGTTAAGCGAGGAGTAGCTGCATCCTTTCTATTGCTGTAACATTTACTATTTATTTTAAATTCGTTCTGACCCCACACCTTGCACCCAGATTAACTGCTTGCAAAAGAGACTTCAGGCATGTCTAGCAGTGATCTCTTCTGTCTGTACACACCAACAGCTGTAAGAGGGCTGTCTACAGCCCTTGAGTATTGACTCAGTCCTTTTTCCTGGTGGTCTTTGTAGGGGAAATGCCCTGCCAATGGGCTTGTTTAGTGTGGCTGGAAACTAATGGCTTAACCTAATCTGTAGCCAGATTCTGAGGGTGATGTTACAGGTTACGTTTAAACCATTCTAAAGGACTTAAACTGGGAGCATTCACATGCTAAAGGGTGTTATCTTGTGCTAAGTTTCTAAGCGTGTTAAAGTTAAGTCACTTTGAACAATAGTTATCGCTGAGCCATTTTACCCAGCACATCGCACTACTGTTAGTCAACTCCATGGGGATAAAGTGATCAATTTGCGGTCATACAATATCTCAGGATGCCCAGCTCCCATTCCCTCTACCCCTGACAAACTTTCCAAGCTCCACTGCCCAAGGGGTGGGGTTGGTCCCAAGCCAACACCCCCACCTGCCCCCAGTGGGTATGACCGCAGCCCACATGGCATGACACTGCCAGCTCGAAGAACCCCAGGAGACCTGTTCTGGACCCCTGTGCTGGGGCCCCAGCATGTGGTCCTCTCCGCAGTGGGCTAACCCTTTCCCCTACATTCAAGCAGTCTTACCTTAGCTAGGAGAATATGGGAGGGAGAAGCTATGGCTTACTTATCTAGACTCCCACATCCCTGGGTGGGAGGGGGGAAAGGGCTGCCTAGAACAACCTTGGTGAGAGCAGGAAGCCCCAGGAGCTTCCCTGGAGACCCTGCTGTTACCATGGTTAACCCTCAGATGTTCCTGGCCATGTCCCAATTGCCAGACCCTTTAGTGGCAAGTCACAGTTGTGCAGGTTAGAGACAGCATTATGCCTTATCCTGCAATTGCTCTGAAACTGTTCTAACTTTAACACCACTTAACTTTCCACAGGTTTATAACAGTTTAAAGGTATCCTATAACAGCCCCCTGGGTTATAATACAGTCTTTATGCTCTACGCTGGCTGTACAATTGCACCTCCTGCCATGCCTATACCAGCCAGAAGCAAGCTCCCATAACTGCCTTGATCCCCAGGGCCCAGGGGTTTTACATTGGGCACGGTGCACCCTTGTGGTTGGGAACCCTATCAGCTGATTAAAGCTCAATAGCAACCAGCTATAAAGTTAGTATGCATTTTTGAGGTCTAACACTAAAGCTGGTTGGAGTTTTTCATGGTGTGATAGCTACTTTGCACATGTAGTTGGTCTCTAAGTCATCATACAATACCTGCAACCTGGTGGTGGTGCAGGAGGGGGGCACAGAAATCTGCAACAGTGCGAAGCTAGCTCACAAATAAATTCACATTCAAACAGCTGCAAAGATCAGAGACATGATCTTGCATTCCTTGTACATCCTGAATTCTTTATGCCAAGCAGAACAAAAGCCATCCCATGCCAAAGCTGCCGTTACTTCAGTTGGTCTGGAGTCGAGCACTAGAAGAGAGTTCTAATTTTACTAGTAGCCCTTCTCATTACTTGTAACCCATTTATTTTTATATTCTAATTGTCTTTTATTGCATAAAAATCTTGAAGGTTATCTAAGTAGATCAGACCACTAATCCCTGAACAAACGAGGACTAAACATTCTTGGGAATACATATATAAAAAATATCTTTCCCTCTGTATTCTCCAGTTCAATTTTCTTGTGTCCCAAATAAGCTTTTCAGCATAAGATTTCACAGGTGTGAATGTACAGCTCTCAGAAGTGACTGGCTAACAAACAAGTTAGCAGACCCCAAGGCTCATAACAGTAAGAAATAATAATGCTACAGTCTCAAAATGTAATGCTAGAGATAAAACTCAAGTTGCTTACAAAACCTTAACTATACACTGCTTTATTGCAGCTGTGCACAGAAATGTAACTTAGACAAGATCTGGTCTAAACTGCCCTGAAGGATCTGCTGTTCTCTGTAGCCCCATTTATACATCCTTGGCTGTCAGACTTTTTAAACAAATCTAATAACATCAGACCAGCTAAGACTCTTAGAACCCTGTTTACTTAACTCCCAGACTGCACCAGACTGTTGGACAATCTCAGCTTTCGTTTTTAGGAAAAGTTAGTTTCTACCAGTAGAGGAGGAAAGCATGCCACCATGAACCCCGCGAGTTATGACACCAGAAAACAAAGAAAAGACTCCACGCTTTTATTATTTAAAATCTGATGAACTTCAAATTGATGTCATGAATGGGAGGGAGGGAGCTTCATGATTTTCTGAATACTTGCCGTTGTCAATATCAGATATGGACAAACATATCTTTTAGCTGGGGAAGGGGAGGGGTGCTACCCAAGAGCTCCTATCAGGTGTTACAGTGCAACTGTTACATCTGCAGCTGTGGTGTTGCCTAAGAGTTTTTGAGTTTTACTTTGAGCCAGGCTGTGAATAATTAAATGCGTCATCATTGCATATAGTGGGAACATGTGCAGTTGGTCCAACTATTAGGGCTGTGCAAAACGGCACTGTTCCATTTTGCCTTGAGGTTCAATGGAACAGCGTCCTGGTTTGAATTTCATTTCAATTCAAAACAGCGGTTCCATTCCGTTCCATCAAAACAGAAAGGCTGTGAGATCTAGTACGGGCCTCACTCTCACCCCGGCACGGTCTAGCATGGGGGATGGGAAGTCAACCCAGCTGGGCTGACTGCCTTCCCCCAGCATGATCTAGTGCCAGGGATGGAGAGTTAGCCCAGTTGGGCTGACTTCCCACCCCGGCACAATATAGCGCAGGGCATGGGGAGTGAACCCAGGTGGCTGATTTTCCCCCCCTGCAGCGTGATCTAGAGCAGGGGATGGGAAATCAGCTCAGCTGGGCTGATTTCCTGTCCTCCCCCACTCCACCCCTGTCCCCTCCCGGATCTTGTGTCAGGGATTGGATGTCAGCCCAGCTGGACTGACTTCCCATCCCCAGTGCTATGGTCAAAATGTTTTGACTTTTGAAACATTTCGACTATCCTCATTTTGTTTTGAGGCTATTTCGACAGTCTTTGTTTCGCTTCGATTTTGCTGTTTCAACCTTGAAATGAGTCAAAACAGTGCAAAATGGCCAGTGAAATTTCTCATGGCCCTACCAACTATATAATTTTTGTTGTTGTACAAGCTTCTGGAAATCCTGACCTTTTGAAACACTTGCCCCAGTTACCAGAGTTTGGCATGCGCACTAAAGTCTGTGTGTGGGTCAGAAAAAGTATATGCGATCCTGAAGTAAAGGTGAGCAGCATTTTTTGAGTTTATTTCATGTATGTGATGTCAGCACACTGTTTAAGCCATCTTAAAGTGATATCCTCACCAGTGTGAAGAGCCTGAAGGTCACCAGATGGCACTGGAAACGGACACGAGTCCACAACGTCTGACATGGTTTGAACTTGTCCTTAAGTGCATTTGCTGTCATTGTGAAGGCCCCGTTGGCTTTTGAGTGACAGGAGTATGTATCAGATGTAAATGTAGGTGATTGATCACTGTATGAATGACTTTGACAATCACTTTGCCTGAGATGATTGGTTAGTGAGAGGGGTCTGGTACTGGTCTTTAAATACCGATATTGGTGCTCTGACTGTGTGTAGGGGGTGTGTTTTGAAGTGTTTGGGTCATGTATTCTTGTGTGTGTCTGTGCTGAAATAGTAATTCTGAAAAGGCTACCAGTCCCCACCTTTGTTGGCTTTGAGCCTGACATTTCTTTTGCAGAATCACAGAAAAGTAGCTTTAGAAGAGACCTCATGAGGGCACCTAACTCAGCCCCCTGCTCTCCCCTGCCTAAAGCATCCTATAGAAGTGCCTGCTGCACTTGCTCTTGAACACTTGCAATGATGGCATTTCCACAACCCATTTGAGACCATTTTTCATTGCTCTGCCTCCCGTGACCACAGATTTAAAAAAAAAAAAAAAAAAAAGTTTACTGCCATCTTCTTTATAATTACCCTGCAAATATTTGAAGACTGTGATCAAATCCTCCCCTGAGTCTTCTCTTCTTCTCCAAACTAAATAATCCCAGTTCTTTTACCCTGTCCTTGTAAATCATGTTTCCCAGAACTTTGTAGCTCTTTGTTGGGTTCTTCTATTTTGTCCGTATCTTTCTTGAAGTGTGGGGCTGAACACTGGGCAAAGTACTCTAGATGAGGTCTCACCAGTGCTGAATAGAGCAGAAGGATGCCCTCCCTTGACTTGCAAGTGATATTTAATACAGCCCAGTATGCTACTGGTCTTCTTTTCTTTTCTTTTCTTTTTTTTGCAATAAGAGCACACTGATGTTCAATTTATGACTCACTGTAACCTGGAAAGTTTTTTCTGCAGCCTAACCAGTTATTTCCCAGTTTGTATTGTGCATACAGTTCTTCTGTCTCAAGTGAAGAACTTTGCACCTGTCATTACTGAATTACAGTCACTTAATTTCAGATCTTTTCTCCAATTTATTAAAATCATTCTGGGTCCTAATCCTAGGCTCCAGAGTTTCTTTCCCTCTCCCCAGCTTCATGTCATTTGGAAAATTGTCATTTCCAAATTGTTAGTGAGATATTAAACAATTCCAGACCCAGGACAGAACCCACGGGATACCTCCTGCCAATTTAGAGATTGAGCCATTGATGATTTCTTGTTCAAGCTGCTGCTCCAACCAGTTGTGTATTCACCTTACAGTACTTTGATCTAGTTTGCATTCCTTTATCTTGCTAATGAGGATGTTGTGCAAGACAGTAGCAAACTTTGCTAAAATCAATGCAGGCCCCACACTTCACAAAGGATGTAGATGGTTTGGAAAGAGTCCAGTGCAGAGAAACAAAAATGATTAAGGGCCTGGGAGACAAGTTTCATAAGAAAAATCTGAAATAATTTGATTTATTTAGTCTGGTGAAGAAAAGACTGAGGTGGGACTTTGATGTCGGTTGTCAAATATCTGAAAGGTGATTACAGAGAGGATGGAGGTGGGATTTTTTTTCTGTAATCATACAGCAAGCACTACAAGCAATGGCATCAAGCTTCATCAGGGGAAATTTAGGTTGGAGATTAGGAGGAACTTTCTGACCATGAGGGTGGTCAAGCATTGGAACAGGCTACCAAGGTAAACTGTAGACTCTCCATCCCTGGAAGTTTTCAAGAACAGGTTAGACAGACACTTGACTGGGATGGTTTAGTGAGAGATGCTTCTGCCCTGAGCAGGGGGCTGGGCTAGATAACCTCGCAAGGTGCCTTCCAGCCTTACCTTCCTATGATCCTGTGATCACATCCACTGCCTTCTCCAATCCATAGAGCTTGTCACCTTGCTAATGTTAGGTGAACATTAATTTTGTCAGGCAGAGTGCCTCTGACTAATGGCTCCAGTGACTCTTCATTCAAATTACAAGCCAAAATTGCCCTTTTTTGATGTTTGAAACAATCCAGAGGTTTGCCTTACAGACCACTCTGCATTTTGTTGCCCACTTTCAGCTTTCTTTGTCTTCTGCTGCCCACCAGGGCTGCTGCTAATGCTAGAGACTTTCTTCCCCTCCGCAACTCCAGCCATCTGCAGCATCCTCTCTGTATCTCTCTGCCTTGCTGGCTTATACTTGCTCATTAAACATCTGCTGAAAACAACTCTTTTTTTTTCCCTTGTCTAAAACACCTCATTGCTTTCTTCTTCTCAACCTATGCTTTGTCTCCATAACTGTATTCATAGCATCTTCTCAGCTGTTTGTGATACAAAGCCTGGAAATGCCACATAAAATAAAACAGCTTTGCACTAGGTTTGCAAATGAGAGAAAACAGCTTTATGGGGAAAGTTTCCAGTTTTGCTTCTGTAAAATCCTATCTGTGTGTTTCACGGAAAATAGCTTAGATTTCTGCACCCATCTAGAGCTGGTCGAGAAATAAAAATGTTTAAAGCTTTTAACTGTGTGTGTGTGCGTGCATGTGCATTCGCACATAATTATATCTTCAAGTAGCTCCATGCAGACTCATCTGAGAACTTGTGTAGCAGGCTGACAAAGGAAAGAAAAAAAAAAAGTTTATGTAACTCTTGATCCAAAAGTCAGCAACTGAATGATCCATTTTTGCCTTGCAGCAGTAGCTAGAGGTGTCAACACAGTCAGGAACCTGTTGTAATAGGTGCAGTATGAATGTGTAGTAAAATCCAGTATCCCTCCCAAAGAGTGCAAGTCAGGGATGCACAACTCAGCCTATAATTATAGGGGCTCACTTGCCAGGTACACTTTTCAATGGAGGACTGCTGCTGGTGGGATCCGCTGTGGTCGGATGTAAGCTCTCAGTGTGTTTGCAGGCAGGAAGCTGGCCCACACAGAGATGCACATTCAGATTAAGAAGTCGCTGACTAGCAAGGACACAGGACAAATATCGCAGATTTAAAATGGTTTATCATTTTATAGCGTGGTTTAATAAAGATGTACAGCTGGCTACTGGGCTTGCCTGTCGCCCACGGGCTATAGCTTCTATACCTGGTTGTAACAGCCAAGTCTCACTGGAGAGAGAGGTGGAGCAATTTGCCTACACAGCCTTTCACTAGCAGTGCCAGGTCTTCTTATTCCCCGCATCCCAAACCACATTGTCTTACTAGTCAGAGTGAGCATCACTGAGAGCAAGGTGACCAGCTATAAGGAGCTCTATGAAGCCATAAAGAAAGAAAGTACATAAAGTTCTTGGTTACGCAGTACCCCACTGTGACTAAGGCTAGCCACATCCACACCTTAAGGATTGCCTTTATACGGTGTCAGAAATGCAGTGTAAAGTAGTACGAGATACCACTAGTGTCACCGAGAGTTCAGAGGGGGAATGTATTTTGGCCAGTGAATTCTAGCTCTAGCTATTATTTTTCAAAGTGCAATAAAAAGATAATGGTGCTAAGAGACTTCATAAAAAAGGCCACAAGCCCAAGTGGTTTTACTGATTGGCTTAATAATACAGGCTAAGATGCTCTGGAGAACTCCTCATTAATTATTATGTTTTCAACTGACAGGAAAGAAACAGAAGTTTACTTCTGGGTTGAAAATAGAATTAGCCCGCTCAACAATGATGCCACAGATAAAGCTAACCCATGTAATTGTGGCTGGATCCCAAACCCACTGATCTCAGTCTCATTGATAGGGGACTTATTTGGTAGGATTTTTATTCTGGCTCCTGCTTGAAGCAGAACACTTTTCTGCATGTTACACGCCGGTTCTTCCAGGATGAATACAGCAAGCGAGTAGCACAGTGAAGAGAAACCTCTTTGCCCTCTAAGTCAAAATGTCCCTGCTAGGATGTGCTTTCTCTGTCCCCCACTGTGATTCATGGCATAGGATCTGCTGTCTCGCGCTCTCCTGGAGGCTTTCATGGAAACCCGCAAGAGGGAATTTGGTTTCGCCTTCATTGAGCCGCACATGAATGCCTCCATCGTACTCATGTAGGAAATGTGTTATCTGAGGGAGAATAGCTTGAGAATCTGGAAATTCAGTGGCATATTTTGGAGCCTCTGTTTTTCTGCTTGTGCACGTGCACACACATGCATGCACATACATACATGCATACATGTAAAGACGGCATAGCAAATTTAGTAATTCATGTTGCTGAAATAACGGCTTCTTCAAAAAATGCCCACGCTGCACTTCCATTTGGCAAGAAAATACCACATCTCAGTAGGCACTGCCCTCTCACTCCTGCTATCACATGGGAGCAGCGGGCTCCTAAGCTGTGGCTAATGAAACGAGAAGCTGGTTTAGCTGTTCCTATGCTTTTCTTCCTTTGAACAGAGTTTTCATATAGACAGGGCTTTTACCAGGCCCCATCTACATGTTACACTTAAAGTGGGATTTAACCAGTGAATCAGGCCTTAATTTGTGCCCTAGCTATACAATCAACCAATTAACAGTAAGAGACAAAGTTACTATATTTTTTGTGGAATAACTTTGTAGCTTGTTATTATCAGGCCAATAACTGAACGTGTGGCCAGGTGCTCCCCTATGGCTGGGTGTCCTATCACCGGAGGGGCTCCCAGGCACAGGGGTAAACCACCCTCTGCCAGCCCTGCAGCCCACAAAGCTCTCAGTGGTGGTAGCGTTCCCAGTGCTGCCGCTAGTGTGAGCTTCATCAGCTGCAGGGCTTACAGTGGGGGCAGTGGGGAGAGCACTGCCCTCCCTCCATGAGCTTCAGCAGCTGCAGGGCTTGCAGCCATGGACACTGGTGCAGGCGGAGCCCAGGCTTGGGATCCCAGACTCCCCTTGCACTGCAGGAAGGCTGTGATAGCATCTGATGCTGGATGGCATGGCAGGAGGCGTGATTGTGCGAATTGCACTTCAGTTGCTATCACAATTTTAACTGAACATCCAGCAGGGACCCTGGAGAAACCCATTTCCACAGGGAAGTTGTTTTAAGAAGGTTCTTTGAATCATGGAAACTGTAGATAGTGATGGCAATAGGGGCTTGTGTATGGCATGATTTCTCCAGTCCATCCTGGCTGCACACTGTTGCTTTAGACAACATGTTCTGGAGTTTTCTCATAGTCCAGCGTATAGCACTGCTGAGAAATAGCTTCCTAATATTGCTCCTAAATAGTCATATCCTCCTGAATGCACCCCTGCTCCTTCAGTCTATATTCCTTCCTTTCTTCCATATCCATCATTCCAATGTAGTCACGCTGGTCATAGCCCTTCTTGTGATCAGTGGTGGTGCTTATATCATCAGCTCTGCACATCTGCTGCAACAGTAGCTTTGATAAGGCAATCCTGGAAGACAATCATCCTCCACCATGGGGGATTGCTGAAGAAGACACTGCTCTTTCAACAGACCATGCTGGAATAGCTGAGAAGTTTGTTCTTCACCACAGGCATGAATCGTGTTCAGGGTCTGGTCATAATAACCCATTTCTTGAGGCTTACTTTACCTCATTACCTGATTTCCTCTAGCAGTGACCAAACCATGTGCAAAAGCAGTTTAGACATCATCAGTGGTTCTTCTGACCCTGGTAGAAGAACTTCTTCTGCTTGTCCGCCTTTTAGCAGCTGCTACTGTTGCTTGTAGTTGTGTACTCCACAGTTTGAGTTGTGTGCTCACTGGAGATGTGGTTCAGCGGTCATAATAAAGCTCTTGTGCAATTTAAATTGCTAGGCAGCAGGTGTAGGATAGTGGAATAAATACCTTGAGTTCAGGTATGCATATTCTGCATGCCTGCTCCCTGTTCTTCTAATATCCAGGAGTGTCATGCCAGCCAATTGGGGCTGTCTGTCTTGTAGGTTTGAAGCCGCTAGCAGTGCTTCTACAACATCCAGCAGTGGACTAGTCCTTGTTTGTATGTATGGACCTCTGCCACACTGGACAGGCATGCTCCAGTGCTGAGCAGAAAAGGCCATCCTGGTTGACCTAAGCATGGATGTATTTATTCCCCATTGGAGTTGCCCAGTTTTCAGATGATATTGCATTGTGAAGTAACTTTCACTTGATTTTTTTTTTTTATTTTTTATATATGCCTTGTACTTCAAAGACTGGTCAAGGGTGACAGAGGCAAACAGGGTGCTGCTCTGTGATGTAAAATTGTTACTCCACATCTTAGATTGACTCATAGCTAGCTTATAATTTAGGGCACTGGCCACCCCAGGGCACATTTTTGTGTATATAGGATGTGGCTACAGTGTTTTGTACTGAACTCAGTGCCCTTACTTGTTAAGGAGCATCGAACATGGGCAGTCAGTCTGAGGGGGTGTGCTAGATTAGGGGTTATCCTGGAGAGTCTGGGTATCAGTTCAAGTCCAAGGTATTAAGTCAGGGGTTGTGATGAAACTGGAGTCAAGGCAAGCCGTTGGTCATACTGGGAGGTCCAAGCCAGCAACAGGAGCATTCAGGAAACAGCGGGCGGAGAAACGGAGCAATCCAGGATGGGGACCAGCAAGCACAGCAATGGGAGCAGAGACACCCAGGTACAAGGTAAAGCTCCAGGGTGAAATGAGGTGTAGTTTCAGGCTAGGAAAGCTACAAGAAATAATTAGGCAGGGGCAAGGCACAGGTTTATGCTGGGCCAAGCTACAAGCAGGAATTTAGGCAACTTTATGAAAAAAGTCATCAGACAAGCTATATGGCACAGAAGAGACTTTTTACTGCTTCTTAGTGTGTTTCAAAGTGTGCGCCCTCTGCGCTTGTATAGGTATCTACTCATGGGGCCCTCACAGATTTCAAGGAGGCCGTACTATTTTACTTTCAAATCAGCACAATGTTCATACTCTCATTTTCGGTTCCTGAGTGACTTGATACAGTATGTAGTACAGTGAAGAGGTGCTGGGCAGGAGTACAACTCATTAGAAGTATGCAAGGAGCTTTCAGTTTGCATTAGGTTAAATGGCAAATCGGTGTACAGCACAAGGCATTTGAGGAGACCAGAAGTGTGACTTAGGAAGGATTTCTCTAGCGGTTGCATTAGCATCAGGAATATCATTTTGTAGAATAAAAGAAATGAATTCTGGTTTCAGGTACACCTGTACACTCCATTGGAGTCCATGCTGTTGCAAAGAAGTCAAGCAAAATTTGAATTCATCTTGTACCTCAAGAGAAACAAGGTACTGTGGTACCAACCCATCTGAATCCTGTACAGATTAGATAGACCTATATCTAGTCATATAACTTGGCAATAGCAATTAGATGAATCCCAGTTTCATTTACTGTGGATCAATTTTTTTATTATAAATTTAACTGACTCCCTCCATCCAAACTCTCATGTTTTCCAGAGTTTGAATTAAGAAGATCTTGCTGTCAACAAAACCACCCACTATTGGCTTGTGCAGAAGAAGACATTTTCATTGTAAATAAAGGCAGGAACAGAAGATCCAGTTTGTGAAAGATTTAGAACTAGATGTGGCATAGCTCTTAAATTATATCATAGGGAACAATTTTGCTCCAGAAGCAAGGTTGATGCCGATTAATTAACTTAAGAGGTTTGGGCTCTTTCTCATTTATGTTAGTCTATAAGGTACATTAGCTAGTCCCTAGCCTATTTATACCAAATAATATTTAAAACATAATGAAGGGCATAAAGACTTGAAAGGTTATAGTAACTTGTAATAGGTCTATAAAGCTAAACAATTAAAGCTTCCTTTACCAAATGACATGAAAGTGATTGTCTTTTTATGCTTTGTGAGGTGCCCAAAATGGTTGGGGGTACTGGTGTGTGTAAAATTTCCGCCAATTTGTAATGATCTTCCTCATTTACTGTGGCATTAACTTGTTTAATTTTGCAATAACTATAATCTCTTATGTCACTTTCAGTCATAATTTGTTTTAAGTTGGCTGCATAAATCCTGATGACACATAAAAACCCACTCGAAAGTTTTTAAGGACATTTAAAAGCTCACTTGCGAAAGAAACATTCAGCTCGTTGAATGCTACTTAAGCACAAGGATATACCCATTAATCTGCTTCTCTTCAGCTATCTTTTAGAGTATCTTTTGAAAGGAGAGTGAATAAAGTTATCTCATTAACGAGAGAATATTGATGGCTGGAATGAATCTCAGTAAGAATATTGCATATGACGACTCCAGCCAGAATAATTCTAGTCTCTTTCCTCTAACCATGAGTTATGGGCAAGTGTCCATGGTGTCATCCCCTTTCCTAATTTAAATAATCTGTACTAATTTAAAGACAAAGCTGGTCTTAAAACACAAATGCTCTGTGTAGCTGTAATAGTTATTGAAGAGATATGTACAATTCATTGATAGCCAATTGTTTGAACTGGGCACGGGCAATGGCGCATTCTAACGGTTTCACCTCATTAAGTACCAAATGCACCTATAAATTCGAGCGGAGAGAAAAAGCAGTTAACTTATCTGAAAAATATGGAGGAAACCTAATTGAAAAAAAATCACTTAAATATTTTGTGGACAAAGTGGATAAATGGGGGGGAAGTGGCCAGGGAAGGTGGAGCAGGCTGCGTGGTCTCCCCCAGGTCACACAACACAGGTCTCCCTCACACATCACCCCCCACCGCGCTATCACCCCTGTGCTCCCATTATCCACCACCACACGGTCTCTCCTATGCTTTCTCTATTGCCTGAGCCACTCCAGCCCAGAGCAAAAAAGAAAAAAAACCTCATCTTGGATTCACGAAAATCTCACTAAACTCTAGAAAACGTGTGGTACGTTATTTAGGGTGTACGAGGTTCTAGTCGTATTCCTCATCCAGAGCAGCACTTTACTGTGTATGCAATCCCATTGAATCGTAGAGTCATAGACAATGAGGGTTGGAAGGGACCTCAGGAGGTCAGCTAGTCCAACCCCTACTCGAAGCAGGACCGTCTCCGGCAAGATCATCTCAGCCAGGCTTTGTGGAGCCAGGCCTTAAAAACCTCCACCTCTCTGGGTAACCCATTCCAGTGCTTCACTACTCTCCTAATGAGAGAGTTTTTCCTAATATCCAATGTAACCTCCCCCCCCCCCCCCCGCCCCCCGAGACGCACTGGGTGTATACCGGGGTTTTTTGTGCATGTTCTTTTTTTTTTATGTGGGCAAGATGGTCCCTGTGTTTTGCTATGTGCTCAGCACAGAGGATTCCTCAGACCACTTAGTTGGGAGAGGATCTTGCATGTGGTGCTCCCTGACTGGACAAGGCCAGGGCAATATCATGCAAAGGGATCTAAGGGGAGCTAGACTGGTTTGTGGTGGCTGCTGCTGAAGAATGACGTCTCCTACACAGGAGAAGCAGAGCGTATAGCGAAAAGGGAAGCTAAGGTAGAGGGGAGAGAGAGGGAGAATTGTCCCGGTGTCTGGGACCTCCTCTTTCTTCCTGTGCTTCCCCTTATTCTTTTTGAGGTTTTAAGGGATTCATACTGGGGGAAATAGTATTGGTTCCTTGGGTTTGCTGGCCAGGATTTAGGGCTTGCAGCTTAAACGGGGTTGGAACCTGGGTGTTTCTAATCCTGCCAGTTTTGGACCAGCTGCAACCATTAATCAACCTGGTTCCTTTGGAGTTTTCCTGCTGTTTTTGTTTCAGCAGGCCGTATAATCCAGCCCAGAAGTGTGTGGTGCATGCATGCTGTCTGAAGCCACAGCCACTCCCCAACACACATACAGCCTCTCTGTGGGGGCAAAGATTGCCATGCCACTATCCCTCTGGGAGCACCGAGGGGCCCCTTGCACTGCCGATGCACCTGTGCTCTCAAGCAGCTTCCCCTGGTGCAGCACAACCTATAGACTATGTTGTGTAGTTAGCAGTGCTTCGCATCGCATTTGGTGTGCTTTCCTGTTTTCTGTACTAATCTGTGTTTTTGGTTGCACTCCTTGTGGGGGGGGTTGTTTATCCTAGTTATTAATTTAGTGTTCCCAGATTTGTGGGTGGGAGCCTGAGCCTGTCAAACCCTCCCCCCCAGTTTTTCTTTTCTTTTCTTTTTTTTAATTTTAGAATGCATTCCCTCCCCTTCCCCAACCATTTCTGACTTTTTCTCTCCCTCTCTATTCCCTATAGATAAGTGTAAGTGAGCTAAGACATAGGATAAGCTTCAGCATTTTATTTTGGTAGTAAGTTGTATTTGTTTTGTTTTTTCTCCTTCTTTATATTGTATAATTCATAGATTTCATAGAGGTTTTGGGCTGGAAGGGACCCCAGAGGATCATCGAGTCCGGCCCCCTGACCCAGGGTCAGGAAGTCAGCAGGGATCATAGGATCCCAGCAAGATAAACATCCAAATGCGTCTTGAAGGCATTCAAAGTGGGTGCTTGAACCACCTCCGGCAGCAGTCTATTCCAAAACTTGGGGGCTCAGACAGCGAAGAAGTTCTTTCTTATATCCAGCCTGAATCGTTCGTGGCAGAATTCATGACCATTTGATCTTGTCATCCCTTGGGGCGCTGTGATGAACAGACGTTCCCCCAGATCCTGATGAGCACCCCTGAAACTTATAGGTGGCCACCAGATCACCCCTGAGCCTGCACTTTTCCAGGCTAAAGAGTCCCATGGCTCTCAGCCTGTCATCGTAAGATCTGTTTTCCTGACCTCTGATCATGCGCATGGCTCTTCTCTGGACTCTCTCAAACTTCTTCACATTCTTTTTGCTGCTGCACGTCTTTCCTCCCAAGGTGGAGAACCTTGCATTTTTCCATGTTAAACACCATCAGGTTCCCGTCTGCCCATTTCCTGAGCCTGTCAAGATCTGACTGGATCACCCTCTTGCTTTACCCCAGAGTTTGGTGTTGTCAGCCAACTTGGCCAGGCCAATTCTGACACCAATGTCCACATCATTGATGAAGATTTTAAATAGTATAGACCCTAGCCTTGAGGGACCCCACTGGCCACATGGAGTCAATTATTATGTTTATATTGATTTTTACTGTTCTATATTACTGTTTTACTGATACTGTATGATTTAGGCCTACGTATGTAAGTTAGCATAAGTCATGTTAAGTTTCCATTTTTTTTTTGGTCAAGTCTTTATCTTGTCCCCATGCCCTGTTGTTTAACCTATGACTCACACCTACCCCTCCTATGTAACTCAGTTCCTAAATGAATGAAGATGAATGAGGGTGCTTGAGAGGCAATGGCAGTAGGTCTAAAAACAGCTCCTTCTGAATGACCGAACCATCAACACCAATACCTGGACCAACGACCCAGACATTGGAACGACCCATCAGCATTCAAGAAACAAAAGATGAGGCAACCCACCATTGTGCCGAGGCTGCACATGCTCATTAAGAACACCTGGAGCCCTCTGGAACAGGACTGACATTGCCTGGACAGGCCCTCCCCATAGGAGATCGCAGGTAGTCTGCTCCATAAAAAGGGGTAGTGAAGACTGACTCCTCTCCATCTGGACCAGCATCACACCACACCACCTATCCACCCAGAGGCCCTGCCAGTAACCCCATCTGGACAACACCTGCTGTACAAAGACCCCTTTCTAGCCTGGATAGGTAGCTGTCACCCCCACCTTCTCTTCAACCAAGGACTTGAACTCTGTTTCTCTTCCCTACCTGGACTCCACTCCTTCCACTGAGTCTCTTTCTCCTGCTGCCATTGTGAGTGCTTGTATGTGTGAGCCAATAATTTCATGGGGCTGTGTAGTGTGTTGTCTGTTTAATAAACCTTTTATTTCGAAACCCTGAGTTGGGTTTTTGTCTGTTTCCAGACTGTTTCCTCCTTGCCGCCACTTATCTGCCCCCCCGAGCTCCCAGATGTCTGCCTCAGTTTCCAGCCCCGAGCTCCCAGGTTTTTGCTTCTCTCTCTTTCCTGGATGTCTCCTCCTTGCCACTGGGATTTTCCCTTGCACCAGGGACCTCAAGTAACCCTGGGACCACTTGACCTTGAGTAACCCCAAGCCTCAGTTCTTCAGTCCAGCATCTCTCTAGTCTACCGGTTCTAATCCTGGTTCCAGCAACTTTCACTCCTTACACTTTTTCTCTCACCTTCCCCTTCCCCCAGGTATCCCAAGTACCCCAAACACAGACATACATACTGTTCTATCCAAGTTAGGAACTCACCTGTGTGTATGTGTAGGTGGGTGGTTTGTGTGTGAACTGATGATTTTATATATATATATATATATATATATATGTCATTGTGTGTGTGATATACAAATTAAAGATTCATGTATGTCTATTGGGTGTGTGGGAATTGACAATTGATTTTTGTCTAGCTTGTGGTGCGTATAGTGTATATGAGCTTGAATTGGTACTAGGTGTGTATGTGCCTAGGTTGGTAATTTTGGATGTGTCTGTGTGCCTGAGTTGGTAGTGTGGGGGTATATGCACCTTGTGTGTGTGTATGCACCTAATTGATTTGTGTGTTTGTATATGTGCAATTGCGTCACACCCTCCCATCTAACAGTGTAATTTGAGATCCTGAGAGTTGGCCTAGCCCCACAGGACAACAGAGCCATGGTAATAAATTTATGAGGTACCCTAAAATGTGAACCTGGCCTGTGTGTTGCCAACTGGTACCCAGAAGAAGAGTTACAACAACTTAAACTTCCCTTGCTGCAAGTTGAGCCCATTGCTCCTTGTTCTGACATCTGCCACCACTGAGACCAGTCCAGCTCTATCCTCTCTGGACACCCCCCCTGCTATCAAAACCCCACTCAGTTTTCTCTTCTGCAGACTTAATAAACGCAAGTTCCTTCAGCCTTTCCTCACAAGTCATGTCCCCCAGCCCCCAAACCATTTTTGTTACTCTCTGCTGGACTCTCTCTAATTTGTCCACTTCCGTTTTGTAGAGGGGACCAAAAACTGAATACAGTAATCCAGATGTGACCTCACCAGTGCAGAATAGAGGGGAATAATCACTTCCCTCGACCTGCTGGCTACACTTCTACTAATGCAGCCCAGTATCAGGGTCACATTATTCACCACGAGCAAAAGCATAAGAATCTTGTCCTAGAGCTGACTTCTAGAACTGACTCTCAGTCTTGCTGTCCTCACTCCCAGGATCACTAAGGATAAGACATAAAACAGATGTCTATTTGTCTGATATTTTTAAAATATCAGAGGAATTTAGGATCCAAGTCCTATTGACTTTAATAAAAAAAAATGAATGCTCCCAAATCACTTACATGTCAAATCTCCCCTCCAATCAGTGAAAAAACATAAGCATGTAAGTGGTTAGTTTGGCAGATTGTGCTTTAACTCCCAATGAAAGTCAAGGGACATTGTTTCTATCGTTGAAAATCTGCCCCTTCGCCTTAATCTCCTCTTATAATAGTAATGACAATTTGTATGCTATAAAAATGGTGGTTAAGCAAGGCTTCTTGAAGTAAGGAATCCATAATCCAACTGTGCACGCCATTTTGCTGAAGTGCTTTTGTTTTGCATATATCATTGTGATGTATAATTAATAAGAAAACAGCACATTTCCCATTCTTCCTAGGCATTTGGATAAAGGGAATACAACATAAGGCTTTTTTCTAATTTAAAGCTTGTAGTTCTATGCTCACTATATTTAAGCAATGGAATACTTAGTGAAAACTGTTTTGAATTGAAAAGCAAAACGTATGGAAAAGTGAGCGAAAGAAAACCCAGGTTTCATGAAAGTGCTTCAGCTATCGGCTTCTATTCCAAAAACTCTAACGGTATCTATATAATGAGACCAGAGGAACAATTACTAGTTTATTTTCTCATTGTTCCACCCATAGCCCAAGGCAGTACAGATGTCAAACTTTCCCTGTTCCTTAAGGTGATGCCAACATTAAAAGGCAAAGTTCTGCTTCATATTTATGCAAAAAAGACATTGACTTGTAACATCTGTCTAAAATACTCTGTCGTTAAAGAAATTGCATTAGGATTTGAAAATCAAACATTATGGTACATAAAGCCTTTGCAAATCTGGGCCAGAAGTCTAATCAAATTAACACCACTTCAATGCTAATGAGGACAGGTAGTCAGTCACCTTAATCAACACTTATGAATAAATATATTTTTAGTCCTATGTAGCTTAACTTGATCAGATATATGACCCCATGCATGTCCTTAATGGAGCAGGATGGAAGGTGTTCAAAGTCTGAAATATTAAAGAGACACTGATGAGTTGTTATGCCTGTAAAAGGAAGGAAAATTCCATATAGTTACTTTGATGGATAGTTTCTGAATACATAATATGGAAAATAACTTTACGTAACATTATGACTGACATTAGGCATCTGGTGGCACCCCATTGGACTAGGTGCAGCATTGCCAGGACAAAGTGGTGGTCTCTGCCCCAAAGAACTTAAAAAGATAAGCATCATGCAGAAAACAGCAGGTGGATACAGAGAAATGGGGCATTTAATTTCCTGCCAGGCAAAGTAACTCAAGTGCAGTGCATATACTATAAGATCTGGAAGTAATCTGCATTTAGCTATGGTTACCTCTCTAGAACTGACTTGGAAATTATACTTGGCTGAAAATAAAAATCCAGATTTAATTTAAAATTCAAATAGAAAAGAAAAACTCTACTACACTGCATCCAAACAGCGTCACCCTCCCAACCAGACTTTTCTTTACTCTCCAAAACAGCCCAAAATACCTATCTGTCTTCAACACAGGCAGGCATTTAGCAACCCAAACTAAGTCAAGGTGTTGTTTAATGGGTTTCTGCTTTATTTTGTCAGCATGTTTTATTTATTCTAGTTGTCCTTTGAAGTTTTTATTTCGCTAGCTGTAAGCTACCCAGAGCCTTCGTTGGGAAGGGTGGCACATAAATCAAATGAATAAATAAATATGTAATTAAATAAATACTGGCACATGGCCTGCCTGTTGTTGGTGTCCATTTGTTCTTCTGTAATGACCAACCCAGTAAGTGCTCCCCTAATGTTCATTGGCTTGAACTGGGGTACACGCGGAGAGCTCTACTCTTGCTTTCACACCAGAGTAGATGCAATTGTGCCTGTTCTATTTTCAAGGCCCGATGACAAGAATAGGCCTCGCACGATGAACTCGTGTTAGTTTTTACCCACTTTACAGTCAGGCATAAGAATAAAAGAAATGTCCCACCACAGGTCCATCTGGCACAGTGTCCTCTCTCCCATAGTGGCAAAGGGTGGATGCCAAAGGGAAGAATATTTAAGAAGGGCATGTCCAGGCTCTCCCCTTCTGTTTTCCGCCGAACTCCAGACCTCATAAAAATGGCTCTCAATGCTTTCTAGGTGCAGAGATATAGTAGTTGCAGGAACACAATAAGAAGAGAGATTCGGGTAGAAATTTTTGTTTTTAATTACACAAAAAACTAAGCAGGGGTAAATTTGGTATTGATTCTGTTCTGAGTAAGCCCAGAGAGAAGTGAGAAAGAAGTGCCAGGTCAGGAAGTCTACAAGTGATGAGGACTTTGCTTGCAAGGAGTCTTTGAAAATCCTGCTCAGCAGTTCTTGGGTTAAACACAGCAGAAGCTAGTTTTCATCTTTTCCATTTATACCAATTTTATTTGTTTTTCCATAATTTCCTACTCCCCACCCCCTTCCCTCAGCAAGATGAACTTATATTATCTTTTACCCACTTTACAGGCCTCCACAAAAGAAAATGTTCAATGTATGTAATGGAATATATACTGAATACACACTGGTACCTACCACCCAAACTGCAGATTGCATGCATTGCAGCTGAGAATGAAATGGGTGTTTCTAGGTGTGCATGGGGGGTAATTCCTTTAACGTTACTGATGACAGATACCTTGAGGGAAGCATAGGCTTAAAGGGAAGTGGGAAGTATTTATTTCACTTCCACAGATTTGCTGAAATGTTTTGAGACAGGAAGAATGAAAGAGATTGGTGATCTTGATATTTGCCTTTTTCAGTGGAACACTCTTCTCAATAATTGCTGTCAGTTTAATGCCAAAGCTTTGTCCAGTAGGCTCTTTAAGAGATGGGGAATATGTGTCATTGGCTGTAGATCCAAAAGGATGAGTATCAATTCCTTTATTGTTATTTATGAATGGGAATTCATCCATCAACTGACTCTCTCTGAGATTTATATTTAACACACAGATCTCATAGACCCTGTATGTGCCCAACCCTACATAAAACACTGTGTTATTTTTATTACCTATCACAATGAAATATAAGCATACTTGTTGCTGACTTAAATTACTATTATTTAAACAGCTGAAACCTGAAAGAGAGAAAAGCTTTTCTATAAATCTGCTTCAACAATAAATCTGCTTCAACATACCTCTGGATGTCCTGAAATTGTCCTGAGCAAATCTTTCCAAGGCAGATTCTAACTCTAGCTGCAAGATATACAGGCTAATATTGGAGGGCCATCCTGATTTTAGAAATCTGAGGTGTGAATATGAGAGGAAAATAAACAGTAGAGGATGTGGGAAAGAAGATGACAAAGGCTTTCTTTTTTTTCAGACAAAAATGAGATTGTCTTCATTAATATATAACAGGCAAGTTTCAGCTTTACTGTTGTACGTGCATTTCAAGTAGCAGGTGCAAAGCACTGCTGATGTAGATAGACCTGGCTCTCAGCTGAGTGCGGTACAGAAGATGATGCCATGTGATGCTTGCAACACGGCATGGCATAAAGTGGCTCTTGCAAGTCCTGTTGCTCCTTCTGATGCTCATTCCTTGTGTTTCCTTGGACTGGTCACTGAAACCCACAACTTGCAAAGTGGCTTCTGAGTCTACACATTTCAGTGTTTGAGACAGTGAGGTCTGATTTTCAGAGGCACAGAGCACATGTCACTAAATCAAATCCATGTAAACAGCTGGTTCTCAGCGCTTCTGAACTCTGGGCCCTATGACCACCCTTTTCAGAAGAGTTCCCAAGCATTGCATGCCTCTGTTGTTGGATACTCCATTTCCTGAGCATCCTGAGAAATTCAGCTCTGCACTCTTTAGAAATCAAGTGGGTTTAAATCTGTGTACACAATGCACACAGACTCTACAGTTGTTCCCTTTGGTCCAGAGCCATCCACTCACCTACCAGTAACGTGTCACACTTGAAGCCCAGCCAAGTGACAACCATGCCATCCAGATTCAGTGGGGACTTTGTATTTGAGAAAACAAAGAATAAGCTGCACAAAACCCTTATTTTCCTTCCACATGGAGGGTGCTGCTGTGACCCCCATTTTACTGAGGTTCCCATTATATGTGTAGACAAATTTTGACTCTATCCTCATCATTTCATGGACTGCCTGCAAAACCCAGGCGACTGAATTCCACCAAGGTGGTCCAGCATCAGGCACATAACTCATTTGATTACAGTCAAATCATATTATTTATGATTTGACTGTAATGACTTGAAGTCATGTGGGATCTATCACATCTCTGAGTAAGAGTTTCCAATGGCCCATACCCTCCCTGAAGGAAAATTGCACTTGTTTCTAGTCTGAGTCACCTACCTATAGCTTTCAGCCATTCAATCTTGCCCACTGGGGATGAGAGAAGAAGTAATGGGCTAAAATAGCAACAAAATAGGAGATTTCAGTCACTGGAAAGGACACTGGTAACTGTAAAGATAGTTGAACACTGGAATAGGTTACCTCAAGAGACTGGAATTTCCATCACTGGAGACTTTTAAGAGCTTGTTAGGCAAATGTTAGGAAAGGTTTAGGTCCCATTGTTAATTGATCCCATTGTTGTGTGGGAGAATGGATTACATGA
This sequence comes from Crocodylus siamensis, assembly GCF_052110815.1. Lineage (NCBI taxonomy): Eukaryota > Metazoa > Chordata > Crocodylia > Crocodylidae > Crocodylus > Crocodylus siamensis. The sequence continues at coordinate 9,669,349 of NC_143395.1, read as the reverse complement.
CCTCAGCCCGGTGCCTGCTAGGTTAAGGCTCTTTCTCTATAGGAGAAAAGTCTTTCTGAGGCTTCTTCCTATATTCTTGGCTGTACTGGAGAGAAAATGCAGCCCAACAACATCAGAGAAATGTCTATGCAACCCATGTACATAAAGAGGTAAAAACATGCAGTTGGCAAATGGAGCTGAGTAGCCTTATCCGGTGGAAAAGTCGAATACAAACAACAAAGCCAAACAATATCACAGCGTGGTGATAAGAAAGAAAAAGCTGTGAGGAAATAGAGAGCATCAAGAAAAGGGAACACCACAAATGAGTTGCATCCAATAGACTGATGTGTAGCAGGAGCAAACCAGCACACAACCAAAAATGGCTGGGGGGGGGAGAAATCACTAAGAAGTGGAGTACATCAGAGCCATGAGCTGTGTAGACCATCAAGCAAGAAGCACACACCTTTTTAGGTCCCACAAATTGGTTTTATTATAAACTAACTTCATGCCCCTCTAGTAAACACCTTTCCTCCTGGAAGTAAGGCTTTGCAGAATCAAGGCAACAGAAAATCAGCTTGGACCTGTGATATTTCCAGTCATTCCTAGTTTCAAGTTAGGGAAAAATGCTATGAATTTCCTCCCTTGAATGGCATTTGAGTTGACAGCAAGAAGAGAAAAACTGTGCAAGAAAAAGGAAAAAAAAGCTCACTGTTTTTACAAGGGCTAAGGAGCAGAATTGTGTCGTCTGTATGCAAAGACATGCATCTAGTATACAGGAGTATATGTTGTAGCCATGTTGGTCTAAAGACATAAGCAGATGAGGTTCTTTGGGTAAATTGGATATCTTTTATTAGACCAACTCAAACAGTTGGAAAAATTCTTCTTTGCAAGCTTTCACATATAAATACCCTTCATCAGGAAGAGCACGCGCCAACTGCAGATGCTTCAGCCTGACGAAGGCTATTTATACCTGAAAGCTTGCAAAGAAGAATTTTTCCAACTATTTGAGCTAGTCTAATAAAAGATATCAGATTTACCCAAAGAACCTTGTCTGTGTCTAGCATAGTAACTGCCGCACACTGTTTCTGGATATTTCTGGGAAGTCCATCTAACTTGATCAGACCAGAACTCTACTTGCTTGCAGAAAAAAAGAGTATCCCAGCTAAAATCTACATTCCTGTCTGTGCAGCTGCCTCTTTCCTTGTGGGAAAGTCTGATATGTTCTTTACATCCTGTGATTTCCATTGGTTCAGGATCCACTAGGGGAGAAAGAGGGTCACTTGTTGCCAATAGGGAGTTTGATTGTACGATTACAAAGGAAGGGAGTCAGCTGGGGAGGGCTTCTCTGTACTATCGGGGACTGGAATGCTGTTAGGGCATGTGTAGATGAAACGGGGGCCCTAAATTGAAGCAGTCTTCAAGGGGGGAGGGAGGGGGGAGATCAGGCTCACCACTTTTCTTGGGTGGAGCTGCTTTCCCAGGCTGCTGCCGGGCTGGCTGCAGGGCTTCCTGCAGAGCCCCTGAGCTGCACACAGCCCAGTGCTTTGCTCCACGGCTGTCAATGCAGCAGACTAAAACTCCTCGAAGAAGTTTTAGTTTGCTGCACCCCAAGTCATTTAAGGCGCATTAGGCTACTGAATTTCCTACAGCAGGTGGAATTACTGCGCAATACGCTGCCAAGGCGTGCAAACACCGACACCGTTAAAGCGGTGGAAAAGCACTTAGCCTGCTTTAATGTGTTATGTACACATGCCTCTCATTTTGCCTACACATGGCCTAATTGGAAAAAAGGTGATCCCCTTCTTGACTATAGATGGCGTTTCTGATTTTCTTTAATGGATAAAAGGTCACTTTTTTCCTGCAAAACTGATTCTGTAAGAAACATCTGTCTGCAGGCCTCTGAAGTGCAAATTTTTTTACCAGCAGCCAAAGCTGTAAACATGAAGATCCCTTTGATAGGTAAATGAGTAAGATCTACCAGTTATTCATCCACTACATGATTACTTTCAAACAAACCTTTCAAGTCACTTTAATGAGCCTTGGTTGCTGTATGCATATGCATATTTCCATTTTTATAAATATGGAGCTCTCAAGTCACTGACAAGGACTGAACCTTAGCTCTTCACAGTCAAACCCACGAGCTTTCATTGCTGCAGCAGAAAGAACTCTATTCATTATCAGGAAATAGTAGGACATTAATTATCGGGATCTGTGAACAGAGCAGGGAGTCCCGAAACTAGGACGTGATCCAGGAGTTTGTAAGTGGAGTGGGAGCCTGAAGTAAATTGAATTGCACAAGTGAGGTTCAGAACTACAGGTAGGTTCACGATCCTGGAAGTGCAAGGGGGTTCCAGTCTGGAAGTGGTTGTCATCACTGGAAAAGTTTGGAAACCACTGCAGTGGAGAAAGACATCTTTTGATGAGCGCTGACCCAATATAACATACTGTAAAACAGTAATGCAAATGAATATACACGGCCATGTGATAATGGCTTAGAGCTCATTAAGGATGGCACAACTGGATCCTAATTAATTCAGTCTCTAAAGCAGAGGTGAGAAGTCAGCTAGTCAAAACTAATAACTATCTAAGCCCATTGGGGATTTGCCTGTTCAGACCCCGTGCGATGCTCAAGTAATGGGAAACAAAGTTGTTGAGATTGAAAACCCTGCAAAAAGCTTGCATTAGATTACAGAACACCAGCACGTGCCAGGGGAATCGCAGGCTTATTGCAAATGCCAGACCTGTGAGGCTGGTGCAACACCGAAGCTCTAAACAGCACTGGCCTCCTTAACAACAATGGCACTATCAGCTGTCTCCTCCTAAGACCTACCTGGGACTATAATTCAAGGAGATTCATAAATGAAGACCAAGGTGAATGGTGATGCCTCATTGCCAGCTTTGTGGTGCTAACAGTCCCACATTTCTCTAGAAGTGTGGATCCCCTCTTCCTTCAATTCAGAAAGGTAGAACAAGGAATGCAGGAAAGCCCTTACTTGTCAGGGCACCGATGCAGGCCCTAGTCTACTAGGAGCTATACAAACACAGAACAAAGAGACAGTCCTCCTGCCAAGCAGCTTACACGCTGAGGGTTAGACCTTATTTCATGTTCTGCCCTTCAATGGCACATAAGCAACCAGGGTGCCGATCCAGGGGGGTGCACTGGTGCATTTGCACCCCCTTTGATTCCTGTTTCCCCCAAAGGTTAAAACCAACTGCCTGCCAAAAGCAGCAGCATTTCTAAGCAGGCAGCAGTGAAGGAGTGAATTGACTTCGCGGCTCATTACAAAGAAGACGTGATGGGATCAGAGGCACAATTATGGAATCAGATCCCATCACATCATATTGCTGGGATGTGGATCTTGATCCTGGGCTTCCCCTGCCCCAACAATCCTTGCTGTCACGGTTGGGAGCCTCATCAGTGATTGGAGCTTGGGGTTATGGGAGTGCACTGTGTGATCTCACGGCTGCAAGTTCCAGTACGCTCATGGAGCTCCCATTCACAGGAGTGCATGGTGGCCCCAGCACCTGGGGGCTCTGATCCCTCACAGGACTCCCAGCCATGGGGGTGTATGGTGTCCCCTCATCTGGCAGCCCCAATCAGCTGACCAGCGCTCCCAGCCACTGAAACATATGGGAGTGTGCACCAGATGCTGGGAGCGCTGGCCACGCGTTCAGTTAAAGGTAGGATAGTAACCAGCATCAAAGCTATCACACAAATATTGATCCTGGTTTTATCCGACCATGAACTGAATGAACATGTGACCAGGTCACTATTTAAGATGCAATAACCAGTTAATCACGTCTTAAGTGTAACATGTGTCAGGGGCCCCAGGGATGAACTACTTACACCTACTTCTTAGGGTTTTGCATACAAAGATGCAGTTTAGCTGTATAATGCTGCCTGAAAAATCCTGAAAGGCAGAATTGTGGCCTTATTTCAGTAAAGAGTTAAGCTGAGGTACAGGGAAAAGGGCAGTGTGATAGTTTCTTTAGTTATATATAATTGTGCCTTAGCATCCCACTATCCCAGTATGTCAGCTCTTCAGGAGAGGGACCATTTCTTCTTAGCTGAATTAAAATACCTAGTAGAAGACTATAGAGCATTTCTCTTAAAGAAGTTTATTTGTTGCAGTGCTGTGTTATGGTCAATGTTGCATCCTGTGTTATAGCAATGTTACAACCTCAATGTTACATCCATCAGGGAAATGTTTTTTTAAAGAGGTGTGTCCAGAAGTTTCTTCTTCCTCATATTGTTCCGGTCCTGACACTCTTTCAATGGGGGGGGAACAGTTCATGGCTGAAAGAATGAGGTCAATGCTGCTGAAGTGTTTGCAGGCAGGATGCTCAACTTTTCCAGATGTGTTGGCTAATCCATGACTCCTAAATAATGGCAAGTGTTCCTTACCTACCCAGAGAGCTCCCAAGGCCTTTAATGTAGCTTTAAAGAAGAATATTTGCATCAAAACTACAAATTCACTTCACTGCAACGTTCAGCCTTGCATAAGCATTTTCTGTTTAGTGTTACTCTTTCACAAAAAAAAAACCTTTGTGCAAAGAGAAAGTGTCATGATTGCTTGCATCAATAAGTATCTGCATGAATATTAATACTGGAAGAATTTGCATGGCCATCTAGAAAATTCAGGTTAAGATTGTGAATGTTGCATCCAAATGGCAGAAACTATGCTATATTGGGCTGAACTGACCATCAGCAAATCATGTGGAGTGAATGTTCAAAGCACTAGACCCAGCGCACAGTTTGCAAATATCTCTGAGCTGAAATGTATTTATGTAAACCTTTCAGAGAATAATGAATAACTTATGAAAATCAGAGAGGAGAAATAAAGCAGCAAAAATTCATTAAAATGTTTGCTACAAAGGATTTAGTTGCCCCTTGTGACTAAAGGCTTTGTTTCCTCAATAAATGCTCATTCTTGCTCACCTTGAAAAAAGTGGAAGTTTAGAAAAATGAGATAAATGGTGTTACAAAGGGAAGGATAAAAATAAGTCCAGTAAAATTATAGGTATATGTTATAGTAGCAATTAGGGGTAAACCACATCCGGCCCTTACTGCATTAGACGCTGTGCAGATTTGTAATAAATGACAACCCTGGTTCCTAAAAAAATTGCCTTAGACAGTTTAAAAACAGCATTGCTGTAAAATATGTGGCTTATTACACATGGTACTTGCTGGTACAAAACAAAAGTGATTGATACTCCTTTGGGATCTGAATGTCCTGGATAATAGCTCACTTGTGACTCTGCTATGCACAAGTAATTCAATCATTTCAAATTCATGCCCAAAGGGGAGCGGGGAGTGGGGAGAAACCCTTTATGCCAAATCCTTTCATTTGTGTACACAGAGAGAGAGAGAGAGGAAGCAGAATTTGGGTTTCTGGCTAGTGTTGAGAAAGTGTGTGTGGGGTGGGGGGGAGTTGTAATAGCAGCAATTCTAAAATTCATTTTACAGGGTGGCTTTTGAGACCATCCCAAATGGACTGCTTTGGATGGCTAAAAACAAAGGGATGAATACAAGTGAAGGGTACACAACCAAAATGAAATGAAAAGCTCAGTGTATATGTCAGGGACTTGTGTCCAGTAGGGCAGATGAAATAGAAGACACTTCTAGTCCTGCCACGTGCAAGCAACAAACTTTGTCATGCAAACTTCAACTCTGGGTGCCGTGGGATGGCATGGTTCAGTACTTTCTGGAAGGAAAAGAAAGGTCCAGTTCTGCCAAATCTGTTGTTTGGCTCTCTCTTTTAATGAGGTTGCTCTCAGAATAAAGTACTCAGTGTAAGCAAGAGTGGTAAAACTATGCCTTTACATAGTCAAAGGAAGTGTAGATAAAACGTAGTTGTGAATGTCATCTAATGGAGGTGGATGGCTAAATCCTCAGCTATAGCCCCAAAAGCTAAAATACTGTTGTTGGCTTGATCCTGTGATTACCTGTGTACTTCTTATCCAAAAATGGCTGACAGTGCCATTTAGATACTGTAACAGGGGATCCAGACCCTGTTACTTGGGAGTAAGGGAAGGGGAGGAGAAGGAACTATAGCAGGGAGCCAGGAGGGTCCTGTCCCTTGCAGATACACAGCAGGCTCAGCTGGCCATGTGGGGCCACAGCCGCAGGAGGGCAGGCGGGCCCTTGATTGCCAGGGAAAACCCTGTGCCTGATCAAAAGGGGGCATGGCTTCTAGGCATAGAAACCCGGCCTGCATGCGGAGGGGTGAGGAGGTCCTGAAGGAGATGCCTACAGTGAACAGACTAGCAGGCACCTGAGTTGTTCCCCGGTGCTGCCCAAAGGGAAGTAAAGGGAGCTGATGGCCCTGCAGTGAGGCACTAGAGACCTGGGTACTAATGACCCAGAGCTGGGGAGAGTCTTTTGTTGTAAAGCAGGAGCTTTATTTATGTTGTGAATTAGGCTTTAGACTAGAGGACTGGATTTTGGCTATAGGGGAGGTCTGGAGGCCATGGAGGGGTGTCTGGTAGGGCACTTGGCATTAGGCAGCTGGGGTCAAAGACCAGAAGACTTAGGGCTGGAGAGGCAAGCAGCCTGGCCTGGGGTCAAGGACCAGAGGGCTGAGGGCAGAGACAGTGAGGTCAGCCCAGCCTGGGATCAGCACCTTGAGGACTAAGGGCTGACCCAGAGCAGGGAACCCAGGGGCCCAGAGTGAGGGATACAGAGAACAGACAAGGCTGAGGCCGAGAGAGCTGGGCTGAATGAGTGGACCTGGGCTAGGGGCCTGCAGCCAGAGGAAAGGGAGGCTAGGAGGGTTGAGGCCTTGACAAGGGGCAGAACAATGTTCAGAGTAACATCTGCCAGGCATGCGCATGGCCATAGAGGTGGAATGAGGCCACAGATTTAGCCCTTAAGGTGAGTAGGACATCAGGAGCCGGTATAGAGAGAGAGCACCTTAGGCTCACCAGCCTCTGAGAGTACCCTCCCTTCATCAAGTCTTAAAACAAGATGGGGCATGTGAGAAACCAGGGTGAGACCCTGGGCAGTGAGGGCAAGGTTGAGGTGCCCATTAGGAGACATTACAGAAACCCCAGGTGCCTCCCCTGAAATCCCACCTCCTGACCTGGTATCTAGAATCACAGGCCTTCTTTAGCAGGTGTTTGCAAAGAAAACTTTTAACCACAGAGATATTCCCACACAGATTGGGAATTTTTGAGGACTGGATGCCCCCTGTGGAGGAAAACCATTTTGCCCTGGAGGCATAGAAACAACAGAAATGGAAGGAAAGGAAACAAGACTGAGAAATTGGTGGTCTTACCCTCCCTTTAATTACCATGAGTGGCACCTTCCCCAGAGTCTGTGGTGCTAGGATTGGTCTTCTTAACCATCAACGGACTCATTTACAACCCTTTACTTGACCCGTGGGAGTGATCCTCCTCAACTGTGAGGGATCACCATCACCACCGCTGCCACCAGCCTCATAGTTGGAGAGTATATTGAGGATAAATATATCATTGCACTGTTCAGTGGGAGCACCACAAGGGTTCCTAGGAGTGGAGGAGGAGAACACATTGTGTTACATCTCATGCCTAGAATAAGGCTTGCTACCTTCAGGCAGCCAGCAAGTTCGTAATGTCCCTGGGTAGAGCAGGGGACGTATGAACACACCTGTCTCCATTCTCACTGGGGTCCCGTGCACTTACAAGCAAGGGAGAGGGAAGAAGTTTTATACTCTGGGAAAGAAAAGAGATGCAACTTTATTTGACCTTCAGGCATCCTGAGCAAGTAAGAAGAAAGTGCCATGCATGTATGCAAAAGGCAGGCAGAGTTTGGCCCACATGGGTTATAGCTTCAGGACTGGTCCTCTAGGCTGGAACTGAAATTCAAAGGGTGCTTGGCACCTGACTTCTGTACATCCCCTGGACAGTCCCAGCCTTAGATTCCAATACTCCAAGTCATCCTGCTTCAAGGGTCTTGGTGGGTGGTATCTCTTATTGGACCTACTTCATGACTGGGGTACACTTAGAGAGAGGTAGTTAGCCATGTCAGTCTGAAATCAGAAGGCAGAAGGTAGGGTAGATATGCACCTTGTAGACTAAATAAGATACATATACAGCACAAGCTATTGTGAACTCAAGTTCACTCCATCAGATGAGATAGACTCCGGAAAACTTTTGAAAGTAGTGCATTCTTCACAAAAATCCTTGCCTCTTGCATATTTCCTGGACCAGCATGACTACAAGAGCACTCTAACGCAACCATAAATCTTCTCAATGCAATTTAGTGTTAAGGCCCAAACACCCAAGGGTTCCTCTGGAAATCCCCAAACAAATTTGTGTGTGATGATGATATTTCATAGAAATCGATTTGAATAACAATCACAAGGGACTGACATTTGGGTTTTATGAATATCAATACTCATTGACCTGAGAAGTAAACGTCAACTGAGGCAAAAGCCAGAGTCATTACACAGTTAAATGGGCAATCAATTTTGATGCACACAGAAACCAAGGCACCACTGCCCTCTATGTACTTTATGCACCTTCACTGTTGCAGTCATTTTGTCAGCTGAGAATTCCAGCTAACGGCATCAATTGCCAGAAGCCTTTATTCTTTTTTTATTAATGTTCCAATGGGGACAATTAAATTGGAAGTCTGGGGTAGTGGGGGGAGACTATTATTGCTTTCCCCCCCCCCCCCCCGTGAACTCATGTGAAGCTAGTCAAGATGTGCTTATTTGCATAGGTGATTTGGCTGATTAACAGTTTTCCAAATACCAACGCTAGTAACCTCTGGAGGAAATAAACAGAGGGCAAAGTATGATGTAAATCAAGCTAGTGCCACTGGCCTCAGCTAGGTTGATTTGTACTTGCACAAGATCCAGATTTATACCAGCACAAAGCCAGTTGAGAGCTAGGATGTGCATCCAGCATGTAGCAATGTAGTCTATGCTTTATGTTCTTAAACAGTGATGGTCCTGAGGCTCTTCAGCACTTTTAAAGAATAGTGCTTAGTCCTCCAAGGTATTAAGTGGGGTACAGTGAAATAGAGGTGCTCACCTGAGAATGAACAGATTTGGTTTCTAGCCCTTGTACTGTCACTGACCAGCTGTGTAACCCTTGATTCATCAGTTCATTTTTCTCTTTTTCCTCTCTCTTCCTATCCTTGCTTACTTGGACTGTAAGGTCTATGGGGCAGGGGTTGTCTCTTCATGTATGTTTTAACTTGCAATCAGAATTGCTCCCTGCTTCCCCCACCCCTCCGTTCCCCCCGGGGTAGACACAAAGCTTGCAAAAAGAGACATTGCTGTATCTAACCCATGTGATTATAATTGATCAAGGGATAAGAGAGGGAACCAGAGGCACAGTTTAAAGTCACATAGTAGGTTAGTGGCTACGCTGAGAGTAGAGCCCAATCCATCGCTGGAAAGATCGGTGTCATATAAACTAGCAAAAAACTCCCATTGTTTCCCATGGGCCTTGGATCAGACACCAAGGCCAATTTGCCCTGTTCGAGCAGTGCAAATGCATATTTAGTAAGGGCCCAGGACTACAGAAATAATTATTGGTGACCTCCAGGGGGATTTGGCCCATATAAGAACTAATGAAAAGCATTAGGATAGGTTCCTGTTTGAGGTTATCAGCTTTAATTACAATTGCTTGAACACAAACGAAGTGCTGTGGTTTCCATGCACTGTGTTTTTAAAATCCCTGTAAATCATCAGTGTTTAAAGTTAATGGAGCCAGATGAGTTTGAGCTTCCCGTAGCGCTTGTGTGATATGTCTAATTGACAAGGGAACACCCTGAGGACAGCGCTGGATCTAATACAGGTCGGCCCTTGTAAAGCTGCAACGGGAGGAGAAGAGTGAGTATCTGAAGTCTGCTAGAAATCAAATCATCTTGTCTGTGGTTCCAAGCATGAGGTTTCCTCTGTTCTGCCAGCAGCTCTCGTCCCTGTGGTCTCATTTTTCTGGCAGTGATTTTAAAATTGGTTTGCAAAGAGAGAGAAAAATGAAGCGTGGGTTGCATACATTTAGCTCGACAATACTCTTTGTGCATCAAGACTATGGCAAAAGCTCAAAAACAATATGTGGTAAAACAAATAAACAGGAGGAAAATAGACTTTAAACAGGAGGAAAATAGACTTCAAGCTAATATAGCCCACCCTTTGGACATGAATCTCCTAGAGCTACCAGTGAGTGGGTGTGGGACCAGTTTTATAAAAGAATGGGTGTATCTGGCCTCAGGAGAGGAATCCGTAGCTCTGATTAGGTGCTTAGTCTCCCTGTATAGTGCCTGGGAAGAGCTACATGTCTCAGAATCAGATCTATAGGGGTCAGCAGGGAGCCTCCTAAGCTAGCTACAGAAATGCTGGGAACAGGAAAGTGCCTTATATCTTCTCCAGGAGGTAAGCACCTTGGCTCAGTAGAAGCTAGAGGTATCTTCCTGCATTCAGCATCCGTGATAAGCATCCTCTTCTGAACAGTGCCTCCCTCCTCTCTTTCAAAAAAACCAAAGAAAGGGTCAGTCTTTCCCTTCAACTATGATCAGGGTCCCTTTTATCCGATAATTCAGTGGTTAGCCCACTCTCTGGATATTTGGGGTCTAGGCCTAAAGGGTCGAAACTATATGTCCCAGCTCGATGTCCTGGAAGCATGATGTAGCTAAGAGGCAATAAGCTCTACAGACATTGGGTGCACACCTGTTCCCTTCGAATGAAGCTGTCCTACATTGCAAAAGAGAATGAAACCCATTGGCCCAGGACAGAGTGACAAAGTATAAATGGCTAGTTAGGTCACTACACTAGAGAGGGGAGAGGGGGAAGAGACCCCTGGTTGCCAGGGCTTGTTCCAGTGTTTTGTCTAGGTACTTTAATGTTCCCTAAAGGTGTGGGTACAGGAACAAGCCACTGTGAAGTAATGCTAAGTGGCTGAGGGCTGCATGCCACGTGGGCTGCACCAGCGAGGGCTGCATGCTGTGTAGGCAGTGCCAGCATGAACCATGGGTTCCCCTGGGCTGCACATTGCATGGGCACCCCACTCCATGCTGCCCAGCCCCTTGGCATGTGGAAGTCAGAGGAGAAATAGGAAGCCACTACAGCCAGAGCAATGGACGCATCATTGCATCTCCCAAGTAGCAGCTGAGTGAAACTGTATGTCCCTGAATTAAACCCAATTAAATCGGTCCAGGAGAGAGTGACAAAGTGTAAATACCTAGTTTCATAGTTTCTAGGGTCGGAAGGGACCTGAGCAGATCATCTAGTCCGATCCCCTGCCATGGCAGGAAAGAGTACTGGGGTCAAACGACCCCAGCAAGGTGTTCATCTAACCTCCTCTTAAACACCCCCAGGGTAGGAGCCAGCACCACTTCTCTTGGAAGTTGGTTCCAGACCCTAGCCGTCCTGACTGTGAAGTAGCGCCTCCTGATGTCTAGCCTAAACCTTCCCTCTGCCAGCTTGTGACCATTATTCCTGGTCACTCCTGGCGGTGCTTGGGGAAACAGTGACTCCCCCAATGCCTGCTGGTCCCCCCTGACTAGTTTATAACAGGCCACAAGATCCCCCCTCAGCCTTCTCTTTTGGAGGCTGAACAGGTTCAGGTCCCATAGCCTCTCCTCATAGGGCCTGCCCTGCTGCCCCCTGATCATACGAGTGGCCTCCTCTGGACCCTCTCCATGCTGTCGACATCCCTCTTGAAGTGTGGTGCCCAGAACTGGATGCAATACTCCAGCTGCGGCCTGACCAGTGCCGCATAGAGGGGGAGGATCCCTCCCTGGACCTGCTCGAGATGCATCTGTGGATGCATGCCAAGGTGTGGTTGGCCTTCCTTACTGCCTCTCCACACTGCCGGCCCATGTTCATCTTGGAGTCAATGATGACCCCCAGATCCCTTTCCGCCTCCGTGCTGACAAGAGGGGAGTTCCCTAACCTGTAAGTATGGTGCCGGTTGTTCCTCCCGAGGTGCATCACCTTGCACTTGTCTGTGTTGAAACCCATCCTATTCTCATCCGCCCACCCTTGTAACCTGTCTAGGTCTGATTGTAGCCTGTTGCATCCTTCCAATGTGCCCACGTCCCCCCACATCTTAGTGTCATCAGCAAATTTGAACAGGGTGCTTTTTACCCCCTCATCCAAATCACTGATGAAGACGTTGAACAACGCGGGCCCGAGGACTGAGCCCTGCGGAACCCCACTGCCCACGTCCTTCCAGGTTGAGAAGGACCCATCTACTACCACCCTCTGGGTGCGCCAGAGACCCCTGGTTGTCAGGGCTTCTTCCAATGTTTTGTCTAGGTGCTGTGATGTACCCTAAAGGTGTGGGTATATGAACTGGTGAAATCTCCCAAGTAGTAGCTGAGTGGGAGTCTGGGTGCCACAAATTAACCTTTTGTTGGCTACAGGGACAGCCTGAGATAAGCTAAGAGCTGAACTTGCAGCACGCCAGCTACCCCAGGTAAATGCTTGTGTGCATGATCTTAACCCATAGCAAACACAAAGTAGCTTACCCCATGTCCCAGCTGCCTGAAGAGGGTTTGGGATTGAGAGTATGGTCAGAGGTAGAAAGGAAGAAAGGTTTATTGACTTAACAAAAACACAACTACGCGTAGTAACAAGACAGACAATGACAGACAAAACAATTCACATTGGCAACTTACTGGCAGTCCCCTCTGATGCCTGATGCACAGCAAGTTTCTTTTTCCACAAAGTTCAGCAAAGTCAGGCGTCTCTGATCAGCGCTGTCCAAGATGTACCAGGAAGGACTCTGGAGTTCAGTCCTTGGGCTCCTTGAGATCCACAGGCCCACTGATCCAGGCCAACGGCTAACTAATCCTTTTCACAAAGCTGTATCTTCCTTCAGAATGGTTTCCAGATATTCCAGCTAATTTATAGCTTCTGAATGGTACTGATAATGTACAACCACTCAGATTCCTTTTACTTTAACTGTCCTTAGACTGACCAATTACAGTACAAGCTTTGTATTCCTTTGATAAGTTAATTTTAACTATGCCACAGGGCCTTACTACTTCAAGGCTTTGCTAAATTTACTAGGCCTTACTTTATACAAGGCCCTACGTCTTAAATTTTAATTAGGCTTTTAGTAACAACATGTAGCTTAATATCTAAACAAATACAGAAAAACACTTGGTCTAATCTTCACAGAGCCTTCAGCAAGCACCTTTATCACACAGGCATACTTTTCAGCTGTCACAAACCCACTTTTGCTGAGGGGCCAGCTGCTTTTCAGCTACTGGGTGAAACATCTCCTCGGGCAGTTGCTGGAGAGCAGCTGAGGTGCTGTAAATTTACATCCCAGATTACATATTAGTAACTTGGTCGTGTGCCCACATGATACGCAGATCCGTCCATTGAGGAGCGTTACTCCAACGTTTCTATTTGGAAGGTAGGCTGCCCTTGTAATCCAGCCCAAAAAAGGACCATTTGCTTGAATGTTTAATGAAATATTTGCATATTATATGCTATTTTCCCTGCTCTCGCTATCATGCAACAGGGGGCTGCCTAGATTAGGTTGGGTGAACAGAAAGACATGAAGGAGGAGGTGGAGGAGGAGATAGTTAAAAATCTCTGGGGTTCCAGTATAAATGTAATTGCTGAAGATCTAAAGGCTCTGACTGCTCTTGCCTTTGATCATTTCTCTCCCAATGGGAAGCATCTTGTTTTCACCAAATCTGTTGTGAGGAAAGGTGATGGGAGCCCATTGTTTTAGGGAAGAAATGGCAGAAGTCTTCAAAATCTCCTTTTAACAAGTAGAGGCATGTGCCGGAGGAACCAGCAAGCCCAGGGAACGAGCTATTAAATGGCTGTGGGCAGCAAAATTCTCATTGCTCTAGTTTTTTCATCTCTGAGATGAGTATTATGAAACTTCCTGCACAGAGGCTGCTTAATTAATTAAAATTTTAAAGAGCTTTCAGGTCCTTGGAGGAATGGGACTGGAAGAGTCTTCCGTCTTATTGCTACAAATAGACTGCAGAACCTAGGTTGGTTTCTTATGTTATGGAAAAAAAGGGCCATGCTGTTATATATTCTCCCTTTAATACTATCTTGTAGTGAGATAGAAAGATGACAGGAAGGATGAAGGAGCTGGGGAAGATGTTAGAAAGATTGGGTGGGGGGAAATACAGTCACAATGAACCAGGTTCTGCCCTCAGGGGACACGTTTTGCATTCAGCCCTATCCCGTAACCTTCATATGCTCAGATGAATTCTCTCTATTGTGCAAAGCAGCAGATAGATGAACACCTGAGCAAGGGGAAGAGGCATCTGAATTGAGTTTACCCTTCTGTTCACTGGGTCCAAGGTGATGCTGCAGTACTCAGTCACAAAATTAAAATGCAGATGTAACCAGTGTACCCAATGGCTTTACTCACAGAGTGGTTAAAAAGCAGCAGCTGGAGCTAAGCCTAAAGACACCAGCTGTTTCCCTGAAAGCCGTATTTGAAAAGTTAGGCACAGTTCCAGCCTTCAGCCTCTTTCCTCCCTAAGCTCTAGGAAGACTTTTATAACTAACTCTAAATGATTAGGTTTGTAAGAGCAGTCAGACGTACACAGCCTTGGGGCACCTGGCTGAAATTCCTTGGCCTGTGATACACAGGAGTCCAAACTAGATCATCTAAAGACCCTTTCTTGTGATAAAACAGGTTCATTTAGAAAACCTATTGGGAAGCCAATGCCCAGAGACCCAAGAACTCCAAAAGTGGCCGCATCTGATTCCCTGGTGGGGGAAAAGGTAGGCAGAACCACTTGGAGCTAATAGAACAACTTGAAATCAGGGCTTCTGTCAAAATAAGACTAATAGCCTCCCTGTTTAGCAGCACAGTGCCAGATTCGGAAAGCCTCAAACTTTTCCTCCT